>NC_052508.1:18573049-18926749 GCF_014356525.2 Nilaparvata lugens
TTCAAGATGCTTTCTGCCTAACCTGAACTTGAACCTCGAGAGAAACCTGTGGTACAGATTGAACCGTTTCAGATGATCAGAACCAAGAAAAGATCTGGATTTCTACAAAATTACTTCCATACAAAATTACTTCTGACTTGGGACGGACATTATGTATTTCCACTTTCCAGACGCTCCAATTTATCGTCTGATTCCGATCTTAACCTATCACCAAATAATAAATGTAGTGGAATGATGATAGTTGCGGAATATTGTGATTATAATCCCAGATTCAGGGCGAAACACGAGGCGTTTCTCAGTCGGCACGGCCCAACAGGACAGGAAGACTCCCGATAAGTGAAGTAAAATACAAGTAAAGATTGGGTTGGTGTATCGAGCATCAGCCAATCGGAGAGCTTCCTGTTCTGTCGCGCCATTCCAACTCGCATGAAAAAACGCCTCGTGTGTCTCTGCCCTTGAACTCAAATTTCTAGATATGACACCACTATCTCAATATCCATAATCTATCTCCATCCACGCAATTGACGTTTGACTTTTTGGTTGAAATCGGACGTTAAGTTGGAGCGTCTGGAGGGCCTCAAGACCTTCAATCCCTCAAGACATCGTCAACTGTGATTTTACTGCTGTGTGAGTCCAACTGCGGAATCAGTGATGGGTCTCCTTTGGTCTAGTTAGCTGTACATCTAGGTCGAGATGTGATTAGAGCGTACGTCAGCTACTAGGAAATGGTTGAATGCCGAGCATAATGGCCCTATTCAGGAGGCGCAATCCCAGAAGCCCCATTGCTGTCCTTCTCTCGGCCACCAACCCTCTCGCTCTCCAGTCACCGACTAATATCGCATTAATCAACCCTCTGTTACGCGTTGCCACCCCCGCGCTATCAAGGGTTGGATGATGCTTGATGATCAGCTTTGAATTGCGCAATTCGAATGGAATCAAAACCGCCCATCACGAGGGATCACGACACCACCTGTTATTCGCCGCTCAAATTATTAATATTAATCATGCATGTGTTATCGTGGTCTAATCAATATCTCGCTCCTACACATTCAACTGAAATGGATTGATTGATTCATCGCCGGTTGCAGAGTCGTCACATAAAGTTAAAATCAGGCTTTTAAATTATTTATGAAGCCATAACTCCACTTTACGTTGCACAGATGTCAAAGTAAACTTAGCTCCCATAAAACTAAAAACGCCCAATTAAACACATGATTCGTTGCAGAGTCGTCAAAAAGAGCTTATTTATGTCTCCAATAGCTAAAAACGGTCATTTAAGTTAAGGGCCCGAAGTCGTGCTCTTAAATGCAATATCTACACTCGCCAAATGCATTTTAGAGGTTGTGAAAGCGTTTTTTGAAAGATGGTTTGTTGAAAACCATCTGTAATATTATCGCTATATATGGTGAGAAATCTCGCCAAAAGCCAAGAGTCGCCATATTGTTAATCAATTTTATGTGAGGTCTCTTAGGTCTGTTCACAGTGATGTCGATCGTAACTTTCCCCGATGCCAAGACATTGGTTGGATAGAAGCATGTACGAGAAAAAGTGAATAGAGCTGCAGTGTGACTTATGTGTGATGCTTATTCGAGATATAGCTAAATGGGCTTCAGCAAACGACTGTGCAACGACCAACCATTTATGTCAGTGATTTTAAACTATGTCTCACATAGCTATGTTTGATTTTATGTAATGACTCTGCAACCGGGCATCAGATATCTTTTTGTTTAAGACGTTGAGTTGTTTCGTTATCTCAGTACTTTTCAAACGATCTTCTCCACTGCAACCGTAGGCTCTACGGAGAAATTTCATTTCAGATATCGATATTTCTTATTTATATTGAAATTTCATTTTTCTTTGAACATGTTTTCAAGTACTTTATAATTACATCTCTTGTCTCAAGCATTATTCATTCTTATATGCCATATCATAATACCATATTAAACTATGTAGATTGGTCAAAAACACGGATTTTTCAATCTGTCTCAATAGATATTATTACTGCATGCGTAACACTATGAGCCTATCACTGTACTCATGAAACAAGAGTAGTAGTCTTGAATTGAAGTGTTTATTGCTCTCGTACTACTTTTCCATACACTACAGCGTTGTAAATATGTCAACTTACTCCAGCATAAGAATTGTTTCCCAAGTCATCGGTCATCACTGAAGTACTAGAGGTAGGTACTTAGCCTAGTAATAAATAAGACCTCAAATTCAAGAATTCCTTAAATCCCAGCTCCCCAAAAAACACCCATCATTAATCAACTTCAACCCTTGATTATTCGCAACAACACTAATAGGTTTGAAAAACTACTGGTCACAGGGATGATGGTTTTTTAATGGATTGAACCGTATGGAGGTGAGTGGCCCCAGGGGAGCACATGAGTGGTAGTTGAAATCAACTAACATGTTTTTGGTTAGCTTTAATGCCTAGCGGAGCGTGTAAGAGTGCTGCTGGAGGTGGTGGGGGTGCAGGGGGGTGGCAGTGTATGAGGGTGAATTGATGTTGCTGCAGGAATAGCTTTCTATCAGCTGGTGATTAATCTAATCTCTTTTTCCAAAGCACAAACAGCCTTTTTTAGGGCGGCTTACTCACACACTGACGTGTTCGTCTACACACACACTCGCACATACACAACATATGACAGTGATCCGTTTTATGCAGCGTTCAATCTGTACCAGCCTTTATCTGTGTTCGAAGGGCTCATCTTGTTAATGTATTAGTGGTATAGAATACACTATACACTGATAGACTTCACTGCGCTGTATTCTCCTCCTCCCTCGCCCCACAAGCACCCCACCCAGCGGGGGGCGAGTTATTCATTTCGGTTGCCTGATATTATTGCCCCCCTCCCCCTCACCCAGCACAACCCAATTCCATTCAACACATTGGGAGGCAGCAGCATCAGCCGCGCAGCGCAGCGCAGAGCAGCTCACTCTGACAACTTGTTTAATCAATTCGTTTCGTTTCAAGTCAAATAATGGCAGCGATCTCCGACCGACCGACCCTATCTCGCTGATGAATTTTAATTTTCGGTTTCCGATAAAAAAAACCCAACCACTCCCGAGGATTCACATCCAGTTTGCATTTTTTTCATTGCAGTGAACAGAATTATTTGTGCATGTTTTCCACGTTCAACGGCGCTATTCATACTCGAAAAATTAATTGGAAAACTGACCCGGTTGCGAATAATACCCTTCCAAATAAAGATTCAAATAAATCATGTTGGTTACATTGTATTCTAGCGATAGACATTCGAAAATAAATCAATGATGATTACAATTCTCAATTACATATGCTCCACCTACACTTACCAATAAATAAATAATGTCTTAATATATAATATAAAAATAATGGCCTAATGCAATGTAGTCCAGGCGCTGGCTTACATTGAGCATACATGAGAGAGGCAGAGAATTTGACTTCGGATTATTGTTAGGGGGTCTTTAGTGTATATGGAACCCGATGTCGTCACGTCCCAGGGTGGTCGACTGATTGGTGGGGAGGGGGGTAAGTTGTAAAAAACGCGCGCTTATAAAATCGCCTGTCCTGCAGTTACTATTCATAGTACAGCTTTGACTTTTTTCTCAATATTATGTACTTATAACTGGCTTTCAATGTGGTCCTCTACATTTTTGCGATGAACCGCATAGTTTTTCCGCAAAAAATAAAATATCTCGAAAAATGAATTTTTTTATTATGGACTTTTTGTTATTTCTTGAATATTCAAGTCGTTAGCCGACTTAGAGGAAAAGGTTTCCAATAAACGTTGTCGGCCGTTTCTTCCTGAATTCAATGATATTTATAGTTTGGGGGTTACGATCATAGATGCGGCAGTGGGAGGGGGATAAGTAGCACTGTTACGCTGCGGCGCGGTCCTCCCCAATGATTAATGCGCGTAGTGGCCTGTCTATCGCATCGCTCCTACTATTCTATGCATTCAAATTATGTATTTCAGAAACGCTATCTTATGTATTTTCGGTCGCTGAACACGATTTTTCAACTCTCAAGCCTCAATAATTGATAATTCTCATCATAATATACAAATTATGGTCAAATTACAAACTTCATCTCATTATCATTATTTATGATTACATTGTAATGATAAACCATCTTGATTCTTGTTAGGAATCCTATTTGTGTTTCTCAGTCGATAAAAAACTAATATCTCATAAAAAGAGAATAATTATTCGATTTAGTTCAATGATCACTTTGGAATTGCGAAAGTCATGTAATGGTGTAAGTTTAACAAATAATATAGGCTACCCCATATAGAGCACCGTGTAACAGGAGTAAAATATTTTCTCAATATAAATTTACAATTGAAGCACGAATATCTTATTTATTCCAAGAAAACATAGGCTCACAGACAAACTCCAGTACGAGCCTTATTGACATAGATGATAGTATAACATTACAATTAACATACAAAAAAGAAAACAAAAAAAATAATATCGCACTTCATAAAATCACGATTCAGTATATAACTAATACGATTAGAAGAGAACGATTTTTTGGTTAGATTCCGGAAAGTTAGTAAAGGGGTATAGGATGAAAGATACATATAGAAAGAAGAAATATTTGAAGAAAGAAGAGTTAGTAGAGCTCAAAAATAGTAATTTATTCATCAATTGAGCAGCATAATCTTCCACAAGATCTCTTGAATGTATTGTAGCGGTCATAGAAGGGATCAAGGAATGGGTTTAGTCTATTGTACAATCTCATTGTTCTATTTAGGTAGGAATTGAAATGGTGAGCGGTTCTGACAAACGGTATTTGAAATAGCATATTTAGTCTTGGTCTTTTGCATGGAACATGAAAATTTAACAAATTGATTAAATCTGGCATGAATATATTATTATTTAGAATTTCATATAATAACATTAATGCTCTAATGGACTTTCTGGTTTTCAATTTTTGAACTTTAAATGTTGACCTTAAGGTTTCAGTGAAAAAACTATTGGACAAAATATATTGTACTTTTTAAATAGAGATATAATGCCAATCACTCCCATGTGATATGACTAAATATTTGAATACAGAGGAATACAACTCTAAAGCTTCGTTTTCACCAAATTTATTAACGAGATGTTAATAACTTAATCTTTATAGATTCTACTTGATTGAACATAATTTATCATACACATGATGAACATATGTGTTTGTCAAGTTCCGTTCAATCTAATAAAGATTAAGTTATCAACATTATGTTAATAGCTTTGGTGTAAACGCAGCTTCATCAACTGATTTCTGTAACTTATATCGACGAATAGATACGTTTCATCTGGCTGAGTTTGACTGATTGTCTTGGGGTGGTACTTGAATGGAAGTGGAATGGGAGCTATCTTTGTTGAATCTGAAATATTTGGAGAGAATACTGTTGGAAATCCATTGAGGGGAGATTAGTCTAATTAAGGTGTGAGAGCAAGCAATCAATTCAATGAAACAACTACAAAGAAGGACTCATGAACGGTTCAAATATGAGAGATTGTCAAAGTATATTTGAAAGAAGTCAGGAGCTATTTGTGGAGTTTTTTTAGAATCACAATGCAAAATCAATGACTACTTGAAATTTATGACTGATTATTGTAACATAGTTTAAATTATCTTGAATTGTATTCGTGCTCATAGTAGGTATCTGGTATTTCACATAGAAACTGTTCGAGAAAAGACCCATACTTTTTTCATTCAATCACACAAACCATGTTATGGAGTCTGTGTTAAATCTAGAAAAAAAATACCCACAGAAGTAGAAAATCATTTCCAATAAGGAAACATTAACTTTAGACAGTCAATACATTGACTCTCTGTCAAAAGAAAATCTTAAAAATTTAATAATGTGACAACCGATCATGCTTTGGAGCAACCCTCATTCGATCATCTAAAACTCATAGGTGAGTGATTGGAATAGCTGGTTCTTCAAAGGCTTTCCTAAAATGGCTGATACTATATAAATAAATCTTAGTATGTTGACATCATTATGGGATATCACTGGAGATTGTGAAGAAAGACATCGAATGAAGTAAAACAAGAATAATGAGAGGTAAGAATGATTTCCAAGAGCATAACCTTCTCACGAGAACATTACATTTTTCTTCAAGACTCTGATGGACAACAGAATCTGCATAATGTTATCAATGGTCTGGAAGCAAGTGAAGAAGTGTGTGATTCTCTTTTGAATGTATAAAGAAATAGTAATTCGGTCTTCAACGATTTTTATCTGAACATAGTTGTGGCAAATTGTACGAGTAAAAGTGTATTCTCACCTATAAAAAGAAACAGAGTTCTGTCATTCTCCACGATGCAATCAAACAAAAAATCCTAGTCTTAGTTCATTCTAGAACAAAAAGATCTGATCTCTGTATTTTTACTAGGTAGCTGTTTAAATATAATTCAGCATTGAATTTTTAGTGCAGCATGCATTTCTACAATAACCGCAATCTCTGTCAACATCTGATGAATATTTGAAAAAAAAACGCTTAATCTCACTTGGCCCATGAAATAATTACAGTAGTGAAACTAGTTGTGGATTTGTCTAGATCCTTAAATATCGTTGACAAATTCGCATAATGATGACATGGCTCTCCTGAATTCAACTCCTACTTCACTTTTCAAAACTTTCAAACGCTGCAAGATTATGGAAACTTTGTGATGAGAAGAGTTATGAAAATTCTCGATGAAGATGGAGTGATACAGGTGGACATAGTTTCTATTGTCTATAGTCTAAATTCAAGAAAAGGTAGTGCACATACTAGAAGCAGCAGAGTAAAAGAATCACTCCAATAATATGCTCTCCAAACCATCGAGACTTGATTTTTAAATCTGTGGCAGAGATTTATTAATGTAACATGCAATAATCTATAAAGGAATAATCCATACGTTAGCTACGTGCAGGTATACATCCGTTCATTCATTTGTGGATTAAATTACAAATCATATAAATATGTTTGGGAAAGATTAACAGGCATGGCCCAAAACTATTCTATTCCCAAATTTTGATACTGAATAACTTGTTACCATTTCGAAACAGTCTGAACGGGGATAGCTTACCATAATGGATGAATCAATCAAAAGTTAGTGAAATACCATTATAATAATACTGTTAGAAATAATTCCAATGAATATTTAAATTTTCATTTCATTTTGATTTGACATATATCTATTATTATATTGGATATACTTTCTCGAAAGTTCACGACAAACTGAAGATTCACGAAAGTTTAACATTTTCATATTAAACATAATTATTATGATAATGAATGGATGATGAATTCCATTTCCACCATAAAGAACTAAGAAATTCCACAAACATTTCTTGGAAATTAACTGACCACTATATCAAGTAAGTGTGGCCAGTGTGTAATAAATAATGTAGCCTGAAGCGCATCACAATAAATTAATTTAAAATAAAAACAATAAAACATAAACACATATAAATATTATCATTTTCTATCTTAATATATTTCTTGAAACCCAAGTTTCGTTTGTTTTTTTTTTTTGTTTTTTTGTTTCAAACAGTCATTTCTTAGTTTCCTTGCAGAATGAGATGAAGTTTGTAATTTTGACCATAATCTGTATATTATGATGAGAATTATCAATTATTGAGGCTTGAGAGTTGATAAATCGTGTTCAGCAACCGAAAATACATAAGATAGCGTTTCTGAAATACATAATTTGAATGCATAGAATAGTAGGAGCGATGCGATAGACAGGCCACTACGCGCATTAATCATGGGGGAGGACCGCGCCGCAGCGTAACAGTGCTACTTATCCCCCTCCCACTGCCGCATCTATGATCGTAACCCCCAAACTATAAATATCATTGAATTCAGGAAGAAACGGCCTACAACGTTTATTGGAAACCTTTTCCTCTAAGTCGGCTAACGACTTGAATATTCAAGAAATAACAAAAAGTCCATAATAAAAAAATTCATTTTTCGAGATATTTTATTTTTTTGCGGAAAAACTATGCGGTTTATCGCAAAAATGTAGAGGACCACATTGAAAGACAGTTATAAGTACATAATATTGAGAAAAAAGTCAAAGCTGTACTATGAATAGTAACTGCAGGACAGGCGATTTTATAAGCGCACGTTTTTTACAACTTACCCCCCTCCCCACCAATCAGTCGACCACCCTGGGACGTGACGACATCGAGTTTCATATACACTAAAGACCCCCTAACAATAATCCGAAGTCAAATTCTCTGCCTCTCTCATGTATGCTCAATGTAAGCCAGCGCCTGGACTATGTCTTAATCCAACATGTTTATGACATTCGTTCGAACTCACTGCCGGTGCCCGAGTTGTTCTTTGCGGGTAGATTAGAATAGAATAGAATACGTTAATCTACCAATAAATACAATTCAATGTATATTAGGTGTCGTCAAGAATAAAATCCTATAAAACTACTGAGCCAATTCATACACATATATTATCATCACACAAAATAAGTATTTATTACATCGACGGGCAAATTGAAAAATTCCTCTACATTATATAATGGGTTCTCCGTTAGCAGCTTTTTAACTTGTGTTTTAAAACGGGCTTGATTCATATTTCTCACACTAACAGACAGCTTATTGAATGCCTTGATTGATAATATTCTATAATGGCCTTCAAGTTTTTTTAGCCTGACAAAAAGAACATTCAGATGACATACTTGTCTGGTGAAATGCCTGTGTAACTCAGACCTACATTCAAGAACATCCAACTCGTCCCTGACCCTGACCAGGAGTTGCATGACGTACAGGCTGAACACAGTCATAACCTCCATCGAGACAAATATTGGACGACAATGAGCGAGGTAGTTAGCATTTGCCATAAGCCTTACAACTTTTTTCTGAAGAAGCAGCACCCTACTAGTATTGGCTGCTCCGCCCCATAGAATAAACCCATATTGAATTAAACTCTGGAAAAACCCGAATTAGGACGTCCTCAAATATTGCTGAGGAACAAGAGTACTCAGACGTCTTATAAGAAAAACCACTCTACTGAGCCGACCACATAACCAGTCAATGTGGCATGTCCATTCAATTTTGTATCAAGAACAATACTAAGTAGCTCAGCTGGAGTGATTTCATCTTTTATAGTTTTCAAATTAAAAATAATTTACTTGGTTTATTCTCGATTTGATAAGAAGTAGTTTGCCTGAAACCAAGAAGAAATGTCGTTTTGAGAATCAGCCATCCTTTCCCTTAAAATATCCAGATTTGCATCACATGAAAGTAATGATGTGTCATCAGCATAGCTCACTATCCTACTATCTACACTCACTCTAATATCATTTGTCATGATTATAAAAAGCAATCGCCCCAGATTCGATCCCTGTGGTATGCCATATTTCACATATCTTGGATGAGAGAAGACAACATTAACACAAACCGTCTGCCTACGATCCGTCAAATATGATCTCAACAACTGATTGCTCTTTCCCTCAATGCCAAAGTGTTCAAGCTTAGCCAACAATATATCATGGTCAACAACATCAAATGCACGGCTCAGATCGCACATGGTTACTCCAGCAAGGCTATTCATCTCAAAACTCTTCAAAATATCCGTCACCAAACTCTCAACAGCTTCAATTGCTGACCGACCAGACCGGAATCCATACTGGGAAGATGTGAATATACTCTTGCTTTCGAAATATTCATACAATTCTATTGCCATACCAGTCTCAAAAACGTTTGCAAATATTGATCCTACTGATATAGGTCGAAAATTGGCAGGATCGTCTCAACTCCCTTTCTTATGAACTAGCACTGTCTTGGAATGCTTCAGAATGTAGGGGAAAACTGCATCGTCAATACAGACATTAATTCAATTTGTAAGAGGAGTCACAATAAAAGCAATCACAGCTTTAATTAAGGAGCTTAGAATATCATATATGTCCCTAGTTTTGCTGTTTTTCATTT
The DNA here is from genome assembly GCF_014356525.2 of Nilaparvata lugens. Lineage (NCBI taxonomy): Eukaryota > Metazoa > Arthropoda > Insecta > Hemiptera > Delphacidae > Nilaparvata > Nilaparvata lugens. The sequence continues at coordinate 18,582,967 of NC_052508.1, forward strand.
TCAATACTATGTTTTCAACAGTCTTGAAAGAGAGTGGCCTGAATTTTAATGTGGAAACCGGAGCAGAACTCCTGACAAGCAATTGCAGAGCTGACACTGGAAGAGTAATCCTTTCACGTATATGGAGAACAGACGAGACAAAAAATTCATTGAATTCATCAGGTGTGACTGGAGTATTTCGTATTGTTTGTCTTGAAGTCTTAGATACTTCCCGGATAATGCTCCAAGTCGTAGAACACTTATTAGAAGCCCTCTCAATTTTTAGTGCATTGTATTGCAAATTAGCCTGACTCAGTTCATGTCTGTACAGCTCACGTACAGATTTAAACACACGTTGATCATGTGGTGGTTGATTGTGGTGATCTATACTTATCATATGCTATCAAGACACAATTCCTGAGAGCTAATACAGACTGATTTATCCAATCAGGCATTTCTCTTTTTTTGTGAAACTCCTTTGTTTTGACAATCTAGCAGGAAAGAATTCATGGAAGAGCCTCATGAAAAGGTCAATGAAAGCATTGAAATTCTCCTCTCCCCCGGAGAAAATCAGAACATTGGGCCACTCAATCGCACTGACACTGTGACAGAAATTTTGAATTCTACAGATAACTATTTTTACAGGTAGTGCCATATTGTATTTGAGAATATTTATTTCATTAATTCATATGACATTACTCTAATGGCAAATGAATGAATTCGAATTTGAATGTTCTAGTCAGTACCTATTTCAATGCTTTCTACAACCTGCTGTTATACTATTTTATTTGGTTAATGATAGCATTGATACAATCTTATTTAGCATCCAGTTTGTATTCTCCAAGATGAAAATATTTGACATGAGACTGCTGAAAGTTGACTCCGGCGAAAACATGAAGCCCCAGGCAGATTCATTTTGGATCTGCGAAGAAAATAGCATCTCCAACGGGACTCCCCAACCCCATTGCTGATCTTGACGGTCTCCTTGTTTCTCCTGATTATTATTATTATTATTATTCATTTTTGTTTCATCCGCTCAAAATCCTTTTACTCTATATCCTTCCTTCATTTCTGTTTTCGTCCTGTCCCTCAGTGGTGGAAAGCAAGTCCCTTTCTTCTTGTGCCTTCTAATAATTCCTCCTGTCCCTCCCCCCTGTCACTGGTCGGCGTTCCTACTTTACCTCTAGATTTATTAATTACTGTTCTGCCTTGTCTCCACAGAGCCAGTCTTTTGTTTGGCGTTCATTTATTTCTCTATGCGAGAGTTGCTTTGTGCGCGCTATGGTCTTCTTCTTCATCTTCATCGTCGTTCCTTGTCACCCTTCACCAATAAACTCACTTTCTTCCTATCTCGCTCTCTTTTTCCTTCTACTTTTGTTGTTTCCGGGGACTCATGTTATTTTCGCGTTTTGCGCCGGTTGATTAATTAAAAAAACAACAACAAGCACCGTCGACGCGGCTGCTCTATTGGGATGCGCTGCACTGTGGGCGGTTCCTAGCAGAAGAGAAGGATGGAGGGTGGAGGGTGCCTTGCTAAAAAGACGGAGAGTGGGTAAAGAGAGCCACTTTGCACTAATTAACGACATAGATAAAATGATGCGCCCATGGGAGGGGGTACCAGCAGAGTATGACGGAAAGCACGAAGAATGAAACCATCTCTTACTTGTCATGTCACAAGGTGCTACCCCCTTCACCATCATCATCCTTCTTCTTTCTTTTTCAACCACCTGCTATAGTTCCCTCTATCCTCTACAACCCTCAAGAGAAATGAATCTTTTGTAAGGAGACTCCTACCTCATCCACATGAATATTCAGACTCAAATCTGATAAAAATATTACTCTAATTTTCTGTAATAACACGGAGATTATAATTACATTTGAATAAACTAGAGCCTTATACTTCAAATAACGTATGAGAGTACTGCACTAACGACACTTAAATCAAAGTCCTCATACAGAAAATAGCAGCATATGAGAGATTCGCACTACATTAGAGCCTACTGACTCTTAATAGGCAACTACTGAATCAAGGTTCATAGATGCTCGGCAATTCATTGGGATGGTAGGCCTACACGTACAAATCGATTAATGCAATGATTGAAAGAATCGCAACGCTTCAATCACTTCACTCAATGCTGAACAAAACAAAGAACATTGTTCTTTGTTACCTGTATAAGCTGATAATCAAGCAACTGTTTGAAAAAATTGTTTGAAAACAAGCTGAAAACATTGTTCTTTTTTACCTGTATAAGCTGATAATCAAGCAACAATTCAATAAAAGAAAGCACCCAATACTCTTTGTATGTACAGAGTTTCATGGGAATTATGATAAGGAATTTCGACAAAATATTGATGGCACAAGACTGGAAAACGAAACGAGGGTTGATTTAGCATGATTGATATAGCATCTCAAACTCCAATGGCATACCAGTGATGATTGGGAATAATTTATTTTCGTTAAGATCTTCTCTTCATGTCTATTGGTATTTATGTTTGAAATTAATGATTGGTTCTTGTGGGTTGAACTCATCTCTCCTTTGTATAACTCTCCTACTGTCCCTATTATAAACAATTTTCGTAAGTATTATTCCACCTTTAGTATTATTGCTAGGTGGAATAGATTTCCTTCGATCTTGAATAGGACGTTTCTTAATTTTTCCAATAGAGAAGTCCCAATCCTCAAACACATCGATCTTTTTGTGTCAATGACAGACACCATCGCACAATTAATTCTTCCACGATGAGCGTTCATTCGATCATATTTTCCCTTCGCCTACATCAATAGTATGTAATATTACTTCAACTTCATTGATTAATCTCACAGCCTACTATATTTAGATTATCTAAAGTGAGCCATGTTGATCTCCATTTACATTAGAACAATATGTTATGTTTACCAAGGCAGATATATAAAGTAAGAAGCTGATTTTACCTCATTCATATTTATGCTCACTATATGCTCACTATATAGCAACTACATGGACAGGTGTTTTCCTAACAGTGGTGGCCACTATCAAATTAATTATTTTTTATGATTCTTCTGAGTAAGTTTGAAGAAACACATCGCTGGAATCGCGACCAGTGAGGTGTACTCAAATCTCATCATAATCTATTAAAAATAATTCATTTATTGACTTATTTTCATGGAGATTTGGTAGTTTTATAAGCTCATGAAAAAAAAATCCGCACCCGACTGTATATCGTGATTTATAATAATTATATTCAAATATACTATTCATACTGGACGATAACTATAGTTTGTGTAAAACAAGTTGAGACTTGGCCCTCCATCCGAAGAAATTACAGGGTTGCCAAATCGTGTAGAATTGCAACTTTCTCAAATTTCCAATTCAACGTCAGAATTTTTTATTTATTTTTTACAATGCAAATGACACTAATGTAATAACATTGAAAGATGAAATAATAAGGTAGTCCTTGTGCTATTTTTCTTCCAAATTTATAGGTGACAATGTCCAAGATAAGGTTAGATTCTCACGTGTACAATTTTTATAAAATTTTAGTCCAAAATAAACATTAAGACTATAAATTTTGAATTTAGATGGCTTAAATTAATAAATTAATTAGAAATATTCCACTCAATTGCCACTTGTAACGAATAATATTGATTTATTGAGAATTGGATGTATAAAATCATCCCCGATATCCTAGTAGTGCTAAAAAAGTTTCAGGGTTGAAGGATTAAAAGGAAATTCAACTTTTATGATAAAATTGGAAACATCGCGAAGATTTGTTTTTGCGTAATAATTCTATATCAAATGAACGGGGAAACTGTCTCCTTTCTATTGGTGTCTGGATAATTTTTATCCGAACGATAGTTATTTTTTAATTAATAATTATGTTCGTCAATGTCGAGACACTTCCAGCAGAAAACATTAAATTTTCGACATGCTAGAAACCTTCTTGTTTCAAAAGATAAGTAGTGGTGAAAGCGAGAATGTTTCTCAGAAATAATTGAAATTATTTTTCCAATTGTCAAACGTACTCGGAAGATCGTATTTTGGCCTCTCAGGAGTTTCAGGACAGCCCAAGTTCGAAGCAGAGAAAGTTTGAGAGACAATACTATGTTATTTTAGTTATTAATTGCATGCGTTATTACACGCAATCAATAGTTCATTTATTTATTTATTCACAATGGAGACAACGGGTTTCCCCAAATATGTCTCCTTAACAATAAAAATTGTACAGATACAAATGAAACAAAAAAAATAATGATAAAAATCTGGTGTGGCGCACTCACACAACTTTCCCTGCCGTTATGAAAATTGATCACCTGACGCTAGTGTTCCCGCGCATCTAAAGTCTACTATTCTAAGATTTGAGCCAGCTGGTGACAGGGCAGTAACGCTGGAGACACACGAGGTCTGCTATCTCTTCATAGTCATAGTCAAAGTCATCTCCCTACATCGACTTTCAGCTAAATTTTCCTCTTTTCTTTTTATTTTTACATCTCCTTTTATGTACTTTCGTATTTCGAAATCATTGTCACTGCATAGCAAATAGTGTGAATGAACTACAACTCACTGCCAACACACAAGTGTTACTTATGTTGGCAGTGCCAAAAAGGAAAAATTGCTTTACAATGAAGTTAACTGAACATTTTATTTTACTTCTACTACTGTACTATGTCAAGTTTATTTATTAAGTTATTTACTCAATCTATTGTACCTAAGTATTTAGTATAATTTATAATTTTGTTTCTGTTTTTGTATAGTTAAATTTTCATTTTGTTTCATTTTATTTTAATGATGTAATGTGTTTTTTGGCGAAATAAAAAATTCAATTCAATTCAATTCAAAAAAAAAATTCAATAGTGAATGATTTAATAGAATCAACAATAATTTGCAATTGAATAATCACATTTTCTCGAATATAGAGTTTATTTTCAATTTTAGGTGAAATTGTTACAGAACATTAATTGTAGAAATTTCATGCTCAATCTATTCCACTTGATTTTTTTTTGTTTAAATTGTATCTGAAGCCTGATAATTGGGAATATAAAATCGAACTTTGCATTGATGGGGTTGAGCTCCTGAAATTTTTACAAATCTGGGACCTGTGGCAGTTGACTTGGCTTATCAATGACTATTCTAGGTATGAATTTGATCAAAATCGTTGGAGCCGTTTCCGAGAAAATCACGAAAAACCCTGTTTTTGACAAAATTTTCGCCATTTTAGCCGCCATCTTGAATTGCATTTGATCGGAATCGTTCGTGTCGGATCCTTAAAGTGAAAGGACCCATTTGACAGGTATGTTCCTTTTTTAATTGTGCGTCGACGTATATTCAAGGTTTTTGGAAATTTTGCATTTCAAGGATAATATAAAAGGAAAAAGGAGCCTCCTTCATACGCCAATATTGGAGTAAAAATCAGACTATAGAATTATTCATCATAAATCAGCTGACAAGTGATTACACAGATGTGTGGAGAAGCCAGTCCATTGCTGTATAAGGTCTATAGTTTCACCAGGTACTTGTGGATGAGAATACTGCGTGAGGTCTAATGTTCACAGAACTACTAGTAAATTAGATTATGAACATTATAGGCCTAACCTCTAGTTCTAGTATAAGGCTTTCCGGAATTTAGCGCGAGAAAACCAGAAGACATCTAGGCGGCCAGACAAGCTGTTATAAGTTCTTTGCATCCTATTTAATTAATAGTGCATGAAAGTTGCATTCAATTAGGCATGCAATTTATAGTCTACACAGCTGCTGATTTTTTACCAAGTTACATTGAGATATTGAATTGCATAAAATTGCATGCGTCATGGCATGCGATTCATAATCAACTCAACAGCTGATTTATGATGAATAATTCTTTTGTCTGATTTTTATTCCAATATTGGCGTATGAAGGAGGCTTCTTTTTCCTTTTATATTATCCTTGAAATGCAAAATTTCCAAAAACCTAGTATATACGTCGACGCGCAATTTAAAAAGGCACATACCTGTCAAATTTAATGAAAATCTATTACCGCGTTTCGTCTTAAATGCGCAACATATAAACATTTAAACATTAAGAGAAATGCCAAACCGTCGACTTGAATCTTAGACCTCACTTCGCTCGGTCAATAACTGATTTGTCAAACTCTTACGGTAGTATACTAGAATAAATTATTTCAGTGATAATTAATACAATAGATTGACTCATGGATGTTTTCCATATCAAAACATCAGCCACTAACGAGTGAAAATATAAGAGGTAGAAATTATTGTATGCACTGACAGAACACAGAACGTGGCATGAAATGAGATTTAATACATTTGGCCCACATTATTCACATTTCCCCTGATGTCAGGAGATACGCTGCGAATCTACCAACGCGTAACGCCCCAAGGATTTCCAACGGAAAATGGAATTTAATCTACTCGATTCCTCTTGTTGCCTCTTCCCCACATCCAGTTCGCGCATTACAGAAATGGATTAAACTTCTATTCATCAATTTTCCATTATGGCTCATATCTCACTTCACCTTCCTGCTTGTTCCCCCCTCCTTGTCACCCGAAACAGCACAGATGTTGATGCTCAGCGAGCGAGATGAAAACTGAAAAGGTTATCGATCACGATGGTTACGTATTATTATGAGCTTCCATTTTCAGGGTTGTAATAAATTGGAAATATCACAGAACTGAAGAGTATATTCTGTATTTCCTATTTTCCACTTGCGAAGTATCTCTTAATTAGGTTAATTACGTTACGCCAATATAGGCGATTTCCCTCTAGATCCTAGGATACTGATGCAAGCACTAACCCTTTGTAAGATAACACAACGCTAATGGAAACACCTTCACAATTTAGAGCGTTAGCCTACCCTACGTAATATTAGGGAAACTCTCCGTTACAGAGTGCTGTATAGCATAGAATTAAGTATACAGGAATGATTGTGTGCTTCCATTATGACTGTGGTTCCTTAAGATATACTTGCTTTGCTCATTTTGAAAATCTCAAATTAGCACTTATTAAACACATCTTGTATTTCTTATAGGTACCACGATTATTGACTAATCTATTAGAAAACTAAGGTTCGTCGCGTCAATTAGTGACGGATTATTTGAAAGATGACCAATCACAACTTCAAGAGGAAGAGAAATACAAATTTCCTATTAAAAAGGATACTTTGGAAAGATTATTAGTGTAGATATCGTATAACCAAATAGGCTAAACGAGAATATTGTGCTGTTTGACGTACAAAATTCTCAATAATTTACTATTTTGTTTATGCAACTAGATTTTATCAAAGTACAAGATACGCAAGAGAAACTTACTTATTTGAGAGGTCAATAAAAACAAAAGTATTTTAGATTTTGTTTCAATCTTTCTTTATGAGAATACAATTTCTCAATTTTTTTTCATGCAGTCTTGAAAATGGCATCATATCAATGGCGATCCCCATTGCGCATACACTGATAAAGTCGAATTTTGAAATTTCAGTTGCATTATATCAATCGGTATTTTGGCAACGGCGTCGCGAATGTTGTTCTTGAGGTGTGCTATGGTCCGTGGTCGATCGACATAAACCAGGGATTTCAAATAAACCCATAAAAACCCGCATTGTGGAACCGCATGTGGAAATGAGCCTTGTCAAATGACCGCGTCTCCAGGCAGGTTGTCAATCAGCATATCACATGATCACATGCATTTTGACGGGCAACAAAATCGCGTTCAGTCAATTCTTGAACAACAGCCAATTTTTAGGGATGAAGTTGAAGGTCTTCATGGAAAATTCGTCGAACAGTGGAGTCTGGAATTGCCATAGCAGCTGCGTGTTTGTGAGCCGAACGCCGGGGAAAACGCACAACTGACTGCCTCACTCTTTCGATATTTTCTGCAGTTCTGATGGTTCGTTAAAGTGCATTTCGGGGTTTAGCGACACTTCCACACTCCTGAAATAAGTTAACCCCCGACAGAATCGAATTATGGCCAGGAACGAGTCTGTGGGGAGGAATTTCAAATCGAGCGCGGAAGATGATCGACCATTAGAAAAGAAGCTCTTAACTGCGAAAGCCCGCTGCTAGACCGGAGCATGATGGCTATTTACTTGAGGGAGGATAAATTTGACAACTTCCTCCTCCAGAGGCGCCCCCTACTGCCCCTCTGCACGAGCAATTCAAAGCACGGGAATTTTTTCAAATAAGTAAGTTTCTCTGACGCACTCTGTATATTGAGAGATGTTGCAATGCATTGACTATGCCGTAGCCTAATAATTGTTCTGAGAAGAGGACAATCAGTGACAAATTACTAAACTACAACGTCACTCCATTATTGCCAGTAAGTTTACAGCATCTGAGAACTCAAGCAATTGACAAAACTTGTCAGCGAAAAAACAAAAAATCTTTGTGATTTCTACAAGTTTTCACGTGCTAAAATGTGTCACTTTGCTCAATAAGGATGATTCAGCGATAGAAAGGTGAAGGAAGCATTGGAAACTTGAAGTAGTTGTTCAGGTGACGGAAAACTCTCAGCCATTACAATTCAGTCTTGGTCCAAAAAGAACCGAGAAGCTTTTCAAATCAGTTTCTCTGACTGTAGGGCGCAAAAGTTGCACAATAGAATCAATAAACTTTACCCATTTTTGTTGTTAAACAAGTTTGGAGAAAGAGATTTCAGGAAAGAAAAGGACTGGGAAGGAGAAGAATCAGAAGAAAAGGCAAAATGAAATGCAAAGGGCACTTGGATTCTTTGTGATCGCAAAGGAAATTGGATGAAGAGTGGAAAGGAGAGAAGAAGAAGTGATGCAGTGAGATAGAAAGAAAAGCGAAGAGAGAGCTGTAATCACAAATATTGAAAAATCCACTTTGAATGATTTGTTAAGAATCGGAAATGGCCGAGATGGTTGGTCCCTCTTTACCCTCCATTGTGCCAGGTGAGTTGAGGGCACTGAAGTGTGCGTGTGTGTGTGGGCGGATGCGTCTGATTGCGCTTGCAGGAAACGTCTGTTCCCAGTTACATTGAATTATTGTGTTATGGGAGCTAAGGTTGTCAGTTTTCTCTCTGATAACGTGATAAGATCGATACCTCCGATTTCGATTCCATGAGATAACATACCAAGTAAGCGTAGTCGGGAATATCTGTAACGACTCAAATTCACTGCAAGACTATTCTCTTAATTGATAATTCAAATGTTCTATTTTTACCACACATGTAAATTCAACTCAACAACAATGGAACAAGTTGATCATAAGGTATAGAATAATATTAGAGAAGATATTCAAGAAATAAAGACTAATGAATCAAGAATTTTATTTGTCATCAGTATTCACAAAATATATTATGGACATCGTGACATCGTCATTTCTACAATATTTTATCCCAGAAATATGATGTTGCACTGCAGCGAAGGCCTTGGGAAAAAGTTCACAGAATTACCTTTTTTGACTTTGATAATGTAGTTAAGTCATTAAAGCCAAGAATGTCGGCTGGTGCTAAACCTACAATACTGTATTCACATACTTTGACAGCAATTGACACTCAACTCGACGGCTTCGTCTTCTTTTGAGGATCAGTCTCAAAGCAGCCTATAAGCATTCAGCCTATAATGACAGCTTGAAGAAAATCTCACTATAAGATCCTGTAAATTTCCTCACGACATGTCACTTCGTCTCTCTTGATCCCACTTTTATTTTTTTCCTCCTAGTCCACGTTCTTTTTTATTCTATCTTTCTTATTTCAAGTATTCATTCTTTATCATTTTGGCCTACCGTTACTTCGTTTACTTCTGGCTTGTAATTGAATTAATTCACACTCATCTAGCAATATCAAACAATTAAACGTAGATAACTTCTTTGTTCTTCATTGATGGTAAATTCGTATGGCTTTTTTTGGTGGAGAGTCACTTGCGGGAAGATCCTACGGCCTACCTAGTCTTTTCTCATAAATAAAATGACTGAGAGAGAAGTATACAATGAAAATGAAAAGTAGGGAAATATCAATTTTGAAATGGGCTATCCACGAAACTCAGTGTAATTCTCGTACAGGCGGCTTACTAGATGAAAACGCACTCGAATTTATCAAGCAGCCTACAAGCCTGACCATAGAACAATGGACGGAAATTATGCAGTGGTATTTCGTGTTGATTACACGTATTCGGCCGAACCACATCGGACAACAATGGACTAATGGGAATAGTCTATAGCTTTTCAATCGCGGTGGGTTTCGTTGATCTGGACTGCCGGCCACAAAGTGGTTCAGAAAATCTCCTTCCATTGTCCCGGCCCACTCGCCCTCAAATAGCAAAACAATTGCGCCCGCATACCAAACTATTACTCATATCTTCCTCACCCCCACTCTCACACCTTACACCATACAGCGAACGGAATAGGAATATGAATTGCAGGGGAAGCGGAGAGAACAGCAAAGTAAACAGCCTTGATAATCCTCCCTCGTATGCACTGCATCATTCACGACACGGAAGGATGCTTTCAGCATTTGTCTCTTTTCGCTTTTCATGCCTCGGGGGATGGATGATGCCGGTTGAAGACAATTGCTCCAATAGGCTACCTACTACCTTCTTCTCGCATCTATTGTCCTTTTCTTTTCAAGAGAAAAAGTGGATATCATAAGCATGGATGTTGGACAAACTATGAAAGATAATATGAAGCACACAATGTAGCATTTTGTGAGCTAACTAGTTGAACATTGTCTTTCCTGAGAAAAAACAGGTGTCCATTAAACATGGTACCACAAACTTCGAATTGACTAGTTACTATTCAAACACAAAAATATAAATTATAAAACATTTGAGATGATTTGAAATCTTCATTATTCATCATTCTCCCTTCACTATTTTGCTGAATCAGCAATATCGTACAGTATAGAGGGAAGACATACAGCGATTCGTTCGAATAATTGACCTAGTAAATTGGAATGTAATTTTTTTAATATCCCTCAAATAGCTAATAGCTAGAGGGATATAATATATTATGTATACTGTTTTATTGAAATTACATTTTAAATTGATAAATAAATTGAAATTGAGTTCAATCCAAATGGTTGGAATTGATTAAGGAGTGATGGTGAAAAACAGAAAAGAATTGTGGCAACTTTCGCTAAATCTAGTTTACCTATAAATTGAAGTTTTGAAATAAATCTAGATTCCCTGAGTAGAATTTAATAATTCTAGAAGAAATCGAACTAGTTCATACTGTAAGCAGCCTTGAGTTTTCTTCTAGAAGACTCGCATTCTGACAAGTCCATTGTACTCTTAGAAACATTTCACCTATGTAACACGGGTTCTAGAGGTTAGGTGAAGTAACGAAGTAGCGGAGATGATGAAAACAAGGAAAATACAGAAGTACTTTTGAAACGGTACAGTGATATGAAATATATAGATGGTGACGTGCAGAAGCGCTGGGGGAGGGGGAGGGAGAGGGTGTGCTCCCCTTGATCCGTTTGTATTTTGTACTCTGCGAGGAAAAGATGCCTCCTTCTCTTCCTCACCACCGGTCTTGTACTTTTCGCTCGCCGCTGTATTTCTAATTTTGCTATGAGGAGCGAGAACAAAACAGTGCTCGCGCCGGGGCCGGGGACAACAAAAACTTGTCTAAACTCATCCCATTATTTGTCGGGAGTATTGTCGCGGAACAAAGCACTCCCGGCATTGCAGTAAACCTCATCATATTCCGATGTTAATAATCATAACACCGACCCCATCTGCATCTCGCTCGCCAGCGCATGCGCGTGCAAGAGGCCAACCCCTCCAAATCCCCAGCCCTTCAAATTTCAACTTGCCTGCAAGGAGGATGAAGCATCTCGGTGTTTAGAATTACTGTCGATCGACGATGGAGATCACTGAATAACTGTACAAAAATTGGTCGCATCAATACGAGATATAATTACAGCTACGATGCAACATGATAGACTACTGTAGGTTTTAAATATCCTAGATTCTGGAACAAGGAGTTCGTTCTTATTTATGTCCGCATTTTCTTTATTCTCTAAGACGCTTTTATAATATGATGAAACGAAGTATGATTGAACATCTAAGAATTTGAAGGATCTATATGAAGGAACTGAAGGTTGCTGAGAATAGAATAGAATAGAATAGAAGAAACGTTTATTGAATAAATAAGCTACCTTAAGCGAACCTCAAAGAGGCAGCTTGACAAGGTACCATATACAAAACATGTAAATTCAAATATAAAAATATACATATATCAGTGAACTTTATTTTTACTTAACAGTTGAATTTACTTATCAGTTTATTACACCTTTTAATTTAATTACAGAATTTACAGTAAAAATTATCATGATATTAATTAATTGTTGGCTCAGCTCTCAAAAATCAAAAGAGTGTTATAATATAGTCTGAACTTACATACAAAAAATAGAACAGAATGAATTACAACAATACAATACATTAATAATAGGTTGCATTATGTTACATCTAAAGTATAATTATTCAACCAAATCTTTAAATTTCTTTTTTTCTTTTCAACAGGCGCACATTAACAAACTCAGCACAATTATCGGGTAAATCATTGAAAGTTCTTGGTACAATGTAGATTAAGGTGTTTCTGGCTAAATTATTCGAAGTAAATGATACAACATACCTCTCATTCCTTAAATCATATCGATTAACTTTCATAACTGAATATTTCTTGCAGAAGTAATTTTCAAAACTCAAAGTAAACAGAAATATACCTTTCATATTCAAAACCTTGCATCTATTCAAAAGGTTCTCATATGGAATATCTCCCTGAGAATTGCTGACCAAACGTAAAATCTTCCTCTGTACCGAAGATATTCTCCTAAGATAAACATTGCTAGCAAATCCCCACCCTTGCAATCCATATCTCATAACAGACTCTCCCAATACATCATCCTCTTCACTGTATTGGGTATTAAATTTTTAATATAATACATTTTGGCCAATACCTGTTTGAGTCTATTACAAACATTTTTTATATGGATATCCCAACGAAAATGACTATCAACTGTTACTCCTAAATACTTATAATTTATACAATTCGATATAAACTGACAATCTCTTGTACATATGAAAATATCTTGCTCCTGCAGTTGGAAACATTCACAGCAATGGTGCTTAATTTTGGGTCAAGAAGATCCTTTTCAGAAGATAAGATACTGAGAAGTCTCTCAGATCTCTGAGACTAAGGGATCTCTCTACTGCAGGGATATCAAAAGATTTATAGTTTGAATTAATGCAGACCTCACGGATGGTTATGATTGCTACTCTAGACCTACTAGCCCAGTCAATAAAGGTCCAAAAAAGCAGTTTCAATCCGAAAATTAAATAAAAGCTGAATTTACCACCATCGATAGAACCCTCCCAGAGGGTCATTCCCAGAACCCTCCCAGAGGGTCGCAAAAATCCAAGAAATCCCCTAGGAGCTTTGCCCCCCAGCCCCCTGAAACATGAAAAATGCAGGTAATCACGGGAAATCAATTATCTCTGTAACCATTGATCGAAAAAAATCTATCATATGTCATTCGATTCGCTTCATTATGGACTACAATATTAGTCATATTCATTTCCTCTATAAATCAAACAGTTTCCTTGATAAAATAATATATATGTAAAAATTTAGGGGTTTTTCGACTTGATTTTTTTGTTTTCTCCGATTAACTTCGAAGCAAGTCATTTTAAAGAAAAATGAGCCAAATAATAAATCAAAGTAGCCGCTTTCATTGCGAATCCATTGATGTATATTGTTATGTAATTGCGATTCAATTTGACGCTGTAGAAGGGGAAACAACCGACGCGGTATGGTATCTTCACCATAGTAAACAGTAAAATAGTACTGCTTTCTAAGTTGCATCCTATTTACACTATGGCCCTCGAAACAATCAATTTTGTTCATTGTTTTGACATGCGCTGGAAGTAGATTTGCACTTTTTAATTCTCTAAATTCTAAATATTGAAACTTTTGAGATTCATCCAAATTGATTAAAGCAATTTATTTAGCTTTCATTACCAGTTCAGGAAATCAATATTTTTACGTGAATTAATATTATAATGCCACTATTACAATATGGTAATCATATTGTTGTCTATGTTTTGAATGAAATGTGATAATTAACTCATCATTTTGTTGTTATATATGTGCTTAATCATGCATTCTATGACAGTCAAAGATATTGTTTGCAACTGATAAAATATTCATACTATTACATAATATAATAAATATTTCATGTATATGTGTATGATCATAATTCTATGCTATATTCTATCATAAGTTATGAAGGTCAAAAACTGGGATAAATCATAGATTACAATAGTGTTAACAGTGGCAATTTCCTGAAAAATCATAGCGTGCAGGGTTTGCTGTTTTCCACAGTTAATATTCTCCAAGTCAGGTTGATAATATACCTACAGTTGAGGCAAATGTATGGCAAATGATGGCTGAGGCATCAAAAAATTATACATTGGGCTTGTTGAGTTGAAACTTTCTATGATTCTCTCTATAAAGTAGCTTATCTTCCGTTCTTACTAGTTGAATCTACATATCTAAACAGTCCAATATGAAAATTCAGTAGATTATAATGATAAAAACATACAAACTAAGGAAGAATAAGCATGCATAAAAAGTAGGGAAATCATGAAAGTGTTTTAGGTCTACATTCTACCCTCGTAATCACAAGTTGATCATTTAGGATAGAAAATATTGAATATTCAATATTGAAAACCATATTTACGGTCCATTGGAGATGGAAAATTCATGAATAATCATGAACCAAGTACAAAGTATCCTACCGTAAAAGACGAATTGAAAGATTATTCATCATCTTCTATTATTTGTTAACACATCGATTCTTCAACTTCACTAGCATCTTGTCATTCATTACACAAGGACCTTAATAGGAACTTTATAAATGGAAGTAAAGCATGAGCAGAATCATACTGGAATTACAAGGTTGGCAGAAGCTTTTCTTGAAGTCAATTAATGTTGATTGATATTGATTTTGATTCGGGCACCAAAAGAATAGATCAATTTCTATTTATATGTTGAAGCATTTAAATTTAATCTATTGAACATGATTTCTTATGACTTGGCATTCACAGATTTAGTTGGGTGAAGTTATTTGAAATTGAATCTGGATTATCAATTCTATAGTTTTTATACCATTCTAGTTCATTGTGATCGTTGAAGGGTTAGTGAGGTTGAAGATTAAAGTGAGTTAGTTCAAGTGAATTCTAGTACAAGTATTTTGTGGTTATAATGGGCTCTTCTTTCTTTTCTATCGATGTTTTGCTCCAGTGAAGGAAATTGAAAACGTTGATTTTACATTTTATAAGCTTTAAATATACAGTGATATGAATTTGATAAGTCCATTATCAAGTTAGTCGATGTTGTTTTTCATTGTATCGCTTTGTATCAATGTTACATGCACTGTTTACAATTCATCACTATTCTCTCAAGAATTAGTTTGTTATGAATTTCATGATCTGAAAATTCAAATTTAAATGCTATTTGGATAACGTTCACATTCCATTGGTTTTTTACAATAATTGTTACATTTAAGAGTCAAGCAATTTAATCCATTTGCAAGTGAAAGGTAATCACAGTGCAATTTGAACAATTTGTAACTTTGGAATTCAGTTGCTCAATTCATTTCGGCTTGATACTATAATTTTTAATTTGAGTTGATCAGAAATTTGTATTGTATATAATGTTTATATTTCAGTTTGACTAATCTCTTATCACAGTCTCGCTTTCATTCATGAACATGATAATCCTAAATAAATTGATTACCTTAAGAATGTAGCTTATCTTACGTCGAACTATGTACAATACAAACAATTTTCATTAGGATGATCTCTGCCTCTGATTGAGAAAAAGTCATTTTGAGAGTCTTGAAATTCGTACCTAGGAAAAGTTGCATTATTACCTACTAGAAATTTTGTTATTTGTAATATTTATTATAGGTACTGTACATTATTTTTTGTGATTATAGACAATAACCACTTTATTCTGAATCACGATAAGGAAATTGTGAGATGGGGATAACATCCATAGTTAAATTTACATAGCATCAATTTGAAAGCTCTGATAATAATGATTGTGAACGGAACTGCAATTCTGGCTTGGTATTGACTCTTCATGTTCAGTGAGAATAGAAAGCTTCAGAATAATTTGTTCTCACTATATGTGATAATACTGTATTGGTAATATTTGTTAATATTTAAACCGAATGAGCAACAAATCAATCTACTTCCAGCTTGAAAATTTTCAACTTATCAGGAGTACAGTGTTATCATAATCACAGGTAGGCCTACCCTTTTATTTTCTTTGTTCACATGATCTGATGATATTCATCCCATTATCAAGTGTTTGAATTATGAAGAGTAATCGAACAAGAAAAAACTATGAAAAGGAATTACTGTAAGTACAGTATGAGGAGTGCTCCGAATCACCAACAAGTGATTCTGAAGTTAATATCTATCTACCAGCAGAGTTGGCCTCAAACAGATACATATTCAACGAAATAACCGAACACATAGATTCAATGAAATATGATCTATTTGACGGTTCTGCCATCTATACCACATAAAAATTCAGAAATACGGAAAATTATCCCGTATCACGTGCTTATTTGGCAAGATCAACTTGGAAAATCGTTATGTTGTCTGAATTGGAAAAGCAATTGTCTAATAAATCCCAATTCTTCAATTGATTTGAAAAAATTATTTCCTTTCTGAAATTTGAACATTGATAATTTGAAAAATTCTCAATTCGAGATGGTCTGATGTGATTTGAACTTGAATAGTAAAGGCTGTAAAACGTCTTCCAACTAAGTTGAATCAATTAAATGTTATTCGTGCGTAGATTCCACATAAGACAATTACACCACCCTTCACTTGAAAGCTCGTTTTTTTCATTTGAGAGATTAAATTGAAGACGACCGTCCGATAAATAATTAGCTTGAATAGAAGAAACTAATTAACATTATTGAGAAGCTGGGCGTGTTGTGCTCAAGGAAAAGGGATAATGCGAGTGCAGAATTAGTTTCCTTTCGGTTACGAATGTTGGGAGGATTACGGAGTACTTCCAGGGATGAATAGCATCAAAACATGTGAGGCTGAGGGCTAATTAAGCTGTTTTTACCTCTGATAAGTTAGATTTAGCTCCCACTTTCGGGATGGAGATGGGGTTGAAGGCTTTACCTTCGGCTGAGCGTAAACGAGATTTTCATTAGCCGGACTCTAACCTAAGCAGCTGGAAGGCCAGGCAGGGTTTAGCTACCCTAATTAATGCTCCAAAAGCGAGCCAACTTTCTCCACAGACACCGACCCAAGCCGCAGTACCACTACCAAAGCACAACTCCCTAGCAACTCCACACATATACACACACACCAACTCCTAACCACCTGAAACCAAACCTCATCTCTTTATAGAATTTGTTTAGCTATCTTGTATACACGTTCCTGCTCCAATCCACTCCCCTTGCATCACTCATGTCACTCCTTTCACATCAACCACCTTCCACACCATCAACATCCTCAATCCAATCAACATCCACAATCTTCTCTGTCATTCACCTCGCTCTCCCGATATCCTCAATGTTTCCATCTTTCTCTGGCATTATACTTTGACGACAGCTGTTCAATTCTTTAAGGCACATGTTGATACAGATGAAATAGGGATATCTGGAGTAATGAAGAATAAGGGACCGAGAACATTGTTTGTTTTTGTTGAGTTTTGAGAAGAATACCTATGTTCTGATTGCTAGAGATCTCTAGATCACCAGATATTTAGTAAATCAATAAACAGGAATTCAGGGCAACTTTCTTGTATTGATAAATAGAATTATAGTAACCTTTGAAATTAATAGAACAAGAATACAAATTGTAACGTAACTACTAGTTTCGGTGATCACACCATCGTCAGATTATAAAATACGATGGTGTAATCACCGAAACTAGTAGTTACGTTACAATTTGTATTCTTGTTCTATTAATTTCAAAGGTTACCATAATTCTATTTTATCAATAAACAGGAATATATACTATATATGATTGTTTCTTATCAATCCGGAATATTTTAAAATAATATCCCCTCTATAGTTCTTGAAATTCTTGAACATGATTTTCATTAACTGATCAAGACTCAATCACCTAGTTCTCAGTCTCACCACCTTAAAATACCTCCCTTATCTATACTAGGTTGTGCTAACATCAAATAAAACACGATTCTTCATTGTTTTTTCAGTTTCGAGTACTTGGATCTGAATTGATTTCCATCTAATTGGATTGATTCATTCACGTTTAACTCTTGATGAGCTGAAGTTGCATTTTCACTTTAAAACATCAAGTTCTTCTGTGTGTCAGTCACTCCTTTCAACCGAAATGATAATGTCACTTGCCTGAATTTCAAAACTGGAATAAATAAATAAGATTGATACTTTACTCACCCTGTGGTATAATAAGTTCTAGGACAACAGATACATTTTTTCAACATTTTCCTTCCTTCCTGCTTTGTAGTGATTTGATAGATTGTATTTTAAAAAGACTACATTATCTACATCATAGACGATTATGGAGTTATTTTGTAAAAAAGTTCACATTTTGTAGAAAAATAACTGTTCATTTCTACACGAATTCTTAGGTATATTTCAAAGATTCGATGGCATATAGCAAGATTTTTCTTGAGAGATAATTATAAACCAATTTCTGGTTTCAGGGGTGCCCATAAGGGGAGGGGTCAGACATTGTAATTTTTAAATTTTTAGAGGAAGGGGGTTCAAGAACAATAATTTTAGGATGTGTCATTTACTTTGAGGGGGAGGAGCACCCCTGTATTATTCATCTACTCTTAGTATATGTTTTCTTTTAAAAATTATACTATCGCTCAGAATAGAGCCAGCTTTGTGTATATGGCATCGTTGCGCCACTTCGTACAAGCTAAATTTGAGTTTAAACTTGAAGCCACTAGGCCTACTGTTTTAACGAAATTTTCTACCTCTTTGAATAATACATTTGCAATATTATTTAATTTTCAAGACTAGTTGGGCTTCGCAGCTAGCCCAAGCTAGCCTACAGAATACGTCACTGATCATAGCTTTGACCGACAAGAGATATTGCAATCAGTTCACCCATTAGTACCAAGAGATCCGGTTTTCCATCAATTCTGGAATCCCTATTCTCCGTACCATATTACAGTTTGGAGAATGAGATCAAAATATCTGATTTAAGAACTGAGCGAGTCTGTACTAGTGCTGACTAAATAGAGATTTTAGAGCTTAAAGTGTCAAGCAAACGACCCTTCCAACGGAAGTACCACATTCGCGGCGCATAAGTTATCTAAGCGATACTGTTCTCACTACGAAGGCAATCAATCCGCCAATAGTAGAACAGATTGCTAATACTTGAGAATATCAATCGATTTAATTTAGAAATTTCCCTTTACCTTCAAGTGTCTACAAATTCGACCAATATTTCAGCACCTATAGTGAGATTCACGTTAGAAAGTCAGTGGGAATGACGTCATTATATTTGAACGGCTTCATTTTCCACCACCTACTGTAGTATAAAGGTACGGTATGATTAGACATCCCAGTATCTGATATACTGTAATTTTTCCACCACTTACTGTATTGAAAAGATACGATATGATTCAAGTCATCCTAGTATCTGATATACAATATTATTGTTGATTCTTGTTACTCATAGTATCATGATTCATATTGATGATGATAATGTTACAACGCAAATATATCATAACCAAGAGAATATATTTTCATAGATAAATAATAAATTTCCATAATTGTACTTCAAGATTATGGTTATCAAGCGTATGGCATTTTAGAATGAGAGATCCTGTCAAATATTCTGATAGCTCATTATTGACCGAGCGAAGTGAAGTCTAAAGGTGCGTACAGATATACGCGCCTCCAACACGCTCCGCAATCACTCCACGCACGCTCCGCACTCGCTCCGCGATCGCTCCGATCATTATCGTTACGGGAGATGTTAGCTCTTCTTGTTCCTTTTTGAATTTCGCGTCGACGTATACATAGTTTTTTGAAATTTTGCATTTTAAGGATAATACAAAAGGAAAAGGAGTCTCCTTTGAACGCCAATATTACCGTAGAAATCAGACTTTAGAATTATTCATCATAAATCAGCTGTTAAGTGGACTATAATACTACCCGTTCAAAAGCATCGAACATCTTGAAAATGTATCTTTCCATCAACGTTAGTAGACAGTTGTCTACTAACTTTGTCTTTCCATAAGCTGAGGCATGGCTTACTTTAGATTACTCTATCTATAAGCTCTGTTTATTTAGGATTTTTTCTAGACATTTTAAATTCATAAATTATTTATTAATTTTTGAGAAAGCATAACAACAGGTCAATGTAACTTACTGAGCACGAGGTCTACTGTTCACAGAACTACTACTCTATATTTCAGCCTAAAGACCTACAGACGATTTGGCAACGGTGTGGAAATACAAAAGGATAGAGCTATCTGCATTGTCTAATAACAGACAAGGGTAGCGTTATCCTAATGTTAATCAGTTCCTGACTAGTACCACTCACTTGGAGAGTGAATTATACTTTAATTAAGCACCATATTACCCCGCAGGGATTACTTTGAATCAATATGAACGATCTTACGTTGTAGTGGTTAAGATTTAAAAAGCGTGGAAAGTGGAAATCAGAGGAAGGGAGAGGTTCTGTGAAAAGTGTGAGAATCAAGAAGGTTAGAATTATGAAGCGAAGAACAGTGAGAGAGAGAGAGAGCAAATAAATGAGATTTGTATTTGGGGCGTGGTCGAAGGGATAGCCGCAGACGAATGATGAGGGTGCATTGCTGCGTGAGGGGGGTGGGGTGAATTACGATGGTTGGTCGGGGAGGGGTGGCGAAGGGGAAATGATGAAGTTAATGAAACTGTGCAGTGGTTTAATTACCGTTGTGTACCGTTGCTTGCCAGTTTCATTAAGCATCATCCCTTAACTGAACAACCATTACCATCATCTACCCCCCCCCCCCCAAGGACCGCTACAACAGTCGCGGCTTACCAACCCCCCCCTTTCCATGATAACAACTGGGGAACCCTTTCCCCAAACATGTCCGTCCCTCTCAACATAGATAAGTCTACCGATAACAGGTTGAAGCTAAAGAGAATTTTCTTTATCCACCAAGAATTCCTCTGTCATCATCTTATTCTCAGAAGCATGTCTTAACGCCTGAGGTTGAATTATTCAAACTCAGTGCAAAATCTTCATCATTGTTTCGGCCAGATTCGATCGAAAATGATGTTTTATCTAAACAATAGTACGACAACCAAAGTTTGATAAATGAGAATTTGACAGTTAATTCCAACAGTTCGTGGAAATCGTTCTTGTTTTAGGAAGAAAATATAAGGAATGAATGAAGTGATAAAGCATCTTGGACTAATGATGAAGATCGTTCTCATTTTCCGAACAGACAGAAAAACCAGAACTAAAAGAGGATAGCACAGACAGCAGGGATAGTCGGTAGATGTTTTAAATGGGAAAAACATGTAAAGCTTCACAATATCACCAATATCACTGCGACTAAATATTCAATTCTTGTATCTAGATACTGAATAAATGATTGAAATACTTTTGTTCTGGAATATTTTTGATGCCTTCATGGAACTGTTGCAATTTTTATATGAACAGTTATATTATACAGTTACTGTAAAGAGATGACTTATGATGGCGGATTAGGATTTAAATGCATGACCAAAGAGCAAAACGAATAAAGCATGTGAAACGAGCAGCTAGTCGATTTCTATAAGTTTTTCACAATGAACTTCATGCATTGAATTCTCTATTGAGAATAGAGAGGTGTAAACGCTTATGAATAATTTTTTTAACGAGCTGTGATTTTCTAACGATGTGATCACATCTTATTCCACCACAAATCACATTTTTCTTATTTCAGACTGCTCGGTTTTGAAGAAAAGAATATGACCTGTGAGCTGGAATGAAAGGGTAGACCATGAGAACGATTGATTGTTGATTGTTTGAGTACTTTATTTATGTAGATTAAAATATATACTGGCTTATACAATAGCTTACAATACAACAAAGTTTTAGATGAATTTACATAATATAAACTAAGAGAATAATTATTGAACTGTATAATGATATGAAAAAAAGCAATTTGGAATAACTATACAAGACAATATTGTAATGCATCTACAAAAATTGGCGGATCTTTGGACATATCAATGTCCATTCTTTGGAATGAATATTAAAAATATCCTTCCCAGTAACTCTCTACCAAAAACGATTTATAGAATATTAGATAATTCCTAAGAAGAAGATGAACCGATAATTTATATTGGAATCGGTACTGAAATATGAATAGCTTACTAATAATGGGATTAGTAGGAATTTGGAAAAATTTAGGTATGGTCGTAAATAAATCCAAATGAAGAATAGAAAGTCAAATTGGAACCTGATTTCGAACTTCTAAGTTTACAAGTTGAAAATCTCAAAATTCAAACGACTCTCACAAAAATGTTTTTCTGAAAAAGGAAAAATAATAATCCGAGAAACAACCCAGCCACACTGCTTAAATAACGTGCATTTGTGAACAATGCCCCGTCTCTGGGTTAGAGGGTTCTGTTGTCGTGCCAACGATCACATCATGATATGAGGAGATGACGACTAAGTCATAAAAATAATTGGGAAACGAACTAAATGCGAGTAGAACAGATTGTGACGAGAAGTGTTGAAGGTTACGAAGGTGGAATATTTAGAGAAAGAACGTCGGTATGGTTTTCAGCAGCCGTCGCGCGATTACTTGCTGGCAAATAACGTTCCTCCTTTCTTCCTATTTTTTCATGCTGTCACTTTCCCCACCTTCTCTTCTTCGCATTAATTAAAGCAATGGAGAACGAGCGAGACGGAGAACGGTTTTGATAGAATGAAGACGAAATGTCAAAGCGAGATGAACACACCGAAGAAGATAAATGCAAGGAGACTCGTCCGTTCCGAGCTCCGCTGTAAATTCGTGCTTCATTCTCCCCTACCTCGATTCTAACACGGTTTTACTGCGTATTGTATACTCGGATACAATTTTTAATATTACTTTTACTCGTAGAACTTCATCTTTCTCCTACCCTTTTGCAAAACTCATTGTGGGACAAGAATGTCCCGAGGGCGCTCACAAATTTCACATTTATTCTGTGCACTCTACAATAACGTACTTTATCTGCATTCAGCATCCAACAATGAGACGAGACGAGGCTTCCTATGGAGCAGGAGCACTGTTTACCGGTCTTCATCCTGTCCCTTGTTGAAAGCTAGTTTTTTTCTGATTACTATTCATAGCATAGGAATGAATCGTTTTAATAGGTATACGAAAAGGAAGACATGCTATATATTTCTATATATATTGAATGATACATTAGTCTCATTGAGTCTAAGTAGCCAAGCCCCTTGCTAATATTATATCATGAACCTAACACCACGAGAACCTAAAACCACCTAGAACTCAATGACTGTCAAGAAATCGAATCATTCCATTATTCTTCGAGTCTCTCATCAAAACTCGGAAAACGTAGCCGAAAAACTGACTTTCCTTTAGCAATATGGTACAAGAGAGATATGTACTCCTGATTGTTGAAGAAACATGATGTCATGTGTGATCTAACGGAAGCAGCATGACCTTTTTTTAATAATTTTTGGACATGAAACGTATGTTTCTAAATTGAAACTAACATTATTATTATTATTATGTTTCTGGATTTTACAGTACTTTACTAACTTCCTTCTCTTATCCTAGTAGTCCATCCTTGTCTGTTCTCCCATTCACCATATCTCAAATTTATCATTACCATAGCCTCATCCACTTTATCCCTCCTTGGTCTTCCTATCATCCTCCGCCCCAGTGAACTCCAATCCATCACTATTCCAATCCACTTACTGGCATGACCATACCGCATACCACATCAACCTCTTGTCTTCCTTCTATGAATTTCATCATATCAGACTCCAGTTTCATTCTGTCCCTGATCATCTGATTCCTCACTTTATCCATTCTGGTCAATGTACAGCATCTTCTCCAAAACTCCATTTCGACAGCTTTTATTTTTCTTTTTGTTTTCTTCTTTATCACCCATAATTCTGCACCATGAGTCATTACAATTCAATCCTGTGCTTGGTTTTCTTATGAATATTCCTACTCCATTAGATGGGATGCCACTGCCTTATACAACTTCTTGTCTGTGCTGACATATTTTCAATATTTAACTTTGGTTTCTGTGGATATTATGGGAAGAATTTAGTCCAGTAGTCAGAATCGTATCGATTTATTGAGATGAGTGACTTTCCTGACTTCCATAGAGCGGAGGTATGATCAAATTGGTATCATCAAATCTCAGATATGCACTGTATTCCATTATTAGTTCCCGATGGTTGTAAACTTACATGAGAACTATTTATCTTGAACGATAATTTACGTTCATGATACTATAATACTTATTCTATTATATTAAGCGAGAAATTTATTTATTTATACATCTGGTTATTTTTATATCTGGTTATTTATGTTTAACGGATCTCGAAAACGGCTTTAACGATTTTCACGAAATTTGGAACATAGTAGGTTTATGATAGAAATATTCGATTGCACTAGGTCTCATCCTTGGGAAAACTCGCTGAACGACATTAAAAGGTTAATTCATCCTTGGCTGAAACAGCTGTGGATAGTAAAAAAGTAAGTGAGCGAGTGAGCATATGTGAAAAATCAAAATATCGCATCCCCGAAATTCATAAGATGACATACAGCCAGCTGTGAATTATAAACAAGATCATTTTAGAGAACTGAGTTCTGTTTATCAATAAATTAATAGAAATAACAAGCGAAGCTTGTTATTTTCGACTTATATATTAATGGATATTTCCACAACAATATACTAAGCACTTTCAAGATACTTTGATTGCAATTGATTGGAAAAAATGTAACGATAACAATCTCTGATAATCACATAAACGTTATTAAACTAGACAATGCGTTCAATTCAAATAAGACAACACAACTTAAAAGTCTGTTATTCAACGAATCGCGACTAAACGGCGTCAAAAGTTTGTTAATCCAACTCTCCATTTGATTTAATTCGAATAAGCTGTTCTCAAATATTTTTGAAGTGAATCTAAAATTAGCAAGTTAATCGACAGTATAGAGAGCTGGAATATAAAGGCAGTCTGCTGTTTGCGAAACAAGACATTAAGCCCCTTACAACAAGTCGGCTGTTATTGTGCAGAGGTCCAAGTCCATTAATGTAATTTGATTGCAACCAGATCATTTAAGCCACTCAACTAATAGGACTTTAAAAACATTCCATTTAGATGAGCATCAAAGACTGCTGCTGAATTTGAAGGGAGGACATTTGCGATCCACTTCTCTCACCAACTGATTGCTTTCTCTCTCACTCTCTCCCTCTCCCACACTCATTCAATTCACCCTTTTGCCGACTGGACAGAAAGACAGCGGAGCATGGACAAGATGGAACAGGGCCAATAAAGGGTGAGCACTGAGCAGTGCAATGGGCAAGCAACAAGTGTTCTACACCGAATCAAACATCTCCATTCTAGCATCAATTCAATAAAGAATTGGGCGAATTAATGGCTCAGCTTAAACGAGCATATCTTTGAATCTTCTCTTTCAAATTATACAGCTACTAATGATGCCCGTATCCTCCAAACTGAATGATTAACCCTTTATAGACCGATATTTTGAATTCATACAAAATGAATAAAATGTAATCTAACTTTGTTAAAGATACTTCTTTTGTGATGAAGAAGATTATTTTTCGAGGATCTTCTCAATCATGTTTTTCCAAAAAATATAGGAGGAACTTTCGATTCCAAGTAATATTGATCCCTGCGATCAAGAGTGATTTTTTGGCAAACTTTTAATAATTCATTCATAAATACTGGAGTAGGTAGGTAGTCCATGGTCTAGTGGATATAGTGCTTGCGTAGCAGCCTATTAGAGGCCCGGGTTCAAACTCGAACGAACAAAGGTTTCTAGTCAGGTCACACTCGTGTTATCAGATGGGCACGTTTAACTGTCTGTCCCGCCTGATATATAAATATAACAGTCGTGAGGTTCATTGACGGGTTAAACTTTGTACTCGGACGAGGTGGGATTTCCATCAGGGACTCCCCACCAATAGAATCCATTCGAATTATACATTTATCAATACAAAGAAAAACAAAACATAATGATATTAAACTTATTCAATTTTAGCATCCCGATTCCCAATTCTTTGTATGTCTATTTTTCCCTTTTTATTTTTCGATTCTATTTCACTAAAAGACTTCACAAATTGTATTATCAAAACTTTATGATGCATTATCTTATGATTGATTACTTCAGCCAATCGACACTATTATTTAAGAATCAGAGCTCAATGTTGTTTCATTAAGAATTCTATACAAGTCTACAATCAAGTTCTACACTATCCTCCTTAGCCCCTGGAAGAAAACAAAGAGGGCACTCTTCATTATATGCTTATGCTTATCCTTACATGTGGTGCATATGCATTTACCAAGTCGCAGCTCCGCATTCACTTGACTTGTGATTGGTCAGGACCCATCAGGAACGCTACAAACTGCATTCTCATACCTTCAAAAAGTTCTCACAGCCTTCTCATAGTTCAAAAGCAATTCGTAAAAGTTCATATTATTCATGGCAATACTGTACAGCAATCTAGTGTTTCAGGGTTCCTTTCACCAATGATATATGTTGACCATTGAATTCTCGCCAGAATTCACTCTGTGCTCTAGGTATGCGGAAAAGTCATCTGCTATCAGTCAGGAAACAAGAGTGGCAAGAGTTCGCAAAGTGGCACTAACTTTAGCGAGGGGGTAGGGGATCATGCATGATGAGATTTTAGGCTCTTTTAAGATGTTATTGAGTCTGTACTCCCTTCCAGAAACAGCCCTTTTTGTACCTGTAAGCTCTAATGAGATAGGCTATACACCGATAGCCTACTGATCTCAACTTTTTTAGTTTAATGATATTGCTTCATGAATTACCTATTGAATTTCGTTTTGAATTTCAGTTTTTCACGTAGTATTTGATTAATAATATTTTGATTAGAAACCTCAATTAGTATAAATTAATGACAAAGATACATCGATATTGATGTCTGTTAGCATAGAATAAAACAATCTTATAGCCTAATTAGCCTACGTTTTATCTGCCGTTAGCTATAGACATTTTCAAATCTAGAGCATTATGGCGCGCTTTAGACTGTGAACAAGGAAAAGTATTGTTGTTGAAGAAATTCAATTTCTGATGATAAGAAATTTTATCAAAAATAAACAAAGAAATTATATTAACATGAAATCTATTTTATATCATAAAAGTGCAAAACTTATGTTGGATTTTTTCTTGTGATTTTTTGGTTGGATAACCTGGCACTCCATTTGAGTTTGTTTTGATTAAAATTTTTTGGTTATAAACTTCTAAATAAGTTAAAAACTAATATTTGAATTAATGGAATCGAAACTTTCATGATATTTAAGTTAGAAGCAATTTATTGTCTTTGTTATCTACATTAAGATATGCTTTAACTTTGCTATGTCATTTTAGGTTAATTAGAGTTAAGTAGACAAAATTCAATTACTATTACGGTACTGTAATTGCCCTGAAGAACTTGATATTTCCGTTTCATCATGACTAAACTCTCATTTTTCATAATTTTATTAATCAATATTGCTTCTGAATTTGAATTATCATGGCTAGAAGTAAAGAATGGATGCCTGTAGTTCTATGGCATGGAATGGGTATGTACAATTGAATTTTAAATTAGGAACATATAATTTGATTAGTGCAGTAACATGGAAATAACCAAACTCTGGAAAATTCAATTCAAAAAACGCCTCCGAGATTCCAGGGGGAAAAAGCCATAATTCAAAAAAATCTTGGTTTAAGCAGCAAATTATACATTAGTCAAGTTTCCTTGAATTCACGTTTCCTAGTTTGAGTAAAATGAACAATTTTTGCAAACTTGAAGTCGTTTACAAGTATCAAAGTTTTCAAAATTATATAATTATAAAGTGAGAATCGAATTGATCTCAAAGTTTTTTCATTTGCATTATATTTTTATTTGGGCTAGTTGTTTATATACATTTTATACTGATTTTTGACTGACAACTGTTTTTATCTTATTTTCCCATTTGTAGGTTGAATCGTACCTTCAAAACTCAAGTTGAGTTTTCTGCAAACTTCAAAGTCAAGCGTATGCAATATCTAATTGATTTAAGAAAACTTGAAGATTTAAGTTTTGAATCAACTAAACTCATTCAAGGTTCTACATCGGTAGGCTATACTGTAGTGGATTAAGTTTATATTTTAGTCTATGATGGTATAGTGGATTCAATTTTCTATTTTTGAATTCAAGCAACCTGTCAAACTCAACTTTACTGACAAGTTATACTTTCTCAATTATTATGTAGACGCCTTTGGTTGCTATGGATTTGAAAATAACTGGATTTTCATATTAATATTCAAATTAAGTTGCTGTTCAGTGAGCACTGCCTCCTTGGCTGCTTTTCGCAGTTTTGATTCTCGACCTGAAATAATATTTAGGCTAGCTGATTTGCAGCTTCTGTAGTTTCTTGATAGTTGACATTAAAAATTCCTTCTAGAGAAAGTAGCCTATATATAGTCATATAACTAGTTTTCATTACTTAGACTACTAGCTTAACTTAGACTTAATTGTTTTACACTACCACAAACAAGAAAATGATAATAGCCTTTGAGTTTAGAAGGGGGAGGTCCACCTCATCAGCTGTGGTTAGTCTTGTGGAGAGGATTAATGAGGCTTTTGAAGGCCAGTGATCAATTTACCTTGTTCTATGTGACCTGTCAAACACATTCGACTGTGTGTCCCACGATATCTTGCTCAGGAAGTTGGGCAGATACGGGTTTCAAGGCAGAGCTTGGAGCATGGTTGCTGATTACCTCAGAGACAAACAGCAGGTTATATCCATCTTGGGTGCTACCTCTGTTAGGGCATGTTTACTACATGGAGTACCACAGGGCTCGGTGCTTGAACCATTGTTATTCTTTATAATGATTAGACCTGCACCTGAACAACTCCAGCCTGCGTTTTGCCGACGACACCACCATGTGACAGGGCAAGGGGGCCCAGGCAGCCCAGCAGAAGGCCCATGAGCTTATTCGAAGAGGCCAAGAGTTGTTTCTGTGCAAATAAGCTTAAGTTGAATGAGAGCAAAACTGAGGAGATAATGTGTACTTTGGCCAGATCAGCAGATGTTAGTGCAGCTCCTGTTTCTTTGTTCGGATTCAGTGTCGACACCAAATTGTCTTGGGAGCATCACATTGTTGGAGTCTGCAAAAGGATAGACTTGACGCAAGAAGTTCAACGTAGTTGTTAACTAATTGTAATATTAAGTACAGAATCAGTGTTCTCTCTCTCTCTCTCAACATAATAACATTATTCTGTTTCAGCTTCTTCTCCAACATTATTCTCATAAAAATTGAAAGTCAAAGTTTAAATGCATACTGTACACTGGCTTGCAGGTCAAATTTATATGTTTAGTCATTTGGATGCAAAAATTTAAATCTATAGAAAACAATGCAATGGGAATTCTGGTGAGAGTTCAACTGCTAATTACAAATTTTGAAAAACCTATTTTCACTGCCACAATATGTCTACCGAAATTAGTTTTTATAGTTATAGAATAATGACATCATTTGGCTGTACCATTTGTACAAGCCTTAAAATGAAATGAAAATTTGCTTTATTAGGCATCTAACCTGTTTTTATTTTAAAAATGTTCAACTTATTTCTTATCATTTGACTCTTTTATGAAGTTGTATTTTTCTTGTTCTAGGTGACTGCTGTTGCAATCCTCTGAGCTTGGGAAAAATAGATAAAGTAATCAGGAAAACACTTGGGAATGAAACCAATAGAAACGAGGTCTACATTCACTCTATCAAAATTGGAAACAATGTATTCGAGGTTCGGACATATGAATATTCTAATTGAGAACAAAATTATTTATTACTTTCGGATTGTAGTCTATCTGTAATTTACTTTGAGTGTAGAGTCTATTCCTGTTATTGATTTGCCCTTCTTCCAAAAATATTATGGATACTGTGATACAATGTAATCAAGTTGATTTGATTACTTTAGTGGCAGTAAATCAGCAAATGAAAAACATATTCTGAATTACAAATTTCTCTTTGAAATTTTTCTGATTTGTGTTGTGTACTTTACATATTTTTGACATAAAAATGTATATTTCCAATGGAATTTTGTGCAAACTCAAGGCAATTTAGTGAATGATTCTTGTAAGATGAACATTTCTTCATCTTCATCTTTCCACAATCTTATGAACTAACTCTTTTTCTTGATGATAGTTTTTAATATAAATTGAATTGAATTGCACAGCATACTATTTTGTATAAATGGATTTTCCAATCTTCACCGAGGTATGGATAGATTAAAACCTTAGTCTCTTAAAATATTATATTAACCTACTCTAGAACATGGTACGCCATAGTGGAGTAGGTCAATTTCCACACAGAAAACACTAAACATGTGGAGGACACATTATAATACATTTTTATTGTAACTTACTATTGTATGTAATTGTAATTTATTTAATATTTTCTGTAATTGATGTAGTAGTTTTAATTTTTGGGGAAATAAACATTTATTATGAGTATGAAAGTAGTGATATTTGATCTTGCAGGATACATTGAATGGCTACTTCAAAAATGTCAATGAACAAGTGGAAGAAGCATGTCAACAGATTAGAAATGATCCTAGATTATCATCTGGTTACAATGCGATAGGATTTTCACAAGGTTCACAATTTTTGTAAGTATTTTATTCTTCATCTAAAGTTTACTAAAATAATTTTCTTTTAGAGTTTAGATAATCGTGTACTCATTGGTGAATGATTGGTACTCATTGGTTTGCTCTTGTGTGTGGTAACTTCCTGTTCCCGTTATATTCTGTTTTTCATCTAACTTCATGTTTATAAAATCTGTCTTTTAAATTGGAAAGTTGTTTTGTTTTATGAGTACACTCATGGAGGTTCCTGAGTATCACCTAAGATTATGAATTTGAAACTGAATAGAATTCACTCATTACAATTTTATGTTTGTCATTTGATTTTAAAATTCTCATTTTGTTTTATCACAAGTAGTATAACCCACTCCAGCTTATGCCTTGGTGTGTTCATCTTTATTTCACATTTTTAATTAGTTTTGTTTTGGTTCTTTATTTTATATTTTGTTTGTTTGTGAAATAAATGATTAATTCATTGATTACAATACATTTTATAATTTATCATTCCTCAGACGAGCATTGGCCCAAAGATGTCCTGGCCCAAATATGAACAACTTGATATCAATTGGAGGGCAGCATCAGGGTGTATTTGGACTTCCGCACTGTGAATACCCCGATAGTAAATATTGCGATTACATAAGAAAAATATTGGATGTTGGTGCCTATTGGTCGTGAGTATTAATTAGATAAAACCCCCATATTGATTATATGAATAATTTTTATCTGAGGTGAGATTCAGTACTTAATCAAGTTAAAATTCTTCTGAAGCCTGCAAGAAGTGGGGTGCTAGGTTTCAGTTCTTTTGACAGTTTACATCCAATGAGTTTAACATCCTACAGTTTACATCTTTTGACAGTTTACATTCAACAGTTTACAACTGTCATGAAAGGTCAATCTTCATATTTGAACACATTTATCTGTAGCTTAACTTTTTGATTATGAAAACGATTTTCGCTCACTTTCTCAAGTTATTCTTACTCTTCAAGCATGCATTTATACGAAATCATCATCTCATCTACCCATTTGTTAATAATAAGATGTTAGTTTTTAGATTTTTAGCATAGCTTTTATTTTCTCAGATGGGTCCAAGCCAAATTCGTACAAGCTGAATATTGGCATGACCCTTACAACGAGGAAGAATACATCGATGGAAGTGTATTTCTGGCCGAAATAAACAATGAGAAAACATTGAACCGAAACTACATTACCAATTTGAGAAAACTCAAGAATTTTGTTATGGTCAAGTTCAACCAGGATACTATGGTTATACCAAGAGAGTCGGAGTGGTTTGGCTTCTATACCCCAGGGCAAGGTATCAATATAACTTCGCTGAGAGATTCTCGACTCTACAAGGAGGTAAGTTGGAATGGCATTTCATTTTACTTTTGAATACTTGGATTCAAGAAACTAGAAGAGCAGTTCCACAACTAAATACTTGGAATAAAAACGGGTAAACATAGGATGAACATTATACCTGTAAAATTTCAGTATAAGAAACCTAGTGATTTGGACATTTGAATATTAATAGCCAGATAAGAAAATAACTTGGTATGTCAAAGCCACTAATAATTAGTTAATTTGAGATACTAGTTTCGGTTGTTACAACATCCAACTTCAATGAACTCCGTTTTAGTTTTACTAGAGATTGATAAATGTGTAACAACGACACTAGTGAGATATCTCGAATTGTTTTATTTTCATTTGATTCCATTTACACAAATACAATATCATATAAATGGTTGGGAAAGAATCGACAGGATTAACCATAACTGTTTTTCCCTAATTTTGATAATAAATAGTCTGAATGAGGTTATTCAAACACTTCTCATAATAATCGAAAAATGTATAATCCAATTATATATTATACAATACATTTTTGTATCTGGGATCTGAAGGGTTAATCTGGTTTAATCATGAAGGTGATAGAACATGCAGTAATAAATTGGAAAATATAAAAAATTTGTGATCTTGACAATATTAAGTAGCTTTATTCAATATGGATATCTACCACACAACATAGAAAGTTGTACAGTATAACTATTTCTCGAATTGATTGGCCCTTAAGTAGAACTGCCATTTTACTTTTTATAAATTTGATAAGTAAAGATCGCTTGGTATTGTTTTTGGCGTTAGGGTTAAAATTTGAGGTCAGCTCCGCTAGATATTATTTTATAATTGAAAAAATTCATTTTTACCAATTTAAAATTGCTTTCTGGTGGCACAGAACGAAACCAAATTCAATTTTGTTGATCCATTCACCTCTCATCGTCATAATCTTTACCAATACCTAATTTGTCTTGAGCCTTTCCTAGAAAGCCTGACTGTGAGCGTCAACCTCATAGAAAATAGTAATGTTAAAAATAGGACATTTTAGTTAATTGGGCCATACAATCACAATTCTCAGTGCATTAGCCAGTGCACTGTCAGCAGTCACTTTCGTCCTGACTGAGGTTTCCAATAAGCGTCTTATAGATGAGGGATAGTTACGAGCAGCAAATACGTGTCATTAGATCACTTTCAATCAATTTTCCACAAGGAAAGACTGACTGAACGTTTATTGAATCATTATCTTATCATCTGTCAACCCATCATTTGTTACTCAATACAGGATTATTCGATGAATTTGTTTCTCTTGCATTACTGAACTGCCCAGATGAAACTTCTGAACAGAAAATGGTTCTTGTATTCTCATTGAATATTCCCTCATTCGATTTACAGGACAGACTTGGACTTCAAAAGATGGATAAAGCTGGAAAATTACATTTTCTGGAAGTGGATGGTGACCATCTTCAATTCGAAATGGAATGGTTCATTGACAATATAATCAATAAGTTCTTGAGAGTAACAATATAAGAACAAATTTATCTGTATATTTAACATAAGTCTAAGTTAGTTATTTTTCACTTTTATATTATTTTCAAGTTATGAGTTTTTTATTACCTGTTGAAGATTGTTGTTTGGAATATTGGGATTAAACGTTCTCCTCGGTTTCGAGAATAACATAAATTTCTGTTTCTTTTTTCAACCATTCTACCCAATCCACTGTCACTGGTCGTATAAGTGTAACTTCTTCAAAAATTCTACTTTCACTCTCCTGAAAAAATTTGAAAAAACAGTGATATCATTTTAACAAGTTAGTAAGTCAATTTTGAAAGGAATTGTATTATTTTTTAGAGCAAAATCTTTTCATCACAGCTTTTACAGTTTGAATAAGAGTAGTAATGAGTGATTAGGTGTGGCTGAAATAGTCAAGCCAAATTCAATTTTGTTAGTCCATTCACCTCTCATCGTTATAATCTTTACCAATACCTAATTTGTCTTGAGCCTTTCCTAGAAAGCCTGACTGTGAGCGTCAACCTCATAGAAAATAGTAATGTTAAAAATAGGACATTTTAGTTAATTGGGCAATACAATCACAATTCTCAGTGCATTAGCCAGTGCACTGTCAGCAGTCACTTTCGTCCTGACTGAGGTTTCCAATAAGCGTCTTATAGATGAGGGATAGTTACGAGCAGCAAATACGTGTCATTAGATCACTTTCAATCAATTTTCCACAAGGAAAGACTGACTGAACGTTTATTGAATCATTATCTTATCATCTGTCAACCCATCATTTGTTACTCAATACAGGATTATTCGATGAATTTGTTTCTCTTGCATTACTGAACTGTCCAGATGAAACTTCTGAACAGAAAATGGTTCTTGTATTCTCATTGAATATTCCCCTCATTCGATTTACAGGACAGACTTGGACTTCAAAAGATGGATAAAGCTGGAAAATTACATTTTCTGGAAGTGGATGGTGACCATCTTCAATTCGAAATGGAATGGTTCATTGACAATATAATCAATAAGTTCTTGAGAGTAACAATATAAGAACAAATTTATCTGTATATTTAACATAAGTCTAAGTTAGTTATTTTTCACTTTTATATTATTTTCAAGTTATGAGTTTTTTATTACCTGTTGAAGATTGTTGTTTGGAATATTGGGATTAAACGTTCTCCTCGGTTTCGAGAATAACATAAATTTCTGTTTCTTTTTTCAACCATTCTACCCAATCCACTGTCACTGGTCGTATAAGTGTAACTTCTTCAAAAATTCTACTTTCACTCTCCTGAAAAAATTTGAAAAAACAGTGATATCATTTTAACAAGTTAGTAAGTCAATTTTGAAAGGAATTGTATTATTTTTTAGAGCAAAATCTTTTCATCACAGCTTTTACAGTTTGAATAAGAGTAGTAATGAGTGATTAGGTGTGGCTGAAATAGTCAAGCCAAATTTTAATCACTTTTCCTGATACATCAGTGCAATAAATTTTATCTTACCAAAATACGTGCAATAAAAGACATTTCAAAGGAGCTATTGATATGTTAAAAATAAATCTTCATGTACCAGTTTTTCAAAAAAAATTCTTTGGTTCATTGCAGTAGCAACATTATGATTGGATCATTTCCAGAAGATAATATTTTTGAAAAGATATTTCTTCTATACTTGGATCCTCTATAATCCTCGAATTATCATGTTTAATGTTAGTGAATATGAAAAAGATTTCTATGCCTATATGAAATATTAAAAAAACAATCTGAACCACTTATCAACTTAGATGATTGGGTAACGATTAAAACATGTTTCTAAATAGACATCAGAAAGTTTGTAAGGTAATTTCAAATTTGTTAAACTTGTTATATAAAATCACGTGACATTACTTACTTTCACAAAATTCATTTTTTCGAACATATTGATGCTCCTCGAATTTTTTGTAGAGATTTTCGCAACAAATACATCAACATTCAGATGTTCCATCCCTGGAAATTACAAATGAACATTATAGGCATAGGCAATTACTATAAGTTATAGGCAAACCATACCGTACCTTTTTCTTATTTACATTATTTCAACACACTTGATCAATATAGGAACATAGGATCTCAAATTAATATCTGCAGCATAATCCTTTATAAACATTTTGAAGCATTGATTTTCGTATATCTTGTGCATAAAATGTATATGAGGAGAACCTAGATGTGAAATGTAAGGTTTCATTGCAATCCTTTTTTTTCAATTCAACTACATGTTGAGACTAACTAATCACAACACCATTCACTATTACGTATTTTTAATAGGCCACTCATGAACAATATGTGGTGACTGCAAAAATTTAAACAAAATAAGTAGAAATAAATACATTTTTGCTGACTCACCATATCTCATAGCAAGGAGTATTGCTTCCCATCCCATTCTTTTTCTTCTGACAGTTGATTCAGCAATCATAATTCCAACCTCTGCGCTCACTTTCCCATCTTCAGTCGTAAGATACATGTTCGTATCACCAATCATGGCGTCTAAAAATATGATTTAGTCAGTGAAACGTATAATAATTGAATATTGGAATGTACCATCTATAGAGAACCGAAATTCAACCGGTTAACACTTTCACCAACAGATTCCCATGAAAATCCCAAAAACATTGAAATTCCATAAGCATGTTCATTTAAACGTGCTACAAGCTAAAAACAAATTTTACAATAGATAAGTTTCAAAAATGAAGAATTGTATTTCCGGCCGACAATTTCAATCTTACAATTGGATGAATATGATTTAAGTAGAGGTTCAAGTAGAGATTGGAATTTAGTGTGTGAATTTTGTGAAATAACATTTAAAATGCCCCCCACAATATGTAGCATTTATATGTTTCCGTCTAGAGAGAACCGCTTGAACAAAAATACAAATCAGTCTAGTTGAAAATTGAGAATGTGTTGAAAGATTCTCTAGATCCCTAAGATAAAAAGAAACAGTTCTAGAAGATCACTATTTTTTTTGCAATTTTATAGGTTTCATGAGAATCTTTTCCAAATCAGGCTACGCACGTGGCTGAATACTGGAATATTTACAATAGACTAGGTACTGTCTTTAAAAATCTATAAATCAGGTAATTTGATATTTTTTTATTTATTTTCAATACAATGAAATTAATATTATGGAATTATTTATTCTAGAGTTGAATGTGTTTAAATTTCTTACCTTCTTCACATGTTGAGCTGTCGAGTACTTCTTTATTGAGAACAATGAAAGTACATTCTGGAATAAATAAATTTATCCATTTTAGAATTGGAGGAAATTAAATTCTCGCACCAAAAATATATTTTAAAAAACTGAATAAAAATGAAGTTGCATAATCTCATATGGGTAGGATGGAAGGCGGCGGATTCTGGATTTTAAGTTGATGGAAAAAATCTACAGAATCCCTCTGGAAGCGATTGAATATTGAGTTTGAACAATGAATTACAATGTATGCTACCTATTCATATAATGACGATGGTCATTGATATGATGGATAAGGGTGAGAAAGCTGTTGGAATTTTTCTGGATCTAAGCAAAGCTTTTGATTGCGTTGACCATTCAATTTTGTTAAGGAAGCTGGAGTTGGTGGGTGTGAGGGGTATTGAACTGGAATGGTTCAGGTCCTATCTCCTGGATAGGTATCAGTGTGTGGAAATAACAAGGGATAGAGTATCAGTGAAGGCTGGTATACCACAGGGTATATACTTGGCTGGTGTATACTTGGCACTTTGTTGTTTTTGCTATATGTAAATGATGTGCCAAAAGTTATATCCCAGGGTAGAGTTTTGAGGTAGGCGCACACAGATCGTCATCGGACGGATCGAACGATTAGATTTGATGCATTGTTTTCAATTGGAGTGCGCATACCTATCTGCATCGTATAAGTATGAGCACTCCAATTGAAAACAATGCATCGAATCTAATCCTCCGATGCGTGCCGTCCGTCCGATGATGTTCAGTGTGCGCCTAACTTAAATGTATGCCGATGACATTTGCAGCTCTCAGGATGCAAGTGTGTTAGAAATAGAATCTTTCATGAACATCAATGCCATAGCCCAGTACCTTTCTCAACTCAAATTAGGAATTAATGAATCGAAATCCCATTTTTACAGTTTACACATGGAAATAATTCCAGTATAAATCAACTTATTAATGTACAGATAAATGAAAAAAATGTTAACCAGCCTTATTTCGTGGAATTCCTAGGGGTGGCTCTGGATCAGCATCTCTCTTGGGATTGCTATACTGATCAGCTCTGTGAGTGGATTGCATCTGGAGTCTTTGCACTCCAACAAATTAGAAGATTGAATGATACCAAACTCACAATGGCAGTCTACCACTCACTCATAATGTCACACATCCGCTATGCCATTATTGTGTGGGGTAGGTCGTGCCAGAATTTGGAGAGGGTGTTTAAGCTCCAAAAAAACAGTAAGAGCGATCAAAGGTATTATGCCTTTAGAGTCCTGTAGGAACCACTTCAAAGAATTAGGCATACTAGCCGTTCCCTCTATTTATATCTATGAGGCGATTATGCATGTTAGAAGAAAGACAATGACTAGAAATGCTGATTCGCATGGATACAATACTAGAAATAGAGGAGACTATGCTTCACTGTATCATAGAACAGCTCTTTTTGAGAAAAAAAAACCTACATATGTAGGCCTTAAATTTATTAGACAACTTCCTACTCATTTGAAAAATTGTGAAGATTGAGAAGGAGTTGAAAATTTTTTTGACACAGAAGAGTTTGTGTGTAGAGAGGGTTCCTTTGTGTGATTTTGTTTCTTGTATTACTGTATCTATATATATAAAAGCGAAATGGCACTCACTCACTGACTGACTGACTGACTCACTCACTCACTCGCATAACTATAATCTACCGGACCAAAAACGTTCAAATTTGGTAGGTATGTTCAGTTGGCCCTTTAGAGGCGCACTAAGAAATCTTTTGGCAATATTTTAACTCTAAGGGTTGTTTTTAAGGGTTTAAAGTTCGTCTTTTAGCATGTATATTCTTCTTCTCCCAATCTCTTAATTATAATTGAAATTTCCATATCATATGTTACTATAGAACTATAATCTAGATAGAGTACCTCTTCGAAACAGTTATTAACTGGCAACTAAATTAATAATTTTGTCAGGTTGGCATTAAGTTGAGTTGACTTTGTTAGGTTGGCACCAAGTTGAAGATTTAAATGCATTCATCGCGGAAAATTGATTGGGCACTGCTACTTCAATCCTGGGAATATTATATTACTAGCAGTCAGGCTCGCTTCGCTCGCCATATCCGTTTAGTCTGGATTCCCGACTGGATCGTCCTAACATATGATAAAAATGCTCAAATGAAAAATGCAGGCGAGCGAAGCGAGCCTGCTGATCTCATTCTTGGACGATCCATTCGGGGGTCCAGGGGGCGGAGCCCCCTGGCTAGACGGATATGGCGAGCGAAGCGAGCCTGACGGCTAGTGTATTATAAATTTATGACAATTCCTATACTCTGATTAGAGTCTCTGGGAAGCTTTAAAAACAAACAAACAAACATGCTGATTATATCCTCTATTGCATTACGGAAGTATAATAATAAAATCGAGAAAATGAAAAGAATACAGAAATTTCAAATTCAAATATTCATATACTCTACAATGTTTGTTAATGATCACTGACAAATATTTAAATTACGACATAGCAGTTCGATTTTTATGATTAAAAGCGATTAGCTTCTACTCACGTGTGTGGAGCGCTTTTGGACGCTGGGCCGTCCGAGACACTTAAACGTGGGCCCAGCGTCCGACAGCGCTCCAGATCCACAAACGTGAGTAGAAGCTAATCGCTTTTAATCATAAAAATCGAACTGCTATGTCGTAATTTAAGTATTTGTAAGTGATCATTAATATACCTTACCGGTACTAGACAATTATTGCATGCCCATGTGTGTAAGGTTCACTCGAGTGAATTAAAATATTTAAATCAATACAGTTTTTAATAAGAGATCAATTGATAAAAAATTATCTATTAAGAAGACCCTCACTGTTCTGATATGAGTAGGTTGATATAATTTATACATCTTAATTACTCATATTGATCTTATATTTCAAGCAGAGCTTCAAGTTCCGAACCAACGGTCAACTCAATCAAACCATAAGTCATGTAGCCGCTGTAACCTTACAATAACTTTTCAGCTTTTCAAATTCCAACTTAACACCTTTCATAAGTATCAAAAGACCTTTTCCAGTTCTGTGAAAGGATGGTCATATTCCATGACAGAGCAGAACACACAGAAAATAAAGTAATTTTACGTTTCACCTCGAGTAGGCCTACTTCAAACAACTTACTATCATCATCGTGAAGCCATGTTTGTTGCATTTCGTATTCCTCTGTTTCAGTAAGAGGTTCAGAAGCTGTTAGCTCTTGCAGTTCCGAGGACTGCATCCACTCATTGTACCTAACACAAGAATGAAAACACTAGACATTTCAAATGTAATTTGACAAGATCTGCAACAACAAATGATAAGAAAATGGTAGAAATTGTAAGGTAAGTACAGTTAAATTGAAAGTTCCAGTAGATTATCCACAAGTTCTCATTGCGCTCCTTATACTGGGGTCGGCAGCCGAATCATCAGATTCTCGCGCCCGGATGGAGTCGCGAGCTCGGACTCAAACTGATCCTGGGACTCAATGTTCTCCAAGCTTGCTTTAAACACGACCAACACTGGGAGCTTTTGGGATTTGTTATTGACTCCAAGTTAACATGGGCAGGCCACATCAATGGAGTTTGCACCAGGCTGGCACGAGTAGTCTCATTACCTCTGTAAACAAAGCCGTAGTGCATTCGTGTGACTCACTCACTCACTCACTCGCATAACTATAATCTACCGGACCAAAAACGTTCAAATTTGGTAGGTATGTTCAGTTGGCCCTTTAGAGGCGCACTAAGAAATCTTTTGGCAATATTTTAACTCTAAGGGTTGTTTTTAAGGGTTTAAAGTTCGTCTTTTAGCATGTATATTCTTCTTCTCCCAATCTCTTAATTATAATTGAAATTTCCATATCATATGTTACTATAGAACTATAATCTAGATAGAGTACCTCTTCGAAACAGTTATTAACTGGCAACTAAATTAATAATTTTGTCAGGTTGGCATTAAGTTGAGTTGACTTTGTTAGGTTGGCACCAAGTTGAAGATTTAAATGCATTTATCGCGGAAAAATTGATTGGGCACTGCTACTTCAATCCTGGGAATATTATATTACTAGCAGTCAGGCTCGCTTCGCTCGCCATATCCGTTTAGTCTGGATTCCCGACTGGATCGTCCTAACATATGATAAAAATGCTCAAATGAAAAATGCAGGCGAGCGAAGCGAGCCTGCTGATCTCATTCTTGGACGATCCATTCGGGGGTCCAGGGGGCGGAGCCCCCTGGCTAGACGGATATGGCGAGCGAAGCGAACCTGACGGCTAGTGTATTATAAATTTATGACAATTCCTATACTCTGATTAGAGTCTCTGGGAAGCTTTAAAAACAAACAAACAAACAAACATGCTGATTATATCCTCTATTGCATTACGGAAGTATAATAATAAAATCAAGAAAATGAAAAGAATACAGAAATTTCAAATTCAAATATTCATATACTCTACAATGTTTGTTAATGATCACTGACAAATATTTAAATTACGACATAGCAGTTCGATTTTTATGATTAAAAGCGATTAGCTTCTACTCACGTGTGTGGAGCGCTTTTGGACGCTGGGCCGTCCGAGACACTCAAACGTGGGCCCAGCGTCCGACAGCGCTCCAGATCCACAAACGTGAGTAGAAGCTAATCGCTTTTAATCATAAAAATCGAACTGCTATGTCGTAATTTAAGTATTTGTAAGTGATCATTAATATACCTTACCGGTACTAGACAATTATTGCATGCCCATGTGTGTAAGGTTCACTCGAGTGAATTAAAATATTTAAATCAATACAGTTTTTAATAAGAGATCAATTGATAAAAAATTATCTATTAAGAAGACCCTCACTGTTCTGATATGAGTAGGTTGATATAATTTATACATCTTAATTACTCATATTGATCTTATATTTCAAGCAGAGCTTCAAGTTCCGAACCAACGGTCAACTCAATCAAACCATAAGTCATGTAGCCGCTGTAACCTTACAATAACTTTTCAGCTTTTCAAATTCCAACTTAACACCTTTCATAAGTATCAAAAGACCTTTTCCAGTTCTGTGAAAGGATGGTCATATTCCATGACAGAGCAGAACACACAGAAAATAAAGTAATTTTACGTTTCACCTCGAGTGAATTAATGTTCGGAAACTTCAAAAAATATAGGCCTACTTCAAACAACTTACTATCATCATCGTGAAGCCATGTTTGTTGCATTTCGTATTCCTCTGTTTCAGTAAGAGGTTCAGAAGCTGTCAGCTCTTGCAGTTCCGAGGACTGCATCCACTCATTGTACCTAACACAAGAATGAAAACACTAGACATTTCAAATGTAATTTGACAAGATCTGCAACAACAAATGATAAGAAAATGGTAGAAATTGTAAGGTAAGTACAGTTAAATTGAAAGTTCCAGTAGATTATCCACAAGTTCTCATTGCGCTCCTTATACTGGGGTCGGCAGCCGAATCATCAGATTCTCGCGCCCGGATGGAGTCGCGAGCTCGGACTCAAACTGATCCTGGGGACTCAATGTTCTCCAAGCTTGCTTTAAACACGACCAACACTGGGAGCTTTTGGGATTTGTTATTGACTCCAAGTTAACATGGGCAGGCCACATCAATGGAGTTTGCACCAGGATGGCACGAGTAGTCTCATTACCTCCGTAAACAAAGCCGTAGTGCATTCGTGTGACGTCAGCACAGGTAGGGCTCCTACACCAATTCGTTGATTTCAGCTGATCTAAATCAGCTAGTGTTTTTATTGGAATAGGAGCCCTACCTGTACTGACGTCACACGAATGCACTACGGCTTTGTTTACGGAGGTAGTGGTAGTCTACTTGCTGTGTAGACTCACGGCCCTCCTCAGCAAAAAAACATTTGGTGATGATATACTTTGCCCTTTTCCATTCCCATCTTTTGTATGGACTCCTGTTGTGGACGCATGCGGCGATCTGCAAAAATGTGCTGATGCTCCAGAAGAAAGTACTTCTAGTGATCACCTCAGCGGGACATCGTGAGCACTGTAGGCCAATCTTTGTTGAGCTGGGCTATACAGTCTTTAACCAGTATATACTGCCCAGTCTGCTGCATGTCAAGGACACCGACGACAGTCATATGCTGAGATCTAATCTTCATGTACATATGACAAAGAGGAGACTTGACATTGACGTACCTCGCTGCAGAGCCAACAAGAGGAAGGATTGCTTCTCCATCTTTACACTGCGCCTATACAACGACATACCTGTTAGTGTGAAAAACCTGCAGGGTATTGATTTTAGAAACGGAAATGAGACCTGGCTGAAGAAAAATCCATTCTACTCAGTGAAGGAATATTTTGATGAAAATAAGGATAACATAATTTGACCTGTCATC
Organism: Nilaparvata lugens; assembly: GCF_014356525.2. NCBI lineage: Eukaryota > Metazoa > Arthropoda > Insecta > Hemiptera > Delphacidae > Nilaparvata > Nilaparvata lugens. Next base: position 18,626,137 of record NC_052508.1, read on the forward strand.
TTGCTTTTTTACGTCATCTATCTAGTAAAATGGTCATGAATGTAGAGGGAGGAATTAAAAGTGTCTTACTGAGGTTACTGGCGACCCAGCTTAGTGGTTTACTGAAACCACCAGTGGTGGCCGTGTGTAAAACAAGCTGAGATATCAGGATTGGTTGCCGGTCTGGCGATCCGAGTGAGACACTAGTCGGCCGCCACAATCTGATGTTTCAGTTGGCGATCCTAATGTAATGAGCGCAAAAAGAACTAATGCGTGCAATTCGCCCGGACACTTGGTGTCTCACTGTGGTGTTCGAGATTTGTGGCCTAATGAGTCTAAATAATAACCAATTTTTCATCGTAATATGAAATTAATCAAGTTGTTTCTACAACGTTATTTTATAACTCACTATGAAAGTACTGAATTAAGAGTGACTTTACGTCATTACCGTAAGTGTAAATTTAAACTAAATATTAAATAATAATGATTGTTGATCAATTATTTCTGCCAATAAAACATTTTAATCTTTAAATCTCAATTGTTACAATTCAAGAACTATTGATAAGAATTATTAAAAAACCTTAAGTTAATTTTTCGTACAGCTAAAATATTTATTATAACCTTATATATCATTATGATAAAGGAAAAATATTACTCACCTTTTGACATGTTGTTTTCTGTAAGGAACAAGAACTACTTTTTTCCCCTTAATCTTTATCTTGCTATTCTTTCTCATCTTGCGTCCTAATTCAAGGAAAAACAAATATGAAAGTTATCAGAGTACATGATTTAATATTCCAAGTACAAGGCTATATTTTAAAAAGTACCGGTACAAAGCTCAAAGCTAATAATTGGTTCAACTTAATTTCAAACATCTATAGAATGCTACAAGAGTATTTAACAAGAAACAATATTAATATATAATGTTCAGTGGCGTAGCCAGAAAAAAATTTATGGGGGATCATAACATTGGAGTAGAAAGCATCTAAACTTTGAGGGAGACATCAGGGGGCGTGGGGGATATGGAATATTCCCCACCAAAGGGGGGTCCGTGGGTCCTCCCCCGAAAAAATTTGAAAATATACTTTTCAAAATATTATACGAAATAAAACAAACATTCCATTCAAGTTTTTTTGGTGATCAGTAGGCCGCTTATTATTTCAATTTTCCTTGAAAATTTTTGGTTTCTGAATGAATAACAAATGTGGGAATGGAGTCGAATTTTATTACAGTCATTCAATTATTAAAAAAAATTGTGATTTTGCAGAAGGCCTACTCATTATTAGATAACAAGCTAGTTTTAGCTAGCTTAGTTTTAAGTTTATTCACATTTTTTTCAAATTTACATGATTTTTACCCGAGTGTTTAAACTTAAATTGTTTGGGGGGGGGATAAAACATTTTTTCCAAATATTAGGGGGATGTGTCCCTCCTGGACACTAATGATAAAAACTACGCCCCCTCATAATAACTGTGAAATTTTCGGGGGTACTCTCTAGAAGAAGCTGCTGAAACTTTGTTTAAGGATATGCATGAAACTGAATAAAACACTATAATCAACTAGAGCAATATAAGCTATATTGAATTTCTTTATGAATGGTAAAAAGTGAACTAACTTTGAAGTGCTATCTGTTTCTCTATCCCCTGCTATCTAGTCCCTACGCACTAGAACACTCACTGTTTATAAGAAAATAGCTCATTATTATTATCATTGCTATGCTATTATCTCATCCCTTATATATTTCTCGACTTACATAGTACAATATAACAAAAATATAGTATCAGAAGCTAAGCACAAAAAAATTTAGGTTTCATTTTGGGTACGCCACTGATAATGTTTGAAAAACTTCATCAAAATAATGAACTTGATTAACTCAACTTGTAACTTTAAAATGCAATAATAAAGTTTTCTAGTATTGCATTTACAACCAATTGTACTTACAGTATTCTTAGTATTAGAACAGAAAACTTACGATTAATATTCAACTGTCCAAATCTCAGAATAAGAACCTGATTTTCTTGTAAATATAATTTAAAAACATCAAATAAAAAACAAAAACCGACAAACGGACTTTAAATTTTAGTGAATCACATAAAATTAATTGAGGTTATGTTGTCGTTTTTTGAATTCAGTCACCGGAACACAGCTGATCAACACATCAGTGTGCTCTGTGTAAATTTTATAGAACTAAATTTAACAGCTGTTATGATTTCAAGTTTCAATTTTTAGGTTATGTCTACATAGTAGTGTTGTGGTTGTTCCAGATTTCTATTGGGATAGAGAAGAATTAGAAACTCTCTATTTGAAAATGTGTAATTATTTTTCAATTTCTCGAAGATCAAAAGTAGTTAATGAAAAAATCAACCATTGTCTTGAACTTGTTGATTTGATTTCTTCTCACTTGAATGATAACCATCACATAAGATTAGAATGGATGATCATTATCCTTATCATGGTTGAAGTTGGCATAGAAGTTGTGCACTACATGCATAGTCAGAAGTAAAACCATGATGACTGAGATACAGTAGCTTATATAATGTTCTCATAGATTGTATTATTTTTATACTTGTAATTAATCAATCATTATTAGAATAAAAATACAGTAAGACAGAACTAAATCTTTATTATCACATTCCTTATAACGTAAACTAGGCTAATGCTTGAAAATTTTCACTATTAATTTGTCGCCTCAGCAATCAGAACCACATAAAGTTAGCAAAAACTAGATGAGCATTGGCTCAAAGTTTTTCTGTAAGAAAGGTGGCCTCTTAAGTCCGGTGTCATTCTTTTCGTGACCATTAAAAGTCTACCAAGCGTCCGCTACCTAATTAAGGGTTTTATTATTCAAAAGAGGAGAGGACACGCAATAAAATGGGGATTTTCATGTATTCACGAACACAACAGCATGTATTGTTTATAAACTGGCGATTTCATAGATAAAAATGATACAATAGAAATAATGAAAACCCAATTGCTTTCAACTCCAATATTGCATCCATACATAAAATGGTATGACTAAGAGACTTCCCATTGACAGAGTGTCCTCTTCATCTTATTGTTATTTTGGTCCTTATTCGTAAGTTTATAGAACTGGGTCACGATGCTCAATCCAACTGAAAATTTTCCAATACATGTAGGCCTATCTACAAAATGATTACTTCTTCAATAGTACCTAATTATCTAACAGCCGTTTTCTGTCACATTAACTTCATACTCATACTTACTTATAGCTGTAAAAGTAAAAAATTGATTCTTGCAAATTTGATTCCAGTTCTAAAACTAGGAAATACAATATGTCAAACGGTAAATTTTGAAATAAAACCGATAAAAGTGATTTAATAATCATCTTTTCACGTCATTTTTATTCAAATTTTCATGTTATCTCTTTGAAGATACAATATTGCAGTTTGCAATTGATTCGCTTGAGAATCAAGGCCAAGCCACATGAGGCGTTTTTCAGACGAGTCGGCAGTGCAGGAAGCTCTCCGATTCGATTCGCGTTCGGGAATCAGCTGATAATCAACCAATAGGAGAGCTTCCTGCCCTGCCGACTCGTCTGAAGAACGCCTCATGTGGATTGGCCCTTGAAGTTCGTTGTTGTGAAAGGGAGTATGGGAGAAGTATTAAAAGGAAATGTACTATCATTGATTATAAAAACAATTTTTTATAACTTTTTTACATTAAAATAACTATATTATACTGTACAACTTTCAATAAAGTAATCTCTCCCTCACAATTAATACAAAATACGTTTTAGAAGTCCTCCAGTAGAACGGTCACTGGACTCACCTCAACCGAGTATAAAAATACCAGCCGCTATCTGAAATACTACAAAACGTATTTCCGATAGCATCATATTCTTATCTATAAAATATCACTTCAATTCACATAATGATAAAATTGTCTTTCAGTCTAATATGTTTCCAAATGCAATTAAAATCGTGATAGAACATGTTCACAGATCAACATTCAACAGATTAGACAGCAAATCATTAACAATCATTGACTTGCAACTGAAATTTAACTTGGCACTAACATTATAACAGCGATAAATATCTCTTATCATTAATAGTTCTTACTTTTCAAAATGGAATAAACTTACACAACTCAATCATAATAATTATTTACCACAATACAGAAGTTAGCTACTCCTGTTATCAATGTAATTCACGGACAATATAGATCATTTTGCAAACAGGTAACAGTTGTATATTAGTATATTTTATTGAAGCTTTTCAGTTTATCTTTTTTGGTTTCCAATCCATGGACAAGAATCACTGAAGCCGTTGAAATTTTTATGAATCTTTGAAGTTGACTTTAGTTTAGGTAATGTTTTAGAGAAGATTATCAATTAATAGCATGTAGAAACCAATGAAATTTCAGATCATAGACGATTGTAATTTTATGTGATAGGATAAGCCTAGTGAAACATTGGAAATAGCCTACGTTCAAAGATGCTGAATTCGTCAGATTTGGATAAATTCATTTTAGAAAGAACTAAAAAAATTGCAGAAGCAAGAAAGGAAATTAATTATAAGCAGCAATGCTTGAAATTGGAATATTCGCCGAGGGGAGCAGACGAGAAAGAGAACACAAATGTTTCTAATCAAACGCCTTTTCAAGTGTTGAATCAGAAGAAAAAGGAGGCGAGTAGAAATGAAAAGCAAATGTCACCTCTGCAAAGCAATAGACAAATGCCAGTGCAGCCACCTGTTGACATCCTATGTGAAACTAACGCTTCCTCGGTGATTGAAACTCGTCGTCGTCGTCGAAAACCACATGGAGAGGTGGTGTTGGTCAACTGTAGAGAGCTGGAGAAGCAGCGACTGGCGTCTGCTATGGCGTCTACAACCGGCTCGGCAGTGCTTGGCGGCAACTCCACTCAAAAGTCGCCTCAACGCACAAGGCTTGTTGATTCCAACAGTATGCCAGTCGTCTCTCCTCGGCAATTGGAAATTGATCGACTGGCGAAACTGTTCTCAAAGACATCCGATCTCTCAAACCAATCTACGACACATCAGGAATATTCGCCTAGGGGAGCGGACGAGAAAGAGAACACAAATGTTTCTAATCAAACGCCTTTTCAAGTGTTGAATCAGAAGAAAAAGGAGGCGGGTAGAAATGAAAAGCAAATCTCACCTCTGCAAAGCAATAGACATTACATACATTTTTATCACCCTTGTTCGCTATAGAACTGATCAATAAATTTTAGAATTATCGTTTTGTTGATATTACAATAATTCATATTCCTATAGGTAGTTCTCTCTTTGTCAAAATTAAAAGGAATGTAATACATTTTAATCAGCACAGTTTACTTCAGGACTCGTCAATTAATCATTATATAAATATCATCATCATCAATATCATTCAGTTTCATTCTTGTCATAACTATCAGGAAAATTGTAAGGATAATTATCAACCTCAACAATTCTCTATTGTACAGTGGATTCAAATTACTGTGGTTTCAATTTGTCAAAATCATAAGGAGTGGAATGCATATTCATTAACCTAGTTTACTACAGAACTCATCATAAACATAACTAACATCGTCATTATAATCTTTTTTCAGTTTTTGTTATGGATATTCATAAACCTCAACAGTTTACTATGGTGCAGTAGGTTCATTGTCATATTGATTATTATTATAAGTACATTACGGTGAAGTAGGAAAAATAGATGCTATTATAATTTGAAAGAACTTGAATAAACTCCGCATTACTTACAGTCTAGAAATAAACGTTTAAAATTTTGCAATAAACATCAACAAGATAAAATTATAACATTAAATCATATAACAATAGCAGATATTTGTTCAAGTTCTGGGGGTGGGGGGGGGGTAGAGTGAGAGTTGTGTGTTATTGTACATTGGACAGGCGTAAAATCTATCAGTCATAGTTGAGGCTGTCACTTGACTCGATTCGAAAGTGAGTGTTCAATGATTTGGTGTGTCGTGTGGTGCACACCGTCTCGAAATATCAACAGTCCGACTTGTCCTCTTCGACGAGTTTCTGCGTGTCTTTGCCCGAGTCGGTGGAGGTGGGGTCGAGGTCTCGATGCCTGACGTGTATCTGCGGCGACGCTCGCTGGATGACACTAGACGGCGCTAGCACCGCCGACGCCGGTTCGGGTACTATCTTGCCGGCGCCCTTCGTGACGTCAGACGGTACTTCGTAAATGCCCCCTCCGCCCACCGTGCTGCCGTTGTCCGTCGTCTCTATGTTGCCCAACGCGTCGTACATTGGATTGCTGAAGTCCCTGTTCTTAGCACTAATGTCGGCCATGTTGTATTCTACGTCTAGGGGTTCCTGTTAACAGATTAAAATAATTTTGTCAGTGCACATCACTAAGGCCCATGCACCATCCATGTCTAACGCTAATCTACGATTACAATAATGTATGGACGTATTCATCATGTGTTATTCCGGGTCTTTCTCAGTTTAAACCGAGATGGTGTATACGGGTCTAAAGCTGCTAACAAACAAAGAATAACCGGTTGATAGCAACGCGATGGAAACTGGAAGCGTCTTTTCCCATTCGCGTTGCTATCATTTCATTATAAACAACACCATTTAACTGAATGTTTGGGAGGAGCAACTAAATTTAAAAAAAATATAAGTAGATGTCTTCGGTTCTTAAGTTTTACCACTCAATTGATAGACTGGGTTTTGTAAATATGATCTCAAGATTGAATAAGTCGAATGAATAGAAAAAAATTAAAATTTTACGAGAGATACTATTTTAAAGAATAACATTGTAAGTCAGTAATTTCGAAAATATCGGTCTATTGAGGTCCTTAATAAACATGTTTGTCGAACAGTCAAGTGTGGACCCTTCTTGAGAATGACTTGTATCCTGTTTTCGACCAATAAACAAAAAAAATTATATCGGCCTTATACAATCATACAATTCCTTGTTTCAGAATTATAATTTAGCAATATTTTACTTGAAGACAATTCCAGTTTGAATTTTTCTGTGAGTACATGTTCGGATTCAATAATTTAATTATTTATTCCACCCAAATAATAAAAAATACTAGAGCTATGTCAGAATGTTAGGTAATATGTTGGGCCATAAATTAGGCAGAGCCAGAATGTTATAGTGAGGTCCACGTTAAAATGGCAGTGGAGAAAGATAAGAGAAAAGCGTTGCCGATTCTCTGCCCGGCCACTGCCTTCTATAGAGAACAGCTGATACCGGTATATCTGATGTAATATTAAGTGTTCATTCTTGTTGAAAAGAGCCAATTATATTTTATTCAAGAAAATATATTTTTCATTGTTTGAATAATGAATATGTATAATAGAATAACTATTTTGGTTGCCATGGAAAAAATTGTAATGTGAAATTTTCAGTTCAATATTATCATCAAATTTTTATAGTTTTTGCTTTTTAAATGTGATTTTGTGTTTGAAAATAGTTTTCTTGATTTTAAAATTTATAAAATAGGAACTCAGAAAGTGAAAGTGCAAATTTTTAGTGAGAAAAATGAATAACCCAAGACATAACCTATAAACTTGAGTGTTGATAGGAAATGACATTGGGTAATACGGCAAGGCAGAACATCCGAAAGGATCTCTCTACCGATAAAAGCCATAAGAGTAAATAAAAATTGAGATTAAATATTTTGTTAGTCAGTTATATTTCTACATTGTTCAAAAAACAGCTTTGTCGAATGATAGACAAGGATAGTATCACCAATTGTAATCGAATACTGCCATTATAACGTGGACCTCACTATAGGCTATACAATTGGCCTATAAAACAAGGAAAACAATCAAAACAAGGAAGATGGTTGTACTTACAATAGGCGGGCCGTTGTTAGAGAAAGTGGGCGATCCGAACTCGACATTGGTGCCCTGACGGAAGGAGACACTCTGCGAGTTGGTGAGCGAGCCGAGGCCAGCGCCCTTACCGAAGGGTCGCTTGCGGATGACGATGTAGATGCCAGCCGCGGCCAGCGCCACCAGGATCAGAGTGAGCGGAATGAGCGCCGCCATACTGCCGATGCCGGGCGCACGCGACCGCTGCACGTACGTGTCGCAGAGTGCGCCCCGGAACTCGGGGAAGCAGTTGCAGAACAGGTCGCCCTTCTCATCCTCGTCGCAGAACCCGTTCTGGCACTGGCAGATGCGTGGTGCTGTCAGGGCGGGCTCCGATGCTGCAAAAACAACACAAATTTCATTATTAGTTTATTTTTTATTTGTAAAATAACATCATAGTACACTTTTTGAGAACTTTTTAATATGAAATAAATTAAAAACAACTAGTTTCGATGCTTACATCATTTTCAAGATTTTTTCGTTTTTTTATTTTTGCAATATTTATTCATTCATTTCAGTTATTAATTTACTCATTCATAACATTCACTTGTTACACTCACCACTACACCACAACCAACCCTCCCTACTGTGATATTCATTTTAAAATGTCATTGGTTGAATGAGAATAATAATGTTTTTATTCATTTAAAGTACATTTTCATGACAATTGGAAACTTCAATAATAACAATCATCATAAACAGTTATACAACTCAATACAATTACAATAACTGTATTCAATTCAACCAATGACATTTTAAAATGAATATCACAGTAGTGAGGGTTGGTTGTGGTGTAGTGGTGAGTGTAACAAGTGAATGTAATGAATGAGTAAATTAATAACTGAAATGAATGAATAAATATTGCAATAATAAAAAAACGAAAAAAATCTTGAAAATGATGTAAGCATCGAAACTAGTTGTTTTTAATTTATTTCATATTAAAAAGATCTCAAAAAGTGTACTATGATGCTATTTTACAAATAAGAAAAAATAAATAAAACAGTTACACGATAACTGAATACAATTCCTATAAAATGACATAGAATTGCATATAAACAAAACATAAGAGTCAATTCCTATAAAATTGTCAATTTCTATAATATGACAAAGAATAGCACATAAACAAAACATCAATCAATTAGTGAATTATAGAATATCAGTAATTTAATTGGCTATTTATGAAAGTCAAAAGTATTCGAACAATGAAAATCAATAAGAAATAGTAGAGGATATAAACATAGTTCTATATGCAAAAAGAGAATCAGCTTTGGGAAAAACATAAATCGATATATTAACTCAATCTGGTTATTTGAGTCCCAGAAGAAGTCAATCGTATATAGGATCACGCCTCCAAAATTTGAAAATAATTTCCATTTTGTATTCAAAAGAAGTCTCTAAGAGAGTTGACTGAATACACTGAATAGCAAAGATGCCATTTTATAAGATGCATAGATTTCATTTATAAGGAATGCTGACAGGTCATGGCTAATCTCACTAGGCACGCTGATTGAATTCGATTAGCAAGGATGATTGATAAGTACCGTACTTAGATTATAGACACTCAGATGATTAAAATTAATGATATTAATATAGAAGGATAATAAACTTCAATTTTATAATATTTATTTCCATACGAAGCATATGGTATTGGCACAAGGATAATAGACTGCAATTTGATAAGATAATTAAATTGAAGGTCAAGGTCAAGATGGTGAAGGTCAAAAGAAGAAGGGTCTCACACATATAATATTGTTGAACTTACGAGCATCACAGTTGATGTCACTGATGATGCGGCTGCTCTGTGAGTCTGGACACGAGCACCGATGGCCGCCTGGGATGATCAGACACAAGTGCGAACACGGGTTCTTGTCACACGGATCACTCAGTGATGTGTTGTAACGGGCACCATGGTAAACTGAAAAATAAATACATTTTACAAAATATTCAATCAGTTATTTATTTATTGACAATATAATTAATTACAAAATTCGAGATGAACGAACAGGTTATTCGCCCAAAACTTTTTCTTACCTGATGTTTCTAACATGATAAATGGAAGAACAAATTTCAGTTATATATTGAAGTAATATTACTAGTCCAACATGATTCAATTTAATTTCAATAAGATATAGATATACTATAGGCTAGCTACATTCATAGAAGTGTTATGACGGTCCCCCAGGCAATCAAAATAAAATTTTATTTGATAATTGCTCAATAGAATATAACATAATTCCATATTGGAATTATAATTGTATTCTCTAATAATGGCTTATATGAGCCAAATCACCTGGAAGCCAATTTGTGCTGACTGGAAGAGAAGATGCTGAGCAACCAGGGTTATTGAGCTTTTCAGTCTCCCCACCATCCAGCAATTATTACAGTAGATTTTTCCACTTTTTCATCTTCAGCTGTGTATCTCCTTTGTAACTTCTCTTCCCATCTGGGAAGTGGTGGAGCCCACAAAAATTACAAATGGTAATACACATAAATTGTCATTGAATAACGTTTCGACAGAAATTGTGGAAGCATACTCCCCAATTCACCACAGAAGTTTATTTATATAACGACAGTTTCAATTAAACAATTATTTTGATTAGAAAGCATAGGAATGGAGTCTCATATATTTGGAAGATACAGAATTGTTTTTACGTGATCAATTCATGATATTTTGATAACTATTATTAAGAGTATAATTGACATATACTTTGACATAATCGTATAAATCAGCAATAATGAATAAATCAGCAGAATATGAATCAGCTTTCTACATAATGAAGAAAGCCTGGAATTCATCAATCAATCTACATTATAAAACATCAATATAATCTCTTTTTTGGAAGATATCTTTTTTGCAACTTCTGCTTAAGAGGAACTGACCAATTTCAAAATACAGTAGGTATAGCATTATAATATTATGGTCGACTAAGTTCAGAAGAAAACCAAATTAGTGTCAATGACACGAGAGCAATAATTTTATATTTTGAGCACTTTTCCTGACTCACCTTTAACTCCGGTGGGGTTGACAAGATTTCTAACTATAACTACAGGAAGGCCTCTACCGAATTTGTCCTGCTTTATAACTTCGCCGTTATCTCTGGTTGTCCAGAATAGGTTGTTCTCGAACACATCAAGAGACAGAGGATGGTGAAGCTTTTCTGTAAAGAATCACAGCAATACAATGTTAAAAATTGCATTGATAAAATAATAAATAACAGCTAAAAAAGAAATCGACCGAAACCTGTAACATATTCTAATAAATGAATATGTAGGATAAAGAGGGTAATATTGAATTGAATTTTGAATAACACATATAACTTTAAATTTATTTTTTCTTCATACTAGAATCGGGCTATTTGATTCAACAATTTCATGAATTTAAAATTTGTCGTGAATTGTTAATGAAACAGTAGACCTCATACATTTGCCTCGTGGATGATAGTCTCCAAGGAAACCATTTTTATTTATCTAACAATAAATTTAAATATAATCAAAACGATGGAGTTGAACAAATTATTTTGGATATTAATTTTTATGACATTAGTAATTCCCAATTTAAGTGTGATAAGTTTTGAAATTGAAAACGATGGAAGCTATTATGATTTGAAGGTAATTGCCATTTTTTAATAATTATATTTCCAATAGTCAAAGTTTTTATTAGCTTTTCATTAGTAATATCAAATCATTGACGCAAACTCGAATATTGGGAAATCTTGGATTACTCCTCAGAACATCTGATTTATTTTCTCAACATCATAAGATACATTCAACTGTCACCCATCATCAGAGATTAATAATCAAAGTTAGGATTCTTATCACAGATGGGATATTTTTCATCAACACTTTAAAAGTTGATTCAACTCAAATCTCTTATCTCTCATAATTTTGCTAATCATCGTACTTATAATGAGATACTGATAAGTGTGAAGAAATAACTCTGGCGTGTTGTAACGCATTCAATTAGAGCTATTATTTTTCAATACCGTAGCCTATATGTTTCATAATAATTATATTAATTCCACTATCATGATCTTCATTTTTTATATCAATAATGATCAAAGCTATGTAATTTTTTATCTGAAAAATTTTCTCCTCAAAGATACTGGTTTTAATCCCTTGTAACAAATTACAAAAAAATACTTTTCTCCGATGTTGTTGAATTTAATAAAAATATAATTTATATAATAATATATAATTTATATACGTCTTTATTTTTAGGGCGATTCTGAAGCGAGTAATTTCCACGAAGGTGATGATATGATGGTCAACTATTATGCTCCATACACTTTGAAAAATTCTGAGACTGATTTGGAGAATACAGGAGATAGGATACAGAGCATAATATCTGAATCAATCACAAAAACTGAAGGAGCAACTGGCCGAGAAACGTTCACCGAGAAAACTGTGGCAGGAGAATTAGAGCATAAAATGCGGATGGAGGATAAATTGAGCATTCTTAAAGCATTACTCTTAACTGATAACTCAACCGAATTAGCAACGAAAAGTTCAAAACTCACAACAAGCAGTTTGCTAACATTTATAAATTTTAATACAACAATCAATATCATATCAAGCGAAAGCAAATTGACATCGCAGATAAAGAAAGGCTATCTTAAGCCTATAAGAGGTGGAAGTTCAACTGAATCTGTGAAATCAGTTGATTCATCTGAACCTGGAGAAGGTTCAAGTAAACCAAGGATTAACATCGATTCGAATGATATCAAACCAGCTATAATAATTGCATTAGCGACCAAGTGTGAGCAAATACAAAATAGAGTGAATAGCTTAGAACAACTACATAAAAGCCTAAAGATCACCAACGATGATTTTTCAAAAGAGATAAGTCATTTGGAAAAGAGACTCAAGGATGTGGAGAATCGACAACTTTCCGAACAAACCCATGTTGTTCCTCAAATAAAGGCCGATACAAAACTTGATGAGATTTTGAATAAGTTGAATTTCATAGAGCACTTCCAATTGTTGGCTAAAAAGCCTCTAATTGATTCTGAGGAGATGAAATCGACCACTAAGAATATCAGTAACCCGAACGCTTTGCTGGAGCATTACAGGGATGCCTTGATGAAGGCGAGAGAAGAAAAAGAATTGATAAACATCGCACAACAGTATAAACAGACATTTGAGAAATTGAAGAAAAGTCAAGAGACCACAACCCCTGTCAGAGTTGAACCATTTCCAACATCCATTAAAGACAAAACTAATAATCAAATTCACAATATAACAGCAATAAGTTTGTCCTGATAAATCTTTAAATGAGGGTACTTCCCATCAGCATACTTTACTCCAATCTTGAACATTATCTAATGTGTCTTAACATTTGTGTAAACCTCATTGATATAATCATTTGATATTTCTATTAAGGTTGATCTTTCCAACTGCACACTTGAAATTTTTTTCAAATAATATGAATGTTTCACATCGTGAATTCACAAATTATTTTTATAGATTTAAAACGAATGAATATAAGACTGAAGAGTGGGAGCCGGTTGCTATGTAAATTCACTGGCAAAGCAGTACAGCTTTTCCTAAGCTCATCCAAAAACTATTTATGCAACTAGTGTGCAAAGGTAAATGTGAAACGATAATTGAGCCGTATTGAGTACATTGCTGTGTACGGCCATCTATCAAGTTCAGAAAGATGTTTGCATTGATGTTGTAGATATGAGTGCAAACAAGACAGTCTTCTTCCACTGTTTCTCGCATTAATAACTAGATAATCAATGAATTATAGCGAAACTAAATTATAGTTATAATTTAGTGATAGGGCAGTTTTGTAGATCCTATAAGCTATGTCTCATAGAAACTGTTGTTTGGTACACGTTGCATATTTATTTATTCTATTGTTTTTAAATTGTTTGTGAACCCACCTCCAGCCAGTATAGTGACTCTGTTGGAGCCGTCCTGTCTGATGGTCTCGATGTTGTTGAGCTTGGTGTCGACCCAGTAGAGCGAGTGGTCGCGAGCGTAGTCTATGGTGAGGCCAGACGGATGCCTGATGCGGTCGGTGACTAGAGGTCGCCGCTTGCTGCCGTCCATCCACGCCGTCTCGATCTTGGGCGTGATGCCAGCGTCAGCCCAGAACATGCGTCCCAGCTGCGGGTCCAGAGCCACTGATGTTGGCAGGTCCAGTCCTGGTCACACAACAATTATTAACACAATGTATTTATCATCGTCAGTAAGAAATAAGTTGAAAAGTTAATAGTTAACAATAACTATTCGTGGTCTGATTTGTAATCTTTCGATATTTCGTGTTCAAAAAGTTGTTGAATTTCATAGTAAATTGTAAAATGTTTTTGCTAGAAAAATTCAATAATTTGATATTTGCTAACCAAGATGAATTAAGGAATGTGATGTGATCACCAAATTACTTCCATATTGTTTTAACGATATTCAACTTTATATTGATTGCACTCTTCAACTATGTTGAATAAATGAAAATAATATCATATATATTATTTTATCGATAGCCTACATAGAGTCCGGTCTCACAAGATGTCAAATCATTTATTTATCTAACAAACTTAACAAACTTCACAGAGAAATTCCGATTAGTTTATCAAGGTACACTGAAGTTGGTCAGGATCTGGTCAGTATCAATTGAATATTTCACCACTAAAATACATTACAAGACTTGATTCGAGAGAAACAGTAAGATACAAATAAGGAAATTGAATAGTTAAAACATTATAATGAAATTCATTTCTATCTCAAAACTAACAACTGATGAATAAACACCTATAATAATTGAACTATTTTGAGAACAATTTACAATATGAATAAGAGGCAAAGTGATTCAATACATGTAACAGCATCTTCTGATTGTAACAGCATTATATGAATAGCCAGATTGTACAAAGTTAATACAGCGTCAGAATAATGTTATGAAGAAGGTACTACCTACATCAGCTCCTGATGAGTTGAAGTTGCCTCAAAAACCATTCAAGATGAGACTTTATAGTATCTATAGTTGACCACTTTATAGTTCAGACAAATAATTTCAACTATATATACTGACATAGTAACCTTTTCAAATAATAAAGATGCCTCACAAATATTTGAAGGGGTCTTTGTCATCAACTAAAGCTATAAACCAAACAATCTTAATAATTTTATCAATTGACTTACCGGTGTCGATAAGTGATCTCCTATATCGGCCATCCTGTTTGGCTACCATCACTCTGCCCTTAGGTTTGGGTCCAGACCTGTCAGTTTCAGTCCAGTACAGATTTTGGGCAACCCAATCCACTGCAACGCTGGTTGGTTTGGCATTTCCTGGAGATAAAAAGTCAAATGAAATTATTTCATTTGCATTCTCAGGTAGAAAACTCCGATTTTGTTGGAAGCCATGAGAGATAACAGGAAGATTTGAGATTTCTCAGCCACCATCAAACTCTACCACGAATGAATCCTCAACACAATCTTAACGCAGAGAAATTATACTTCAAGATCTCGTTTAAAACAAATTGAATGATTTTAATTCGATATTTGCAAATAACCACATTAAGGAAAGTAATATGTTCACCTAACTACTTCCATCTTGCCTTGACGATATTTAATTTTATTAACTACTAAACTGTAATAATAAAGCGAATAATTTATTTAGGAAAAGAATGGAAATCTTAGTGACTGATAGGCACACTTATCAGTCATATAAAATTGCTCATTTTTACATAACTTAAGCGATCTCTATACTTCCTTTGTAAGAGTGAATGTTTAGGGTGTCTGCAGCCAGTTAAAACCATTAAATGAGTATCTAGTAGTTCGGAACCCACATAACACCATAGGTAAATTCATGTCATCATTCCTCCCTTTACCAACGCACAACAACATTTAAGTACTTTACTTGAAATATAACTTTCAACTAACCTTTAAAAGTAAGCTCCTGCGAATATCCAATCTTGACTTGGCCAGATAGGGCGTTAACCATGTAAGACCTCTTGATTTTTCGGTCGAACGAATCCACCCAGAACACCATTTCTTTTCTTGGATCGTAGTCGATCGCCTCGATATGCTTTTCTTGTCCAACAACGTCGAACTCTCTCCTCTTCTGTACATCGTAGGCTCTTATTTCTGGACCATTTGCAAACACTACAGATACCTGTCCGAAGAAGAAAAAATAAGTAAGATGTAAATACAAGGAGTAGTGCATTGAACTTTTGAACACTCTGGTTGAATTGTAGGCTATATACATGCAAAAATACAAAGAGATTCATTAATTACTAAAATTTGTCTATACTTCCCATTCTCCATGCTCTTATGCATGCTTATCAGTCGGTATAATGGATTCATATTCTCCAACTAGGACACGAATTAGATAGATATAGGCTACAAGTAGAAATAACAAACTGGGAATGAAGAGTTATCCAATCAGGCTATTGTCCAAAAAATATAAAATCATTGTATTCGGTACCTCTTTATCAGAGCAATAAGAAGCTGATTTGAACACCAAGAGGCAGAAGAGGTAGGTAGAGGTAGAAACTATTTTATCTGACTTTGAATACAATTGTTTAGAATTGTTGGTTGTTATACCTTGCTATCATCAGCCCTGCACACTCCACTGATCCCATCCACCAATGAGAAGCCAGGTCGGCAGGAACAACTGAAAGTTCCATTCAGGTTGGTACACAGATGTGAGCAATGGTGTGTACCATGAGCGCATTCGTTGTAATCTGAAACAACAAATTAATGAAGCTGGAAGTCGAAATTACACAATTATACATTGGATGATAATGATATTTGATATTGTTTTCACTAATAACATCTCGGTTATAATACTGTGAAAGTAAACTTAAATTTTCTCTCTACACAATATAATCATAAGAATAGGCTAGATATAATCTATCACGAATTCGTAATTCATGATAAATCAGGCATTACCTGACAGAGAAAATATTCTGTATTGTTCTTTCAAGAAACTCTATAAAATATATCTGTTAAAAATAGCTCAAAACAAAATATCTACTATAAATCAAAGGTTTGATGTTTCATTGGATGTAAGATTGTAATTCATTGCAAACTCATAGATATGTTTAGGAGAGTAGCCCAAAGCCAACATTTTTATTGAGATTATATAGAGTCCCATTAAATAAAATAGGCAAAGTTATTGTAAGATTATCCACTTCTTCCCATAAAATTTAGTTTTGTTCGTTTTTCTCGATCTTTTATGTCATGTGTTACTCCAGTAAGTTTCTACTAAAAAATTGTACATCATTACTTGATACTACATTAATTGATGATGGTACACAGAATGGATTTTTATTTCGAAATAATAAAAAAAAACAGATCAGTTACATGAAAATAACATTCTTACCATCACACTTTTTCCTGTTGGATGGGTTGACTGTGAATCCTCTATAGCAGCCACAGATGTATCCTTTTGTTACATTCTTACAATAATGTTCACAGCCTCCAAAAGAACCATCTGGGCAGAACTCGCCATAGTCTGTAAGTAAAATAATGCGATTTGGTGAATTGATTCATGACTGGTACAAAAGAATGATAGAACCCAAAGTAATTAACAAGAATCGTGTGAGCTGTACATAAACAATCTTCAACATACAATATGCTCATCAAGTATAAAAAAATCAAACATTTACAGGTATCTAAAGTACATATTTGAAAAGATGTATAAAACCACAGAGGAACGAAAACTATTGATTTCATTCATCTCTGATAAAACATAGGAATTTCCAATGTGATGTGTCCACTGTCATCTCCATCGTTAACATTATTGTTCTCTTTGAACATAGAGGTTTGAGTTAATTTCATAATGAAGTAGCTACGAATACCATATGCTAGTGGAGAGAAAGAAATTACTATTGTGTTTTAAAATCTATATCCTATTAAGACACTATTGTGTTAAAATTTATATCCTAAGGAAAACTTTTTCTAATTTCGATTTTTCCAACTAATATTGAGTTGATAAATTATTAGTTAGACTTACGGCATCCACGTTCGTCAGAGTTGTCGCCGCAGTCATCATTGAAGTTGCAGACGAGCGTCTCCTTGATGCACTTGCCCGAGTCACACTGGAACTCGGCGTCGCTGCAGACGGGGATCTGCCCGGGCAGCTGACACAGCGTGTGGTTATTCTCGTCACTGGCGTCGCCGCAGTCGTCGCGGCCGTCGCAGATCGCCTCCAGCGACACGCAGTTGCCGTTCTCGCACTGGTAGCGTCCTCTCTGCGTGCAACTCACTACGTTTGCTGCAACATAATAGTACAATTTTATATGTTATTTCTGTATCATTACTTTATTATCATATTATATCTATATTTTACTATTTTATTTTATTACATATTTTTCACTGTATTTGTATGTTTTATGACAAGAATATACATTTTGAATATATGAGGAATCTTGAATTATCATAGATCATACGTTTCTTATAAAAAATCTGAGAATATATACCTGATGTTTCTTTATTTACTAAGAGCGGGTTCCTTTCGTTGGGATGAAATGAGACTGGAAGTCAACATTGAATATTTTCCATCATTGTTCGCAATCAAAGCAATGTAATTTTTGCATTATAGTGCATAGAATTTAAGGAATCGACATGTTCAATTGTTTAGATATTGATTTAATTTATGGTTGACGTTTCCAATATGTATATTGTGTATACTTTAAGGAATAAACTTTATTCTATTCTCTCCCATTCAATGAACTATATACTGTACAATGAACTGTACGGTATCGGAAATTAATATATTTATAATATTTAAAAGCTTTATTTTAGGGTTGAAAGAGTATAAACTGGTGGAAATTGGGCAGTTTTGAGCATAAGCCTGTTGTGCCTCTCCTCAAGTCAAGTGTTTGTACACAATGTAATTAATAAATGAACAGGGCAATCATGCCTTATTTTTTCCTTTCTTTTCTTTTCAAAAATGTTGTTTCTTCAATAACAGCTTTAGCTGAATAAGTGGTATTTTAGGGTTGAAATGGTACAAATTGGAAATGAGACAGTTCTGGTATGAGCCTGTTAGTCATTTCATCATGAAAAGTGTTTGTAAACAATGTTATAAATTTAATAATGAATGAATTAATTGAGCTATCACACCTTATTTTTCTATTGGCTTCTATTTTGAAAATCGATATTTTCAATAACAGTTATTGAGATAAAATTGCACCGTAATACTAAGATTTAGCCGAATGTGCCATATAGTTACAATCACGATATATAGTCTTCTATTAAGTAATTATAGTTCTATTACACTGAATAATAAAATTGTTAGTATTCAGCATGATTCTATGATATTGAAATATTCATAGAACTACAAATAGTAATAACTATTATACAAGATCCTGTGATTAAAAAAAATTGCAAGTGAACGACAATAAGGAATGTACTAAGCTGAATAATAAAAAATAAGAGGAGCTATTAGTTATATTGAAATATTTTTTTTAGAATCAAAGAGCAATAATGAATAGTGGTCTACAATAATCTGTAGTGTGTAGTTGAAAATAAAAGTAGATTTTACGAATTTTCTGTACACAACAATAACGCCCTTCGATTATGAATACCATTTTTATGATAACTTTTCAATTTTCCATTAGATATCTACTTAGGATCAATCAATGGAGACCAATGGAATAAGATCTTGGGATTCGTCTTCAACATATTATTGAAATTTCAGTTTACTCACAGCAATTGGCTGCACTCTCGTCAGAATCATCGCCGCAGTCATCCATTCCGTCACATTTGTCCTCGTATTCGATGCAGATTTTGTTGGCACACTCGAATTTGTTCTCGGGACAGTAGCGGCCTCCCGGATACCTGGGCGGGCAGTTGGTTTCATCGCTCATGTCACGACAGTCAACATCGCCATCACAACGGAAGTACGATGCAATGCAATGGCCGCTGTTACATTGGAATGTTCCGTTCTGCACAGAAAATAAAATATTTATTTCAACAGAACAGATTTATTGATTTATAGGTAAGAGAAGATGAGACAATGAGGACGGAATACAGCTTAAACTTTTTTTGATGATTGAATTTCTTATAATTAATGGTTAAGATGGGAGTAGAAGGGATATTTCTCAAACAATCTTAATTTAAAATAACACTAATTTTGAAACACACTAAGTTATCTGTAAATAAACAAATACTTTGTATTTCATATGAAATACAGATACTCAAAGTAAAGTTTGAAGTAAATCAACTGCACGTGAAATATTAATATATCATAAAAATGCTATAAAACACTCTGAAGACTTCCGCTACTACTAATATAACAGCTAGAGGGAAATTGATGAATGAAAATATATTATCCAGAAATATCCACTTTATTGAAATATCCTACTTACTTCTATCTATATAGGATAATTATTATTATAATAACCGCATGGGTTCCAGTGGCATGAGGGTCCTTATGGGTAGCTCTATTCCATCGTTAGTATCATAAACTGAACGTATATAAACGTATATAGTTTGATTTCGAAGCTCTCCAAGTTCAAAGAAAAATATAGATAGATATCATCAGAACAAACTCCAAACAGCTCGCCATTAGAATAAAAATACTGTACGTCTGATTACAACAAACGAAATAGACAACTGTTTATTTGAATAAAAGAAGACTTATTATGAAGTTCACCTTGCATTTGAAGTTGGAACAGCTCTTCTCGTCCGAATTATCGCCACAGTCGTCATCATGATCACACCGCCAGTGGTTCGGAATGCACTTGGAGTTGTTACACCGGAACTCGGATTCCGAGCATGGTCTGTAGCCGAGTTTGCTGCACATCTCTTCGTTCTCATCTGAGAAATCTCCGCAGTCGTTTTCAAAGTCACATAGCCACCTCCTAATGATGAAAAATTTTTGCCATCTGCAAAACTATAATATAAATGACTTGCCTTTTATGTACCTACCCTGATTCTTATTTATCTCCTTTCATTGCCGCTGTTCTTTGCTCAAAACTTTTTATTTTTTCTTTTCATTTTTGAATTTTTCATTTGACACTTTCAATTTCAAATTACTTAGTATATGACGGTACTCGTCCCACACACAAGTCTATGACTCATGTGGGGCTATACCTTTATTGCTGGGTCAGAGCACTTTGATTGGGTATTGTGTAGGCTATTCATTACATGTTTATTTTTATTTATTTTTTTCATTACCTATAGAAATGTACGACTCATTTTTTGGGGCTAGAGGAAATTTCATTCACACATTATTTGTTCACAAAAATGTATGGTTATGAAACTCAGTCAAGCATTCAAACACTACTATTACATAGAAAAGTGATGCAATAAAGACGATGATGAAGTGTGCTTACTTTGGAATGCATCGGTTATTCTTGCACTTGAAGTCGTTGTCGTTGCACTTGGGGCAGTTCTCAGGCTGCTCGTCACTGTTGTCGCGACAGTCATCTTTTCCGTCGCAGAACAGCCACTTGGGGATGCACCGGTAGTTGGTGCGGCCCGGGCATCGCTGCCAACCGTTCGTGCAATTCCTCTGTCTACAATTCACACAATTCATTTCATTTTATTCATTCATTTATGTCTTCACGCAGTAAGAATGATGATTTTCTAATACATTCATATTTCTTCATGCAATAACAAATCATATACTTAATTATGATAACGAGGTAACAATATCCTCAGCCAAAATTTGTTGTTTTCTCCCAAGTTTTTATGAATGACATGCTTCAAAAAGTAGTTTATGAATGTCCAAATTTTGACTCTTCTTGTCAAGTCATCTTTACTGGTTGAAAGTAATAATAATATTCTATTGGGATTCAATTTCATATAATTATTTATTGACTGTAATTATCACTTTACAAATTATTACCGTACTTTACTGTATTTGAATAAGAGATGTTATTATCACATTTGTCTTGGGTAACGATGGAAATCAGTAACCTAATCTGAAAGTGGAGTTTTGGAATGTGTCAAGGAAACTAATTTATACATTTGATTGATTTGATAATGTAAAATCAAGCAATATTGATAACTTTATTCGTGACATAAACATCATACAACATATATTATTATCTGCGTTTGCAATTTGTGAGAGCTTGTATTCACATTAAGAGCTTTATGTCACAACAATAAACGCTTAGTCATACGTTTCATAAATTTTAAATTAAAAAATGAGGTGGTGGTTTCAAGCAAGATGGCCATATTTATTAATATTATGAAGTTATCCCTTGTTTCTCTTGAAATTAATTTTGAAAGAATCAAAAGAAGATTCAAAGAAGTTAATTTTTGGTTACACATTGGTACACCTGTTGAACATATTAAAAAATGATCCTCTCACCTGCACATATAAGCTGGTTCATCGGAGTCATCTCCACAATCATTGTCAAAATCACACATCCAAAGTTTGGGTATGCATCGGTTGTTCTTGCACTTGAATTCCGTTTCAGGATCACATTCTCGGTTATCTGTAAGAAAATAAGAGAGAATAATAGTTAGTTTGAGATTTACTTGACATTGTACAATACTTGATCTATAAATCATATTGAGTTCTCATAAAAATTGACGTAATGTTATTTCCTTTTCTTTTTAGGGCTACAGATTATTAAAACATAAAATAGATACTATCACATATCCTCTATGCCATTGCAACACTGATAGTTTCAAGTCTTCAAGAGCCATTTTTTCCATGGTAATTACTCTATGTTTTATTATTATATTATAATATCACTATATTGCTCATGGTAATTTGTCAAGACATAATGAATATATGAGAACCAATTTGGCACTTGTAGATCCAACTAAAATCCGCAATCAATTGACAAAATCACGAAACTCTCAAGTAAAATCCTATTATTTTTATTTTCATGTTCTACATGCATCGTATCGGAACACTTTAGGTTTCTTAATTCTTCTCTAATGGAACCAATTTATTACATGTGGCCTATGATTGTGAAGTGAGTGTTCCGAATCCAATTGAATAAAAATCAGATAATGAATTTAATGTTAAGGTTGTTACTCACGACAAATGAGTGGATCTTCGTCGGAGCCGTCCTTGCAGTCCGGGTCGCCGTCGCACTTCCAGGCGTTGAGAATGCAGCGGCCGTTCGACTTGCACTTGAACTCGAGCTCGGGACAGGTGAGGTTGCAGAACTTCTCGTCCGAGTTGTCGCCGCAGTCGTTGACGCCGTCGCAGATTGTCGCCGACGGGGTGCAGCGCCATCCGTTGTCGCACTGGAATGTGCCCGACTGACAGGTGCGTTTTGGACACGTCGACGGCTCGTCCGAACCGTCCTTGCAGTCTTTCTCTCCGTCGCACCTAAGCAAAAACGTTCTCATTAACTCAAGTTTACTAATTATCCATGCCTGTTAATGAATCAATGAATAAATCATGCTACTGGAGAGGATACATGTTAGTGGCTTCACAACATATTGCAACTTTAAATACAGACTCAAAATTGTAATATTCTATTCTGTTCTAATGTGGTTTGTTTTACTTATTATGACAAGACAGTATTAGATACATCTTATCTATAATATTACTCACTTTTAGTTTGTTTTTAGAGTTTCTAATTCATGGTTTTATTAGTCAATGACTGCATATCCATACAATACATATTCAGGTTATACCGCAGCCATCTCTAGTTGAGTTCAATACTGTGATACTATAGTGATATAGAGTTACAATGTTATAGAGTCAGTGAAAATGATAGGGACGCAATGTTGCCACTCTTTCGTTTCAATTGTCTTCAATAGTACATAATTGGGATTCGAGTTATCCAGTTATATCTGATCTGATATTAAGTGTTGATTTTTATTAATAATGATAAATTATATCTCTAAGATATATCCACCAATAAAGTATATATTTTCATAATTTGAAAATAAATTTTGTCAATTATTGATATTAAATATTATCAGTTTAATACATTTCTTTATTACAGGCTATCAAGGATTTGGCAAACTATAATTTATTAAAGGCGGAGCTAGAACTTGTGAGTCAGGTCCTATCTGCCTTACACGCAACCCCAACTCTGGTGCGGAAGTAGTGGAGGATAGAGCTGTCAGATTTGTCTAATGACAGACAAGGATTGCAAACCAATCTCAATCGAGTGCTGACTTATAAACGTGAATCTCACAATATTCATATCAATTTATTGATCAATTGGACTCAAATCAATTAATTAATTGCTGGCTTGTATGCAGTTACATGACCTACATAATATTTGGACGATTTCAGACAAAAAGATATAGAGGAAGTTTGGGCAAGAGCGTGTTTTTTAGTTTCTGACTATTGTATTGTTTCCTCTACCCAATAAAATAATAAATATATTAATTTGTAAAGCATGACTTACTTCCAGAACCAAGGAATGCACCGATCATCGTTGCCTCCGCACCGGTGCTGGCCCTCGGTGCAATTGGCCACACAGGTCCTGTTGTCGGCGGTGAGGTAGAACTGGTTGGGGCATGCGCAGACATGTGCCACAGGGCTGTTGGTGTCCTCATAGCCGTCCGGGCTGGCGTCGACGCCGGGCACCGGTGCTAGCAGGCAGAGGTGCGAGCAGCCGCCGTTGTCATCGCCGCAGGGGTTCGGATAGTGCAGCTGGCGCAGAGGGTGGTGAATGTGAACGTCGTAGGGACGGTGGGTCGTGTTGCGTAGCACCTTGAAGTCGTGTCCTGATGAAAAAAGAATATAGAAATGATTTTTTCCCACTATACTAAAATGATAGAATACAAGTTTGCACAAAAGCATACACGGAAAACTAACACATATCATTTATAGTTGAGAATGGTATTGTATGTATCAATGTATAAATAGATAATAATAATCGTGCTCTTTAAAGATAACAAGCGTGCTCTTTGTTAGTAATTTGAGTTGAATTTATTGGTAGCTCTAACGATATAGTTGCGGTTTCAACTTTACCTAATGTATTGCTTTAATTTCTTGGTTGAAATGAATAATTGAATCATTGAATAGTTTGTGCCATAATTTGAACAAACAATGTTTGATATAAATTCAATAGTCTACAATCTCTAATACATATTCCTAGAGACCTGAGCCCTGTAAAACTTATAAGTCAAGTAATACAGGAGAATCACCATTCCAATTACATGCTCAATACAGCCGATAAATCAGCTGTTCCTGTATTACAGGACTTCTGGACTGTAAACTTGTAATACTTGAAACATGGGCCAGTAATGATGTCAAAGTATTACCATCAGTTTGGTAATTATTTTTTTGTTATAGTCATTCAATTTCAGCTGTTTTCCATGCATGAAATCAATCCGGTAAACAGCTGTTTGCAGAATAAATAAACATATGATTCTCATTACAGCATACTCTACTGTAATGAAACCATATGTTTTCTTTACAGTCGAGTATGTTTCCTAGTTTCGAAATAGGAACAGCAAGACTGCTACAAAAAACACCTCCAGTGCTCCAGGTGGAAGTTTTGTCAACTTCCACAAAATTCCTGATTCGGAATTTGTAAACTAGGTTATGTTTATAGAATGCATGTAGTATAACGTCAGCACAAGCAGATAATGTGCTCTATTTCTCAATTATTCTTCTTTAGATTATTATGACAAAAAATAGTGAATGGACGTGAATGTCTTTTGCAGTACTCCAATGAAATTCTAGTCTCGGCTAACGCCTCGACTGGAAACATTATTCTCGCCTGCAAAAGGCCCCTTCCCGTCCTTGTGACGTGAGATACCATTACGATTATGTGAATCTCAACGTTCCACATAATATACTGTCTATATTCTCTTTAATTCTAGATTGAAGCATACAATATCCACACCTGCCAGTATTTTTGTCAAAAAAGATTTTTATAATTTTCCTTATAAGAAATCACACTATGTTTTATTTCAAAACAAGAAATTCCAGCTTTATAATCTGCCTTAATGAATGGTTCCACAGTCTCTGGCCAATAAACGATGTTTTTCCTTGAACAAGGCGGTTTTGATCCTTGAAATAGCATATATCTCTGCTTCACTCATACTCGTTCTATCAGTATGAATGTTTGCATCTATTTGTGGTGCTGGTTACAACATTTCTTCCATATTTACATATTACAGTTATTTTGCTAATCTTTTTGGATGCAGCTCTGCAAGACTGTAGTTGCTTGATGTTTGCAAATCCTCCTTTTGTTGAACTTGTAGGGTAAGGACCTTTGAGATTACCCTGCTGATGATTCAATCACACAATAAGGCCTGATCATAGAATGTGAATCCACCACAGCATGCTACTATTTTTTTGCTTCTAGAATTGCAATACACTTCAGTTCCAATTCAGACTCAGATCCAATCAAATCATTTTTACAGAACTGCTCCCATCGATACATATACAATACCAACTTACAGATGAAAGTGAATAAAGAATTGCATTTGATCAAATTGTAACAAATGAATAATTATTATTAAACAAAGATCTAAACGAATTCACCGCATTATAAATACCAACGTACAACTATATGATAAGTAACTACT
This sequence comes from Nilaparvata lugens, assembly GCF_014356525.2. NCBI lineage: Eukaryota > Metazoa > Arthropoda > Insecta > Hemiptera > Delphacidae > Nilaparvata > Nilaparvata lugens. The sequence goes on from NC_052508.1 coordinate 18,652,359, forward strand.
GTGACTACTGTACCTACTTCATAGTTGAAATTGACATTGATGAAAATAATAATTTCACAGAAACTGAAATGTTATTTACCAGTGAATTTATTAGCTCGGCTGATTGCTTTGAGATTCCAATCGCTCCAGTAGATGTAGTCTTCGAAGAGCGTGATGGCGAAGACATGCGGCACTTTGTCGCCAGAGAGCACAACGTGTTTGTGCCTGCCTTCAAGGTCGGTGGACGCGATGTAGTCAAGGTGGGCGTCGCCCCAGTAGATGCGGTCCGTGAAGTAGTCGATGGTCAGCGCATTCGGCCACGCGATGTCATTCTCGTGAGTCAAAATCCGCGTCATATTACTGCCGTCCATACCCATTTTAGCAATGAAAGCCTACAAATTAACAATTGAATTGGTACATAAATCATAATTGAATGTTCGGATGATAAACCCGAAATTTATCCATTCAGAAATACAAGTTCACATTATTGTCTCTTTTTTCTGTATAGGGCTACTTGTAATATGAATAGAAATAAAAATAAAAATCTTAGTACCCTTTTTTGAATTATTCTATTATGTGATGAAATAATTCAAAAAAAGGTACTGAGATTTTTTTATTTCTATTTAAGTTCACATTAGTATTGCAAAGTTCATTTTTATCAATTTTACATCTTGGTGACCCAATCTATGAAGTAAGTCAAGTTGATAGGTAAACTGTTGGATGGATAAGTTATAATCAAGCATTCAAGTACTTGAGTTTCAACTCGAATATTAATCGACATTATTGAATTGTCTACAATTTTTCTAAAACAAGAATCTCTTTTTTGATTGAGTTGATTACTGATTTTCATTCAATTGATGGATTGTAAACAAGTGAAGATGAATTCCAGGTAGGCTATGAAATGAATAATACAGGCAAATATCTATGTAACTTATGGAATCAAACACTGTATGCTTCACTGTATCAAAGAACAGCTCTTTTTGAGAAAAATCCAACATATGGGGTCTTAAATTCATTAGAAAGCTTTATACTCATTTGAAAAATTGTGAAGATATCAATGTTTTTGAGAAGAAGTTGAAACACTTTTTGATGCAGCTTTGACGCAGCTTGCAGCTGATGCAGCTTGATGGTTGGAGTATTCTATTCACGGAAGATTTTGTGTGTAGAGAGGGTTCCTTTGTGTGATTTTTTCTTCTTTTTTTGTTCCTATACCCTAATAAGAGTCTCTGGGAAGCTTTAAAAACAAATAAATAATATCAATAGCAGCAACAGAACTAATGTTAATTAATCAATGACACAAATATGTTTTTCACACAGAACATTTTGAGACGACATGACACCCACAATGTTCTTCGATTTGCAGATTCATATCAGTTACTCCAATGAGACTGGGACAGTCAAAAGAGACTCCAATGAGAAAATTTGACTGAATAAGGACGACAATCGGACGACATTCTGGATGGAGTGTGGTTGCAAAATCGTTGAGTGTGAGAACGACAATAAGTTAAAGACTACTAGATTCATATCGACTCACTTGTAAATGCCAGCTAGAGAAGTACAGATATCCAGTTCCTGGATGAACTGCAAGCCCTCTAGGATCTGGAATTCCAGCTTTCAGTGTTTTGCGTTTGGTGCCATCGAGTTCGGCGACATCCAGGTGCTTGCTATGCCTGTCCAGCCAATACAGCTTCCGGCCGATCCAGTCGACGGCGATGCCTTCCAAGCCGTGGCTGTCGTGTCTGATCACTGCTTCCCTGTGATCTTGGTTGTTCATTTTCGATCTGCAACATTATGTAGCGAATCAGATGACAGTTCTATTTCTCATATATTACATAGAATTCTTCTTATTTATTTACTGCAAGGTGCAAGGTCAAATATTCTCGGAAAATTAAATTATTAGATCTTGAAAAATATCCTCATTTTTGAAAGACCTTTTTCATGGCCTATTTTTGAAAATTTATCAATTCTTCGAGAAAATTATTGATTTTTCATCAAAAAATTAATGACATGCTAAGGAAACATGCATTTCCACTTCAATCATTCAACACAAATCCAACGCTTCTGTCATTTTGATAACTACAGACGTTTTTCAAGAATAGAGCTACTCACAATAATTTCCTATTGGAATGGACAGCTCAGCTAATTATGATAAGTTGGTACATAAAAAGCTAGAAAATAAATAACAAAGTATGCAACTCAACTATCTAACGATCAATACTGGATTTATAGTAATATCTATAATAATAAAATAATTTGAAAGATATTATCTCATCCGAAATTCACATTGATCTACATGTTTTGTATTATCTTTGGGAAGTGATTCTGTACCGTAGTGAATATCCATATTGAATGAGAACGACTTGACCAAAGCTACTGGTTGATTAAAACAATTTGAGATACTAGTTTGTTTGTTACACCTTATTATCAATCTACAGTTAACTCATAGTTTATTAGTAAATCTTGAGTTCACGAGGGATTGATAATGGTGTAGAAGTTTTTGTGCGTCAATTCTATCTGACAGTTCAAATATCCTTATTAATATACTTACTTTATTAGAAAATATGGAACTTTAAAATTATATTCATTCATTCATTGACACATATTATGTTTGAATCGTGTTTGTGTTGACGAGCAGTTAATTGAATTTTGAGCCTTTTTGAATCTACTATGATATAAAAGATTATTTGAAACATGTCGGATGAGATTGATCAACCTGAAAATAGTCTAAGCGCTGTATTAAGATATAGTAAACTATTTTACTTTGCCGTTAGTGCCATTTAGTAAGTTGGAATATTTATTTTATCAATCTGTATTATTTTATGGCAAAATAAATGTTATACTATATATTTAACTTACTTTACTCGCAGAGTTATAGTAGAGTTATCGTAAAATGGGATTGATTTGATGAGAATCATGATAATGATATCAAAAAGTGTATTCATAGAATCTAGCTCAAAAAATAATAATCGAAATCGAAAATAAGTCACATAATATCAAATATTTGTAAGATTTGCATTATTGACCAATTTTTATTTATTATTTCTTAGTAGAATTGATCATGAATTATTGAAGAATCATATACATTCGCAGTCCATTGATATATTATATTTCATTAGAGGGAGTTTACTGTATATGCTAGTAATGGACATGGCTTAATGACTTAAATTAAACAATTATAAGAATAGAATACAATGGCTGTCCTTGATCAAACTAACCAATATGTGATGGTGATTTTGCATATTGAATTTCAATTTTGATTTTGCAGTTTGATAGTGATTTTTTATTTTGCAGATTACAATCCAAATTAATAACTTGAGATCCCAACTATTCACACCTAAGGTATGAAATTTGGTTCGATACTAAGGTATTTAATAACTTGACAGGTCTCTTGTCGAAGGATTTCTCATCAAGTTAAACATTCTTGAAACTTATTTGATCAGGATAAAATCTCTTGCTATAGTGAGGTTCACGTTATAATAGCAGTATTTGATTAAAATTCATGTTACTACCATAGATTTATAAATATTTTACTATTTGATTTTGAATTGAAAGTCCGAGATAGAATTATTGATACTTGGATTAAGGAGAGGTTCTTTTTTTCACTGGGAGCGGAATGGTGGTAATGTCAATTTGATTTGTTGTTTTTTTTCTCATTCAATTTTGTTTTTCATCGTTTTTAAGCTATCTATATATTTACTCGTTTATTCTTTCTAGTTTATACTTTTTTCAAGTTATTGTTTTTATTTATTTATTCATACAAATACTCCCACCAGCGAGCAAGATGTTTTTTCTTTTGCTGATGGCGCCTAGAAAATTCTACTTTTATCTCAAGTTTTCATGATTAGTCAAGTTCTATTTTATGTTATTTCTTAGTTTAAGATATTGCGTTTTTGTTAGACTTGTCTATATTAAATTTTTGTAATGTATGAATTTTTTGGCAAATAAATTTCAAATTGACTTCCATTTTACAAAGCCGATGACGCTATCCTTTTCTAACAAAATATTCAATCTCAAGTATAAAAATTTATTACTTAATCATTGAAGAATATATTTCTTGACGAAAAAATATAATTGATCATTTTAAACAGGAATGTACAGTCGGATATTCCGGTATCACCTATCATCTATAGGAGATAATGGCAAAGCAGAGAATCGGCAACGCTATACGAAGTATTTATTTGTAGTGAACATCCGTCACATCATGTAGAAGTAATCTTGCTATTGAGTCGTCGAGTTTTGGGAATCTCAATTTTTTCATTAATTGATTGATAAATATGTGAAGGAAACATTGTAAAACGACATGGACATTCATCAAAAATCGTTGAGTGATTGTACAGTCAGTACGCCACGAGAAAATCCCTAGATCGCGATCTTCCAGAGCCACTCAGGGACTTTCTCGAGGTTTGCCGACTTTAGCAAAGACTTACTTGTATCCAGCATTGCACTCGCAGAGGTATCCGGTGAGCGTGTCGACGCACTTGTGACCGCATTGGTGCACCTCCACCTTGGAGCATTCGTCGACGTTGCAATGGAGTGGCTCATCGCTATCATCTGCACAGTCCGACACCTTGTTGCACACACGCTGGTATTCTATGCACTGGCCGTCGTTGCAGCGGAACTGGCCTTGCGGGCATGTCGACTTGTCTTTCGCTGCAAAAAAGAACACCATTGTTTGAAATAATTAGGTCGATGAGGTATCACATCATTGAGAGTACGAAAGCTTTTAGACTGTTTAGAAGATGTTTTATCTCTCACTACAAATAGAACACCATTGGTTCGAATGATTAGTCGATGATATATCACAACTTTGAAATAACGAGAGATTAAAGATTGCTTAGAAGATTGTTTGTCTCTCGCTGAAAATAGATCACCATTGTTCAGAAAAGTTGGTCGATGAGGTATCACAACATTGAAAGAACGAAAGCTTGAAGACTGTTTAGAAGATGTTTTATCTCTCACTACAAATAGAACACCATTTGCTCGAATGATTGAATAAATAAATAAATGATTAGTCGATGAGATATCACAACTTTGAAATAACGAGAGATTAAAGATTGCTTAGAAGATTATTTGTCTCTCGCTACAAATAGATCACCATTGTTCAGAATAGTTGGTCGATGAGGAAGGTATCAAAAAATTGGGAGAACGAATGCTCGAAGATTTTTGGAAGTGTTTTAATACACGTTATAAAGTTTCACTGTAAATCAAAATTATATTAATCTTGAGAGATTCTATGTACTCCATCTGATACTTGAACCTGACTATAACAAACCAAGATAAAAAAATTATGATTTGTCAATTATTACATCATTTATGTGATAAGCTTGATTAGGATCTCCGGCATTCACTATTTCAATTATGTGTGGAATAAAATTAATTTCTGGTTTGAGTTAAATTACAAATATGCATTTGAGTATTTTGATGGGGCTGATATTGAAAGTTTATTCCCAAAGAATACCTAGTACCCATATTTTGTGTCTAAAACAAAATAATTCTCTGTACAAGTAATTCTCTGTAATTTCTACAAATATTCAATATCAAGGGAGTTCAATTTTAAACAATTGGTTAGAAAATTTAGGTAAATATACTGTAATCGAATGTTTCAGGTTGATCTTCATTTGAAATTTAATGCCAAGTTCTCGCATTGTAGAATTTCAGGAACAATGCCTTGATATTGTATTTTCTAGTCGAACAAAGAGATTGATAAATTATTATTATTAAACGAAAATCCAAATTGAATGCTGTAATTGACCCCGAAGACTTCTGCTACGGCCTGCAAATATTGACAACCGGGTAAACAGCTAGATGGAATTTCAATGAGCGCTACTATTCAAAAATTATTTGTCTTCCCGGGCTGAAAATTTTTTTTTGAATAGTAGCGCTCATCGAAATTCCATCTAGCTCACCCTGTTGTCAATATTTGCAGTAGCAGAATTCTTCGGGGTGATTTACAGCATTTAATTTGTATTTTCGTTTAATAATGATAATTAATTCATTAGCATTTGAATAATTGCAATAATATCAGTAATTTCCATCTGTAGATTGATGAATATTTGACTTATTTTAATTGACAAGAGTTTCAACTTTCGATCTATTTCTTTTCAAATACATAGGTTATTAAAAGTTTTTAAAGAAATTTACAGAATCAAATGTTGGCAATTCTGTAAGAATTGTAGAATGGAGTGAATAAAATTATTTAATTTGATTTGAACTTACTGCAATTGAACTCGTCGGAATTATCGCCACAATCGTCTTCGCCGTCGCAGCGATACGAGTTGCGGATGCACTTGAAGTTCTGACAGGCAAATTCCTGCGGCGAGCAGGTCTTGTAGCGGGAGTGACACTCCTTGCCCTCGTCCGTGCCGTCGCCGCAGTCGTTGTCGTGGTCGCAGGTCCAGCCCTTGTTGATGCAGCGGCCGTTCGCGCAGGCGAACTGTTCGGGCGAACAGGAGGCGGGCGCCGGGCAACTGAGCGCAGTCGTGTTCTCGTCGGCGCCGTCCACACAGTCCGGGGTCGCCGTCGCACAGCCATTTGCGAGGAATGCACTGAGCGCGACCCCATGCCTTGTTCGCCGTGCACGTGAACTCTGTCTCGTCGTCGCACCGTCTGTCGTCTGCAACGAAATTATCAATCAATTTTCTCCAATATGTGATTATTTCTAGTGATAATAATGTGTGAAATTTCTTCTATATTTGATTTTGAAACTTCTAAATTTTAAAATATGCTTTGTAAAATATTTTCGGATTAAACATTTTCTGAATTACAAGACTACAAGACAACCTATATATATCGGACAATGTGTAACCATAGAGAAAAGATAGCAGGAGAATATATCCCATATAGGTAGTTTATGTAACAAATTTCAAGCCGATTGTTTGTTAACACAAGCCAATTACGTTGTATTATTACTATCTTGGCCGGGTGAGAGTGTAAGAAAGGCTCAGAATGAGAGACTACCAGCGTCACATAGCTGTACAATGAAGAAATACTAGGATCCAGTTACCAGTAAACATTGGAACATAAATGCCCTTTACCATGGTCTATCTTCTTATGCTATCTTTTCTCTATGGTGTAACCTTATATAAATTTGGTAGAGGAATAGAGCAAGGTTACCTTATTTTTCCTCTCCCTATAATTGTGATGATATATTTATTGTAAGAATAAACAGACAATATGATAATTGTATATCATATATACTGACTGTGTGGAAAACTGAATAAATAATTACCATATTCGCTAGTCTATAATGTATTTCAATTCTCATGTTAATAGTTTCTGTTCTTTGTATGAATGACAATCACATATTCTGACTCTGCCTTGTTGTAAAATTTGTATTGGTGGCTGTGAGTAAATTGAATTCGAATTATGGAGATAAGTTAGAAAACTAACCTTATAAACTAATGAACCTTTATTTTCTGAAAACCTCAGGAAAACCTACAGGTATTCGAAATCCCATTTGTATACTAACTTTTCAGAATAATAAAGGTATTATGAAGTATGAGAATATAGTGTATTGAAACTGAATAACTAATGATACTCTTTAGTTGAAAAAAAAGAAACTTACTGCACTGATGCCTAGCATCTTCGTCAGAGTTGTCCATACAGTCATTGTCGCCATCACAAATGTATATCCTGGGAATGCAGTTGCCATTGTCACAGGTGAAGAGATCTCCGAAGCAGGTCCTACCTTCCGACTTGCAGTACTCTGGCGGCTCATCTGACCCATCTCCGCAGTCATCATCGCCATCGCAATACCATGTCGCAGGTATGCATCTGTGGTTCGGACATCTGCAAAAACCATTAGTCAAATTTAGGTGGGCCGTCCACTAGAACCGTTTTCGTCCGAACTAGCATCGGCCGAAAACTACCGAAATCGTCCGAACGATCCCCCAACAAAGAAAGGAATAGATGCTTGTCCATTGCAACAGGTTCATACGACCGTGCACGGCCGGCTCCGACCGATCAATTTTTCAATCCGAATTGAATGGGATTTTCCGGCTCTATCCGGCCGAACTAACTAGTCGAGCTGAGACAACAACTAGTGTTCCTATAACCTAAAATTGTTCCACAGTCTTGTTTGTTTTTGTTTTTTGAAGTTGTTCTGTGTCTAAAGCTGTTTTACAAGCATTGTTCTATTTCAATGACGGCTGAAAATTCAACACATCATCATACTCTACAATTGCTTCATAGCGTTCATCCTCAAATAACCCTCCAAAGTCATAAAACAATATCATTTCAAGTTTTTAGGATAAATAATTCTACTTTCGTTGATATTTAGTTAATAAATAAATATTTAATAATACATTTTGTATGATGATATGAATAAAATAATAAATATCTCTGAATTTAAACAGTTATTTTAATGTGTTGAGTAAATTATGAGTTAATCTATTTTGTTTCTAACGACAAAAAACTGAATTCAAGTGGAAAAATGTAGGAAATTCTACTGATGTGGAATTGGAAAATTAGAAAGTAGGAATAATTGTGTTATAATATATTGATATTGTGATTGTGGAATGCAATAAATAAATAAATAATTGATAATTAGTAGGTACTTTCAAGTAGCATAACTACTGAACTGGACTGACGAAAACGGTTCCAATAAACAACCATATTCGGCCGAGTTGACGGATCCAACGTCCGAACGGTTGAATGTTTCAGTGGACGGTTACCCTTAAAATGATTCTACATAAATGAATCCTTCAGGAGACTCCAAAAACCATGTGTCATGTGTCGATGGGAAGTATATTATTTTATATCCTTTTCAGAGAATCGACAATTATTTGTTGAAACACCACCGATTTATGAAGTTACATCATATTATATTATCGTTATTCTAATAATTGCATTCAATCTTTATTCTCATTGATTATTTATTTTGTATTTTTTAAAATTCTTTGAATAATTAGCAATACCGTCATTTAATGTAAATTAGTGTATAAGCCAGTAAATATTGTAACATACATAAATAACTCTATAAAGAACTTTAATCTAATCCAAACCATAGGAGCTCTATTTAAAAAATAGCCTACCTACTAATTTTTTGCTACTTTACTGTTGCCACATTCTAGTTTATTTTATAATTTTCTTTTGCAGACCTCTTCTGATGAGCCTCTTTTGATACACTACCTACCTCTGACTAGCCATTTCAGTTTTCTCCCCTTAAAAACTCTGACCTGGTGATTAAAATTGAAATCTCGAGTCAAACTGAATATGCCTCTAGTGTTTATAAGAAAATTGCAATCATGAAACAAAGAATTTAAATTAAAATTAAATTATTTAATTTTTAAAATGAATTACTCAATATATAGCGTTGAATCGTTTCTGAGACTTCAAATGTATTTGGAACAGCTCATGTATGAAAATGTCATTTTAGCAGACTACAGAAATCAATAACTGAAGAATCAAATATATTTAAGTATGGAAAAGAATTGATTATTTTTCAAGATTATTCATTAATGAAATTAAAATCGATGGCTTATCAATGAATTAATTGATTATGCTTTTTCATATCCTTAAAATAAATGTAAAGATTCACATCTATGGTGCTCAAAAAATTGAATATAGAGGTACTATATAGCAAATTATCTGTAATCAAATCATGCACATCATAGACAGGCAGACAAAGCACTTGAAAAAAGGAAAAGTGTAAAAACACTAACTAAACAATAATTTTCAGCGATCAAGTGACAAATGATAGAATCTTTACCTGTCATATTTTTTGGAAAAATATGATAAAGCTACAATCTTTAAAAATTAATCATAAATAATCGTTAACAAAATGTGAACATGTGCAAATGCGAAACGCAAATCTTCATCAAATGATGTCAATCATTCAAAAAATGTTTGCTTCTTCCTCACTTCACTGAATAAATTTAACCATAGAGAAGAGTGAGATAGAGAAGAGAAGAGATTCATGCTATCTTTTCTCTATGATGTAATTCACTAAATCATTCTCACCAAGTGTCATTCTTACTAAAAATCTTTCCCATCAAGAATCATTGTTACGCTTGAAAGAATAAATTATTATGTTTCTGTTATTATCATTACAATTTGTATTCTTATAAGTTATAACTGACCTAAAACTGTTTGACGGACAAGTTCTCTGAGCGCAATGGAGTGGATCCTCGTCACTGTTGTCACCGCAGTCATTGTCTCCGTCGCACAGCCAGTACGGCTCCACGCAGATGTTCGTGTTCTTGCACTTGAGATGGTTGACAGGGCAGGTGGTGTTGCGCGGACATCTGTCGTGTGTCTCGTCCGATGTTATGTTGTCTTTACAATCGTTTACTCCATTGCAGACCTACAAAAACAAGGAACATTGAATTAATCATAGTCATATATAATCACAACTGATTGAAAGATTGTGAAGAATGGGATAGCCTTGCCAAATAATCGATGAATATAAGTCATTTATCTTATCTTATTTACCCTCATCAGAAGATCAAAATTAAAATAGAACACATGAGCGAAGCAGCCTCAAAATATAACTACAAAATATCGGGGACCGAGCTCCGCTCTGGAGTACAAAAGCATACAAAATTTATTATGAAAGAAGAAATTATAATAATATTCATAGTTCATACAGAAATGTTCTATCTAATCACAGAGAATTGAGATTAATTTCCGAGGAATGCAAAAATTTCCCTCACAAAGGCCCGGTTGCACAAAAGCCAGTTAAATTTTAATCCTGATTAACTTCACGTGAACCAAAACAGAGAAGACCATTTCAAAAAGATGATTCAACTGGAATTAATCAGGATTTAAAATAACCCGGCTTTTTTGCAACCGGCATTAAGTACCTGATTGAATGATTACAAAAGTTCAACAGCTGAGTCATAATTTTGACACAGTCCCACACACATGAACTCGCTCACTCACTTCCATCTTTTCCAAAAATGGATAATAATTATCATTTTGATGTCCTTCAGCGAGTTTTCCCAGGGATGTGATCGAGTGCAATCGAATTTTTATATCATAGACCTACTATGTTCTGAATTTCGTGAGAATCGTTAGAGCCGTTTTTGAGATCCGGTGAAATACAAACATATAAACAGAAATTGCACGTTTAATAGTATAGGATAGGCAGCAATAGATATTGTTGTACTATGGAGTGAGACAAGCAATTGATACTATAACTACCGAGATTAGCTCACATCTTGATGCGATTCTGTTGTAATATATTTGGAATTTAACGTCTAAGAAAAAGCTTTATCAGCTAGTCAGGAGGTGCACTTGTCTCAAAGGGTTGGACTGAGAGGACATAATATGTGGACTACTGATCAGACTATAAGACTATTCTGCTATAATAATATAATATATCATGTTGAAATGTTTGCTGTTTTGATATATACATATAATAGCCAATTGAATATTCACTTTTTCTGAAGGGCTACTGGAACTATTGAAACAAGATGAAAGTTAACCTTTTAATTTTATTAAATCACAACTTGTTTCAACTCATAGGACCATTTCCAAGTGAAAATCACACATGTGCACTTGAAAATGTCTCCCCTTAATGAGTTGGAGCTAGTTGTGATTTGATAGAATAAAAAAAAGAGTACCGTAGCATAATTGATACGCTTCAATAACCAATTGATAGGATTGTTGATTAGATTAGGTTTGAATTGTAATTTTTAGATAGGTCGTAGTTACTACTCTTTCAAATGCATTGAATTCATTCCAAAATAAACGCCACATAGTGATCAAATTCAAATATTAAGTGATATATATATATATGTAGTAATCTATAAGATTCTTCAATGGACAACATTCTAGGATTGATTGTAAAATTGTTCAACTTGAAACAATTCACTTGATAAAATGTCAATTTTAAATAAATTTACAATTGGGAATGTCTGCTAAATTTGAAAGAAAACAGGCATTATATTTAAATTTACTGCAGTAGTTCTTACCTGGGACTGAGGTATACAACGGTGATTGAGACAGCTGAACATTCCCGCGGCGCAGGGCGGATAAGTGCAGTTCTCCTCGTCAGATCCATCTCGACAGTCGTTCTCATGATCACACTTCCACGAGCGGAATATACATCTGCCGTTGTTGCATCTGAACTCATTTGGATTGCACGAGTGGTATGCTGAAAAATTATTTGAATCGAAAGTAGGATTGAATGAAATCGATAATTGATCAGGTCTTGAATAATTAAATGCTCAATCAGAACAAAAGTACCTTTACAATAGTAATTAATTCAAACATCAAATGGGAGTTACATAAATAGAACTAAGGACTTCCGCAACTGCAAATATTAACCTTAAGTTCACCATTTCTATATTAATATGAATGTCGAAATATATAATCACGATTAAATAATTGAATACTCAATCAGAACAAAAGTACCACTACAATAGTAATTCATTCAAAAATCAAATGGAAGCTACGTAAATAGAACTAAGGACTTCCGCACCTGCAAATATTGACAAAAAAATAATATTGCAAATATTAAATATTAAATTAACAAAAGGAAATCCGTTAATTGAAACTGTCCAAATAACTGTGCCTACACCGGGAAAAATGGTACACTCTATAAAATTATAAATCTCTGAGAAGAAAGAGAATATTAAAAACTGTTCACTGTTTTAATTATAAAGTTTTCAGTGATATTATTTCACTATGAATGGATTCGCAGTATGTATAGTTTTTATACGCAGTACTTCTATGAACTGAAATGTTGCACAGTACTTTGAATTGAAGAAACTGGGAAAATGCTACAAAAAAAGATTTTTCAACCCGATGAAACAATTTACATGACCAAAATTTTCATTTAAAATGAATTGAAAATCACTGATAAATTTGAAAGAGAATATATGCATTATATTTAAACTTACTGCAGTAGTTCTTATCTTCGTCGCTGTTATCACCACAGTCATCATCGCCATCGCATGCCCACATTCTTGAAATACATTTTCCATTGGCGCAGTAGAACTTGGAACTTTCGCATGTCAAATTCTTAGCAACGCACATACGTCCATCATTTACCAGCTTTGTACTATCGTTACATCTGCATTCAACCTACAAAACAAGATTTATTATTTATTGTATTTTTGGCACTATTCAATGACAGAGGTTTAAAGTGAGTGATACTATAATTACTGTATAGGAGCTTAATAAAATGTAGTACAAAAGCAATATGGTTAACATACAATTGTCAAAAATCGTTGATTATTCATCAACGATGAATAAACTATGATACCTTCATTTAGTTTATAGTACTGTGAACAAAGTAAGGGATACTATAATTATTATTAGATCTTAATAAAATGTAGTACAAATCCTACACGATCAACACACGCTCAACAAACATCGTTGATAATGCATCAATTATACTAAGTTACTTCACTGCTACGGTCAATCGAAATGCGCAAATTCTCAATTTGGAATTAAGTTTGATTCAATTCAGTTCATAGCTTGTCAATGAGATGATTGTACGTTGAAACAGTATACCTTCATTTTCCTCATTTTGTAATGTACCTAATTTCAAATAATTAATGGTTTTCTCATTATGATATTTCAAAGAAGCTTGTTTTCTCCATGACGATCTACTGTGAACCTTATGGTCGTCATAACAATGAAATGAGCTTTCATCAATGTATGAGAAAAATCACTCTTTTTTATTGTAATAACAGAAACTATGAAGTTTTGACTATGCTAAGAGAGGGAATATTAAAAACTACATAGAAAAAGGAATCAAGTCACGTGATTAGGTATTTATTATTTGAAGCATTGGAAATATTCAGTGTCATTAAAAAAAGACTCTTCTCTACTCTTCCAATGACGATCCAACCGACATTTATGAATGAGGTCATTAGTAATTATATTTAAGTGGAGATATAACCTAAGTACCCTTTTTTAAACTTTCATTCATAACATGTATCAACATATTAATGCCATTCAATTTCCAAATGAATAAGAGTAGCCCTCACAAAATAGTTAATTTTAGTTTACGATATGGATCGATAGTAAAATTGATATTACACAGTACTAATAAGACATAAATAGATTGGAAATAGATAGAAACTCACAGTTCCATTTGGTGCTGGATGACATGACTGGGCGCAACCTCCATTGTTGATATTACACAAATTGATGTTGCACTTTTGTCTGGCACCAGAAAACACATGAATGTCACGCGGCGAATCGTCAAGCCTCTTCACCATCTCGATCATGTTGGCTCCTGTGTGCTTCTCAGCCCGGTAAACACCTCTAAGTTGCAAATCGGTCCAATAGATGTAGTCACCATGCACTGTGATCGCGAACGGATAGATTGTAGCTGATATTAAAACCTGTGAGAAAAAAGACATGGTTAGAAATATCTATTTAAAGAAAAAATATATAATTTTACATAATAGCTTGAATCATACTAGTAGTTCTGTGAACAGTAGACCTCGCGCTCAGTGAGTTACATTGACCTGTTGTTATGTTTTCTCAAAAATTAATAAATAATTTATCAATTAAAAATGTCTAGAAAAAATCCTAAATAAGCATAGGGCTTTCTGTTCTATATCGTACCGTGACGTGTCGTCCCGGAATGTGAGTGTGAGCGCTGTTATCAGGTCTGGCTGCAACTGTCTACAACGTTGATGGAAAGATACATTTTTCAAGATGTTCGATGTTTTTGAACGGGTAGTATTATAGTCCACTAGACAGCTGATTTATGATTAATAATTCTTTAGTCTGATTTTTACGGTAATATTGGCGTATGAAGGAGGCTCCTTTTTCCTTTTATATTATCCTTGAAATGCAAAATTTCCATAAACCCTGTATATACGCCGACGCGCAATTTAAAAAAAAACATACCTGTCAAATTTCATGAAAATCTATTACCGAGTTTCGCCGTAAATGCGCAACATAAAAACATATTAATATATAAACATTCAAACATTCAAACATTAAGAGAATTGCCAAACCGTCGACTTGAATCTTAGACCTCACTTCGCTCGGTCAATTAAGATCAAATTGAGATTCCATGTTAAAATTGTGAAAATTGATGAAATAGGATTGTAAAATAAATATTAATAATACACTATCATCGTAAAATTTATAGATGGAGTTATGCTATTCTAACTACTCATAACGATGAAATTAGATGCAATACAATGATAATAAAATATCCTTTGAAATATTAATTTGATTAGCTGCATCAAAACTTTCCAGCATCTTCAAGTAGAAAAATCATCAGAGCTTCAAAATAATTATAAACGTTCACTACCAGTAACAGTTGTTATTCTTAATTTAAGATGTTACTCATCATATTGATACGTGCATATAATAGAAAATGAAATAAAATCGGATACATCCAATAGTACGAAAATCATTGGCTTTAAATTTGAATTCTTATATTTTGAACTATAGACTGAATAGATAAGAATTTCATAAATAGGCTACGGTACCTTCAAAATCAACAAGCATCTCAAGAATACAGGAGTAGTTACTCACTTCTCTGCCCGTTCCATCCAGTTTTGATCGCTCGATTTTCTCTCGAACAGCATCCGTCCAATAGAGCATAAAGTCTTCAAAGTCGATTGCTAATCCGCTGGGCTGTGACAAATCCTTCTCCACAATCGCCTTCTTCAAAGAGCCAGCCATTGTGGTTCGGAAAATTTTTCCTGACGTTCCGAAACGTCCCCAGTCAGTGTAGTATAGAGTTCTTAAAAACATACGAATACATAATTGTATTTCTTCGCCAGTAATGTATAACAATGAAAGAGGAAGAGAATGGTTATTATATATGTTCCTCAGAGCAGACCCAAAAAGGTTTACTCAGTAATATTGAGTGAATTATACTAAATTATTGAAAAAGAATGGAAAAGCGGGTTATTGAGTTGAGTATTCAATGTTTATTATCCAGTCATAAACTATATGATGCTATCACTTATTTATATGTTATCTTATAATTATTATGCTTGAAATAATCTTGCTTGTATTTGTTTGAATTATTATTATTATCATTTTTAGATATATTTTTAATTGCATTATTATAGCAGTAATATTTTTTTATTTTTTATTTTTATTTTCATTTATTCACATTGTGTACAAATACTTAACATGAGGAAAGGCACAACAGGCTCATGCTCAAAACTGTCTCATTTCCAATTTATACTATACTGTCCAAATCAAAATGTTGGTTATGTCACTTTCATGTCACAATATGGTGAATATAAAGAAAATCATTAAACATGAAATTAATCATTAATCATTGAAATTCATTAAACATGTATGTTATATTGATATATTAATAATCAAAAATACCGAATTTCCAAATTTAATAAGTAACAACAAGCAATGAATCTGCTATTGAGATTCAGTCATAAGCAAGCATGATCTATGAATTTTTCAACACTTACCCATTACAAGGATCAATGACGATAGATCTTGGTCGCTCCACCCTTGCAATCATCACCAGATCACTTCCGTCCAAGTTCATCGCATAAATGCTATTGTTAGACGAATCGGTCCAATAGATCTTCTTGTGCGTCCAGTCGTACGATATGCCCTCGGGGTTGATGTTTTTGCCCAATATCACCTTGGCTGCCGCGCTGTTCGGGTCTGAACTTGGAAGCCATGCAATCTTCGCGTGTGGCCTGATTTGCGTGAAGAATATACGTTTTTCACTGTAGTCGAATTCAACTCCAACAACGTTTGACAAATTTACCTGGAAGAGAAATTGCATTATGAGTTTCAATATTCGAAAGTAAAAATATGCATGAGTAAGCTCAAACAAACTATGAATGTTGGCTGAGGCAGCAGAGATAATCTGCTACTGCAAGTAGTCAATATCATCTGTGTTAGCTTTTCTAGATTATGATTCCATATTGTTTAAATGTCTATGATGAGTTTAAAAAAGCAATTTGTGAATAATAATTAATGATTTGCTCGTTACAAATCGTTGTGTAGCACAATCTGTTGGAGGACATTTTTCATGTGATGATGTTTTATCATGTTTTCATTTATGTATAACAGTTTTATGCAAGCTCTAAATGAAGTCAAATAAATGTGGTGTAGTTAATTTGAACAATTTAAAATTTGATATACCGGGAATTACGAGATTTCTGAAAAGCTTATTTAACTAAAAAACAATTAATTTCTCCACTTTCGTTGGGCGTATTCTGTACCTACAACTAAAAAGCTGGTTGTAGAATCATCACATTGGACATTTCAATCGAATTTTGGTGGGAAAATGCTGTTTCAATTCTAGAAATTCGTGAGACATGAGTACAAAAATGAAGAAAAACCGACATCCTGTTACCCTCTATGAACGCTTATTGGAAAAAAGTTTCCCAGAAAACTAAATTACAATTCTATCTCTTTTGAATGTGTTATCTATAATTTAGACTATTAGATTGTACCCATAGTGGAGAAAAAGTTCACAGAAGACTAAATTACAATAAATTTCATCTCTTTAAAAGGCACTATCAATATATCAATATATAAAGGTACTATCTCTATTTAAATAATTGTTTTGTGGAATAAGACACAGTTTCTTGAATTAACTAGGAGGCTGAATTGAAATGCGTTATCATCTATCAATCAGGATGAGGGGAGACACTCACATTGACAGGCTTGAATGGCACGTTGAGTGATCGCGGGTCGAGATTGATGGCTCTGATTTCAGTGCGGGTGGTGAAGAGCAGGAACTCGTCAACATTGTCACACTTGTTGCCCATGACGCTGGTCAGCTGACCGGTTGCGCAGTCGCACTTGAACTGGAAAGTGCTCGCCGAGTAGTCGGGAGGGAATGAGAAGCATAACTGGTCGCAGCCTCCGTTTCCTATTCATTAAAAAATAAATAAATTTACAAATAAATAAATTTAAAAAATCATTACAATCACAATTATGTATTCAGTAATCAGAAATGCAAGTATTTTGCTCCTTAATTATTGTATCCTTGACTCAATCCTATGATTGATTGGGTTATTGTATATAACACTGTTCTAACACGAAAATTACACTCTAAAACTTACAATGGATTACGCTACGCGAGACAAGGTTTTTACAATAGTCAAGCAAATTGTTTCAAAAGGATGATTATTACTAGCTTATTACGAGTGTAATAGGCTAGTGAGAAAAGAAAGTCTGTTGGATGTTTCTGCACATAATAGCAAGAAACTTGTAAAACTCCTCAAGTCTTGTCAACATTATGAAATAGTATTCGAGACTTTTTAACATCTAATAACTTAATATTCGAGAATGAGAGATAAAATGAGAAAGCTGAACATTCCCAAAACTCATAGCTGCAAGAAGGGATAGAGTGACACATTTTAGAACTGAACATAGACAAACACAATACTATTAGTGTATGAGTTTTTTTTTTAATTTATATTGTTGTATGTCAATGTAGCATGTAGCTACCTACCACAAATAAGTAAGTTTCTTGAGTTCAAAGGTATGCCAATGCTAGTTCATCATGAGTTGCGAATTGCAAACTGAGGTACAAACCGTACTTTTTACTGTATTTTAGGAACATTCTCCGTAGCTATCAAATTAATACTAATAGAATAGGGTGATTATAATATCCCGATTTTTATTACAACAAAAAGGGAACAAACAATAATTACCCAGCCTCCTGCAAGGATTGTTCTCATCGGTTGGTTGATTGGTAACATCGTAAATGGCTATGTCACGCAGTCTCTGTAGGTTCGTTCTCACTGGTAACGGTCTCGTTATGTTTCCAGGCAGTTTTGATGCCTTGAAAACAGTATTCAGGTTCCTATCCACCCAGTACACATCTCCTCTATGGACAGCTATTCCCATCGGATTTGGCAGATTGCGGCGAATGACCTACGGGAGAAATTGCAATTCATCATTCACAGATACAGTATCATTGTTCGCAATAATATTTATTTTCATATCCTGTTGAAATTCGTCAACCATATATTTCTTGATCATTTGCTAGTCAATTTCACTGATTTCTGGCTGTTCTTAGCAGCTCAAATTATTCAACCACTAGTTTTCTTCCAACTATACTAATTAAATTTATAATAAAGCTAGCTTTTAAACTTGGTTCATCTTGGAAACACGTTCTAGAATAATGGATGAACTGAACAATGTTAGTTCATAATTAAATGATAAGCTATTAATGATAAATTTCTTCCCATCTCTGCTTTAAAATAGTATGGTAGCTTATCTTATTTTCAGATGGAAATGAATTGGAAGTTGCATTTGTCCAAATACTAATAATTAATGAATAATTATTATTAAACGAAAATCCCAATTACATGATGTAAATCACCTCATCGAATTCCCATCTAGCTGTTCACCCTGTTGTCAATATTTGCAGTAGTAGAAGTCTTCGGGGTATTTTATATAATGTAATTGGGATTTTCGTTCAATAATAATTATTTTATTTGAATAGTTTTACCTGCCTGTTTCGAACAATGCTAGTACATAATAATTAAATGATAAGCACCTTATCTATTAATAATGCATTTCTTTCCATCTGAACTTCGAAATATATGACAACTTGTCTTATTTATCAGTTTTACCTGTCTGTTCTGGCCGTTGTAAGCGACTTTCTGAATCATGTCGAATTTGGCATCAACCCAGTAGACGTCATGTGTGAGCATGTCAACGGTCAAATCTCGTGGAGTGCCAATTCCAGATGTTACCATCGGTTGCCAATTGCTGCCATCTAGATACGCCTTGCCAATTCGCGGATATTGTCCGTAATCGATCCAGTACAACAATCTGAAAGAAAAATGTTAATTAATCATAGAAACATTTTCTTATAAAATTTTCCCCACCTCGAAACCACTCCTACCCTACCCTAGCTCTTTCTCCACTTCTCCACATATCCACAATTCTATAACCCCAAGAAAGTTCACACATTTCAGATTGAGATACTCCCAGCAGGCTAAAAATGGAGACCAGGGCCTTGAAACGCGTCCGGAATTAAGTAAGTTACTGTGAGAGGAAAAGAGACATGAAAGTCACTATCACTTCCACTTGAAAGTCTTGAAAGAATCATATTTGAAAAAGTTCTCAGAAAAAGTTGAGGAAAATGTTTATTTTTATTCAATAATGCACAAAACACAATTCATAAAATGTTGGACAGAGAGCAGAATCCTATTAGGGAATCCCCAGATAAATAAAGAAATTTCTTCGTGAAACAATTCGGATAAAGGAAAAGAGTACCCACGTTGATCATATTGAATTATCAATTTTATAACAAATTTGATAGGAATAGAGAAAATTGAAGAAATTTGCTGTTTTCTCTAATAAGTACTGTAAGTTACAATAGTTGATTCCAAGAGAGCTTTGACAGCTGGAAAATTGTTTTTTTATCAATTGGTTATGAAAAATGAGTTATTAGAGCAATTCTTCAAATCATTAAAGAAAATTTTGAAAATAATTTCAGATATATTAATTACCCAACTCTCCACCTTCATTAGTAGTTCCAACTGAATTATTCAACGCATAGAATAATAACTACTTCACAATATAAATCATTTTCATAGCATGTATTTTGATAGACAGATATGCGCAGACAATAAAACTCATGACCATGGTATGACGCGATAAAATTTCAAATCAGAGAACGATTTAAACATCAAATTCAATAAATATCCACCCAGCTTTTGAAAGGATGGTTATAACCAAATAAACTTTTTTATCAGAGAAAGACTTGAACAACAAATTTCATGAACATCATCAATCCACCTCTTAATAGGATGGCCATAACGTGATAAAGTTTCATATCAGAAGAAGACTATATCAACAATTTCATAAATATCCACCCACCTCTTAATAGGATTGACGGCCAATTCCTTGGGCGCATCAGCGGTGGTTTTGACGATGACTTTGCGGTTGGAGCCATCTATCCAGCAGACCTCGACATAGTTCTCATGTGGAAAGACGTTGGTGAAATAGAGATTACCGGCGATCCAGTCAACGGCCAGACCCCTAATGCCATTCGATCCGATTCCGTCCTTGATGACGTGCTGCAGCTCTGTGCCATTAGGGCGGATCCGGAAGATGCCATTCCATGGTCCTCTGTTGAAGTCCACCCAGTAAATCCATTTATCAGCGTAATGAACGTCCACATGCAGAATATGATGACCTGTAAATCAATCAGAATTTGAAATATCTGAATCAATTCAAACGTTCAGATGTAGAATATGATGGTATGTGAATTAATAATAATTTAAGCATTAGTGTTGATAAGTAATTGATAAATAAATTCGTATGGCTTTTTGTTGGCGGGGAGTCCCTTGCGGAAAGCTTCCACTTCACCTGAATATATAATTTGAGCTGTTAATGGGCCTAATGACTGTCATACTTCAGCCGGGACCGACAGTTTAGCGTGCCTATCCGATAACACGGGAGTGACCTGGCTTAAAACTTCACCTCTAGGCTGATACGCAAGCACTAATAATTGATTACACAGTACAACAAATTCAAGTAGTTCTATGTTGTGGTGAATATCCATATTTAATGAAAAGCATAAGACATTGCAGAAACCACCACTTTATTGGAACAATTTGAGATAAGTACTAGTTTTGGTAATAAACTAGTTTACTAGAGATTGATGATGTTGTTACAACAGAAACTAGTACCTCAAATTGTTTCGATAAACCACTGGTTTTTACAATATCAAGTCGTTTTCATTCAAAATTCAAGTACAACTAAAGGGATAACTTACTTCATTATATTAATCCTAAAACTGACTCATTATCTAATTATAAGTTATTGAAATAGGACAACCACTCAAGTACGTGTAGATCTGTGGATCATTTTTTAATAAAGAGAACATCAATAGATGATTCTATAGACAAATACTTGAGTAGAGAATGATTTGTGGGAAGCGTACCTGAGCCAGCAATTGGCACGATAGCCTCGGATGAGTCATTGAGACTGTATCCGCGTGTGATGTCGAGCTGCGCGACAACTGCGAACGACTTGTAGTGCATGCAGTTGCCGGCGCCATCTTTCTTGTAGCCGATCGAGCAGCTGCACACTCTGGTGCCACCGTCGCTCGGGATGCACAGGTGCTCACAGCCTCCGTTGTTCGTCACGCAAGGGTGCAGATTCGCTAAAAACAACAATAAACAGCTGGTATCAGAAATAAAAGTTAGTAAAAATTGTATGAGTTGACCTTATATAAATTAGTGTCAGTTTGTAAAATACAGTTAAGTTAGTATCGATGAAATTGTGGTTTCAATATAAATAAAATGACACTATCAGGATTTGCTTGGACGTATAGATAAATATTTCAATGAACAAATTAGTTATTACCATTATTAGTTAATATCAATTTGTAAAATAACTTTAGCATCGACAAAATACCATGTTTAAAATAGTATCAGTTAGTACTAATAAGTTAGTATCAGTTTGTATCGACGAAATTGTAGTTTGAATACGAATATCACATATCACTCTCAGGAATTACTTGGACTTGAATAGAGAAATATTCATTCAATTAGTCCTTTATACGGACAGCTACAATATATGAAAATTCGCTGTATCCTACCTACATATTGAAACTATTCGAAACATTCAAACATTAATTTATTCATTCGAGCAGAAACATTACATTTGGAGACCATTAGGGAGCTTCGCCCTCTAATTTGCTTTGATAGAAAAATGTTTTTCCATCCTGGAATATTCAAAATTTTCTCTACAAAATATTCTTCCAAACATTATTATTTTTGAACAAATTTGTTACCTTTTATAAATCCTCTTGATAAATGCCAAAGAATCGATAATAGAACATATGCATCATATCAGATTGAGATGATTGAATTTGGAAGCTCAATAGATTGAATCGACTTAATTGGTACTAAAACTAACTGAAATTAGAATTTAATATAGATATAATACCAACCAGGTCTCTTCTGGAAGATTGTGAAGTACTTCAGGTTTGGTTCGTTGTCAAGAATACTTTTGGCATTTTTGACCTCCAGTGTACCATCATCCCTGGGCACCAGATCAACTCTCTCCACTTTGTCGTAGGGCGGATCCATGTAGTAGAGCCTTTTTTCAAAGACAGCCAGTGCCTTCGGTAGGTTGATACTGTTTATTTCACTCAGAAGCTCCTGAGGTTCTCCTCCGTCGACACTCATCACTGATATCTGGAAAAAATTAATAAAACGAATTTTAATGAGTTTTAGAACTCGCAGATGTAGACAACAATTCAATTCAATCCAAATAGATTCTCATAAGATACACTTATAGATATATAGATAATATAAATACAATTTAGATACTATCAGTTTTTAGTAGATAATAGTATAGTTCAATGAAAAGGAAAATATTACATGAAAAAAATTAAATCACTACTGTACATAATATAAGTACTAGTATGAAATACTATATAATATAAGAAATAAATCATTATCGGGAAGAATTACTGCCTACGGTCTACGTGCAGGAATGAATCCAGGTAGGAATGTTGGCATGGGCATCTGGTGGATAAAATGTTAGGATAAAAATTGGCAACATGAAAATAGATCTAATGAACCTTGGAACAAAACTAAACCTAATGGACCTAATTCAAAACTAATGGACCTTGGAACATAAAAACGTTAAAAAATAATGGACCTAATGGACCTTGGATGATAAAAACGTTAAAAAATAATGGTCATTGGAACATGGAAACGTTGAAAAATAATGGACCTAATGAACCTTGTAACATGAAAACGTTGAAAAATAATGGACATTGGAACATAGAAACATTAAAAAATGATGGACCTAATGAACCTTGGAACATGAAAACGTTAAAAAATAATGGACATTTGAACATGGAAACGTTAAAAAATAATGGACCTAATAAACCTAGGAACATGAAAACGTTCAAAATAATGGATCAAATGGATCTTGGACATGAAAGAGTTCTAAAATACTCGCTATGAAATGTGTGATAAATATTAGGTCATTTTTTAAAAATTTTGTTCTAGGTTGTTCTGAATGTGGTTACCTGTGGTTTGGGGTACTGTGCGCTGAAGTAGAGCTTGCTGGTGTCCAGATCCAGGGTGAGTGCTACCAGAACTGTGTCAGACTTGTACAGCACAATCGGGTTTGTGCCGTCCATGTTCACTTTGCCTATTTTCTGCGGCACTCCGTAGCCACCCTCGTCGATCCAGTACAGTTTTCTGCAAAAAGTACATGCCTATATACTCTATTTACTTCTGCAATTCACACCCTTCTTAAGAGATGTTGTTAGATGTAAAAATTAGAATATGCCTATATACTCTGTTTACTACTTCTCTGCAATTCACACTCTTCTTAAAAGCTAATGTTAGATGTTAGTAAACAATTCAATTTGTGGACTGAATTCATCAAACAAAGATGCATATAACTAAATTGAAGTTGAAACTGAGAACTTATAATATCTTCTGAAAACTTATCCAAAAATACAGCTAAACACTTATTTTTTTCCTCCAAGTTATGGATAACCAATTTTGACAACTCCAGAACTGTTGATTCCGTACTTATTCCTTTACGAAAACCAAATCGGTTTGGAGAAATTATATTATACTTTTCCAGATAGCTCATCAACCGAACTTTCACTAACTTTTCCAGTATTTTTGATAAGTTACTTATTAGTGATATAGGCATATATAGTTAGCAGGCATATACTTGAAATTAGCTTATCTCCTCCCTTATGGATAGGTCTGACACAAATTAATTTCATTGCTTTAGGAATTGTTCCAGTTAATAGACTCAAATTGAAGACATGAGCCAGAGGTTTACAAAATAATTCTCTAATGCCTTTTAAAATTATATTATCAAAACCATCAAGACCCGGCAGTACTGACCAAAGTTATTATCCATGTTATTTAAAAGTTATTATCCATGTGGTGTTTTAAAATTTCTATAAATTTTTCGTAGGCCATATCTGTATCATCCTCTGGTTGCTATTCATTGGCAATCAGAGAAATTATTATTATTATTATTAAACTTTCTCACATAATGAAACTAAAAAACTTCAAGGAATGGATTTTTAGGGGTTATTTTGTGAGTATTTAGGAAAAAATCGATTCTCAGTACTGTTACAAGCTACAAGTATCAGGTATCTTAGTATGAAACAATTGAAACTTAACAATGATACAAGCTACATAACAAGTGAAACAATCTTAAGATTATCTACCTCCTCAATTGTTTCCATATAAATGTAAGCTTTTTACCGAAGAACTAATTGGAATATCAGAATAATTCGGATTGTACAGATAAGTCAACTTTATTCTACAAGTGGAAACTGAAAAAGCTTCAATTCAGTACTTGCTAACCTGTATTGGTGACTTATTATTGTAGTGTAGTAGTAGGCTATACATGTACCATAATGTAGTAACTATTATTATGGATGTAATCATTAGCGGCAAGAAAAAAAAATTATATAGTTCAACATTTTCTTTCAACTGCTTCGTTTTTCCTATTATTCTAAATCATAGTTACTTTAAAATTCACATGTGAAAATAAAATTAATCAACACTATATTATTCAATAAAGTTTCTGGATTCTATACCTTACTAAAATCCAGAATGGTTGGTAACATATTTGAGAAAGTAAGTAAAATCAGTAAAACTATAAGTTTGGATTTGCTTTGATTAAATTGTATCAATTTGATAATAATGAATCAATACATTACATAAAATTTAACAGCCCTTACTGAAAACATAGGAAACTAAGTTATCACTTTACTTGTGAATAATGTCAGAGATTTTTTCCAGTTGCAGAGTAACTATAAAAGGAGTAAAAGTAGAGTAGAGTAAATGTTCTGCAACTCTTGCAGGCTAAAGAAACTAATGAATTATTGATAATATCGAAAAATTCAATTCATAAAATAGAATTATAGTAGGCTACCCTTTTTTGAAATAAATATACCTAAGTAAAATCAGTAAAACTATAAGTATGGATTTGCTTTGATTCTATTGTATCAATTTGATAATAATGAATCAATACATTACATAAAATTTAACAGCCCTTACTGAAAACATAGGAAACTAAGTTATCACTTTACTTATGAATAATGTCAGGGATTTTTTCCAGTTGCAGAGTAACTATAAAAGGAGTAAAAGTAGAGTAGAGTAAATGTTCTGCAACTCTTGCAGGCTATAGAAACTAATGAATTATTGTTAATATCGAAAAATTCAATTCATAAAATAGAATTATAGTAGGCTACCCTTTTTTGAAATAAATAGAATAATAGATTAAAAATACATTCAGCATTTAATTATACAAATAGATTCAATTATTGGTCTATTATTTAAAAAAGAGAACTATAATTCTATTTTATAAATGAAAATAAGTAGCCCTGAATTCATACATTTTACAAAAAAATCAAATTTATTTT
Organism: Nilaparvata lugens; assembly: GCF_014356525.2. NCBI lineage: Eukaryota > Metazoa > Arthropoda > Insecta > Hemiptera > Delphacidae > Nilaparvata > Nilaparvata lugens. The sequence continues at coordinate 18,678,643 of NC_052508.1, forward strand.
CATCAAATTGAAAATAATTATCAAATACTAACCCTTCTCCTGGCTGTAGGCAGATGGCCTTCGGCTTGGCAACAGAGGTGTCGCTTCCGTTGTTGGCCAGAATGACAGTGCGATGCTTGCTCTTGCCGTCGACCTTGAGAGCCTCGATGTTGGATGCGATGCGGTTGCCGATGTACATGTTGCGGCCCAGCCAGTCGAACGCGATCGCGTACGGCGCACCCACGATCCCCGTGTCCTGGCTCAGGAACTCTGTCTTGTTGCCTCCTCTGTACGGGCTGCTGTAGATTGTACCCTGAAAAAAACAACATTTGTTACAGGAGAGATGGTAAACAGGCAAATTCAATCATTTTCTACGATGTATAGTACAATTTATAAAATTAATGAAACAATGAATCAGACTAGTGTGTGAGGATTAGAATTTAAATCATCAATTGTTTATTTTTTGGCTTTTCTACTAATCTATCAGAATTGGGAATCAAAATTATGTAGTTTATACCAGTTATTAATTTCGAAGTGGAATTTTGTTGTGATGTGAACTCAATCATACTTTGGACATTTCATGAGACTAAATCTGGGATTAGAAGTTTTGGGTTAGTGCCTGTTTCTTTATTCTGCTATGGTGTCTCAATGTATGAATGAATAATTTGCATGTTTTATTCTATAGAAGATTGCAGGTAAAACCCATACGAATATATATTAATAAAATATACAAAATAAAGTAATGATATGACGGAAATAAATCAATAAAACACAGATGGCGAGTTACATGTTGGGAAAGCGGAAAGTAGGCCTAATCCAATATGGGGCAATTGATTTAACTCAAATAAAGAGTTCTGTACGGTATATGGAATAGGATATAAGGAAACGTATTGAATAGAATGATAATTTTGGGTAGTGTGAAGAAATAGGATATGTTCTAATTCGTTCTCTGAAAAAATAGTGTTTGTGATCCTTTCTCCATTTTGTCATCATATCTCATTTCCTTTGCATTATTCACAATATATTGTGAGTAATGCATTACATCTAAATAAATGCACTCACTGAACATTTTTAGAAGAAATGAAATCTTTTGGAATTGATTGTATGAAAGAAATGAGATAGATTCTTTGAAAAAAATTATTTTATAGATGAATAAATTGAACACATCATTTTCGAATGATAAGAGTGATCTTATATATTGAGTAAAATTTATTACAAGAAGCACCTTTGGTATTTTTAGACAGATAAAGTATTAATTCACGATGGATAATGTGCTGATTATATAAAACTTACATTTTCGCTGTCATCCTTAGTTTCGACCCAGTAGAGTGTTTCAGTCTTTCGGTCGAAGTCAATTTGAACACCTGTTTCAATTCCGACGATAGGCACCATGAAACCTGTCGTCTTATCTCCAGGCACCAAACTCACATCAATTATTTGCGAATCCTTCATAAGCACCATAAATGATACTTCCTCTGAAAAAATTACATAATTGGTTTCAATTCAACGAAAAGTGGTAATTAAAAAACATAAATGCATGAAATTCTAAACATGATATATTTTCGTTATATATTAATACTTCTAACAATTCAAGACTTGAGTATGAATGTCAGAATATGGCAGAACAGTATTTATTGTTGAATGTCGCTATTCATGACAACTTTGTTTTATCCTAGACAATATTTCAAGTTTCTTCAATTATTTCAACCTAGAATGAATTGCTCAAATGAATGGGGCCTAGTTGTCTCGAAGTAGCCAAGATTACAATACTTGGAATAAGGAGAATTGATCAATTTTGAAACTTGGACAATAATGAGTATTGTAGCTTATATATAATCTTCAAGTATTTGATGGTTCATCCAATGAGGTACCCAACATAATTTATACCAATTCAATAAAAAACAAATGAATATCCTTCACAATTATGTTGATTTATTGTTAAATCTGATATGTTGGAGGAAATATTGTTGTGGTTACGATTGAAATATTTAATTTCAAGTAAGACCCGATATGATTGGAATTATATCGTTGAAATTCGTTATTCATGCGTACGGTTAAAATTCATTTGTTATACTTCTTGTATTAATCTTCACTTCACACTAAATAGTATATTTCAATATACTGTTCTATCGAAAAATATTGATGTTTCACAATTACCTCGAGTATTCAGGGAGGTGGTTTGACAGTATGAGTCAGTGTGATAATTCATTCAAGTTTAAAGCTTTTGGAGAACATAACTCAATCTCTTATATTACTACTCTCAACAATTTGCAGCCAAACTATCTGAACATTTTCTGGTATTAAATTGGTATTTGTAAAAATGATAAACTATTACCTTCAACGCAGTTTCCACCGCTGGATATCCTGTAGCCTGCTCTGCACTTGCACGAATATCCACGTGGGTCGGACGGAGACAGAAGACAGAGATGGTCGCAGGCGGCGTTCTCACAGGGACTCTTAGTGACCGGCTGCAGAGACGGATGATGCACGTGGATGCTCAGCGGCTGCGATATCAGATGAGAAACAACCGTCTGATTCTTGCCTCTGAACTTATGCGCCGACAAAACTCGGTTCAACTGGCGGTCAGTCCAGTAGACTGTATCCTCGAACAGGGTCATGGAATGTGGATGTAGCAAGTAATGGCTGCCAGCTACCACTTGCTGGCGGCCTGATCCGTTGTAGTTACAGAAATCTATGAAATCTAGTTTGGAGTCTGCGAAGTATATTCTCTTGTTCATGATGTCAAGTGTTAGTCCGTTTGGCCAGTAGATCTTCGTGTTGATGATGACACTGCGGTTGGTGCCATCCATGCCGGCACGCTCGATTCTGGGGTTCTCTCCCCAGTCAGTCCAGAACAGCCATTTAGCTCTGCAAAGTCAAAACAAGATTATTCAATCTCTTGAAGGAACTGGATGAATAGACTAAGAATAACCTTTCTCAATAGTTGACGACACAAAGTTTTATCTACGTCGAATTCGAAGTAACAGGATACTAACTCGAAGTAACAGGATCAATGAACTAGGGATAAATTTTCTTAATAGTAGACGACACAGAGTTTTATTTATGTCGACTTCACCAATAACGATGCAGTTAAATGATAAATCTGCTTGTCATCCTTTGTGAACTTGCACAGTGGAGTCTCGTGAAAAATAGTCGAATATAGCCATAAAGAAAAGATAGCATAAGAAGATATCCCATGATATAGGACGTTTATGTTCCGAACCTCACTGTTATCACAAGCCGAAAGTCCTAGTAGTTATTTATTGTGAAGCTATGTGACGCTGGTAATCTCTCATACTGCGCCGTTCTTACATTCTCACACGGTCAAAACAGTAATAATAGACAGGTAGTTAACAAAAATCGGCTTGAAATTTGGAACATAAACGAACTTAATATGGTAATATACAATAAGATATATCCTTATATTTTCTCTATGATATAACTGAGGAGCAGTGGAAATATGATATGCAATATGCTATTATTTTTTATGATCAAGAAATGTGGGAAATTTCTTTGTGATTTCATTTTATATGGGGAAAAAAGTGAGTTTTTATGGTGAGCTACATTGTTCAAGATTCTTTTTCATAAAATTAGATGACATGAGGTACTGATTAGAGTCGGTACTCCGACTCTACAAACCTACAAGTTCATTCGAGTGTCAAGGCCTCTTCATAATTAATTCGATGATACCGTACTGTTTTTTATATTTACCCAGGACTAGGATCCAGCATCATTCCTCTGGGCTGTGTGATGTTCTCTTTGATGAGAACCATTCTGTTGGATCCGTTCTCCTTGGCTACTTCGATTGTGTTGAGTCGAGAGTCGAGCCAGTAGATGTTGCCTCCGATCCAGTCATAAGCGAGCCCTTCAACCAGATCTAGTCCCGAAACAATTACCTACAATAAGTTAATGGGCCATGAGAACGCAATACATATTAAACAAAAATCTATAGTCACATTTAAAATCAGGATTTATTTTAAAGAAGATGAATTATATTTTAAAATGTCAGACTTTTCCATGGTTCAATTTTGGACTAAGTACAAATCAAACTCCACCTCGAGAAAATATTTATGAATTGTGCCTTATTATTTATATTCATAATTCAATTCAATTTATTTGCCATTTTATAAAAAAATACAAATATTTTTATTTTTCTACGGTGCATCCTTAAGCTATGAATATGAAACAATAATATATAAACAGAAATAATGTGATAAAATTTGAAAACAAAATTCTTCAAAAACGTTTAATGGCATTACTAGAATAGACAGTTAGTCTGTTCGCTAGCAATGAGTTGAGATTTAGAAAAAAAAGATAAGGAATCATATTTAGATAGAAGAATTTGAAACTGATAATATTTTGAAATATTAAACATTAAAAAATAATGAGAGCTTGTTTTGATAGCTACGTAGTTATCTATAGTAAACAGTTCACTATAGATATTCTTTATTCTTTTATTGATTCAATGATACACAATTATTTTTTAATATCATAGTTGGAGACCTTTGGCAAGTGGTAATAGCTGAAAATGGTGATTACAAGCTGCCCAGAGGCGTTTTGCCATGAAAAGCACTACAGATAATGATTTTAAAACCATGTATGAATAGATTTACTAGGAATTAATAATGGCATTTCAACCTAAACTAACGAATAGTCACCATACTAATTATAATTCCACATTTCTAAACGACGAAACATTTTCAGACCAATTTCCAAGGATTGTGTGACAGAGAGGACCTAGAATCTTCATTCCGCCCTTAATAGATCAAATTGTTAGTCAATTTTATCAGATTTGGGAAAAAATAAACAACTTATCCTGAGACAATATATGATAATTATATGTAACACAATATCACCTCTACTTCTATATTTTTATTATAAATCAATTCGAAAATTTTGCATACTCCATAACATATGAAGAATGTTTAACTTACATCCTTTGGTTCACTTCCGCGGTCCAGCCGTGAGATTTTCTTCAATTTCATATCCGACCAGAATATAGTACCGGTGTGCATATTTGATGTGGTTGCTACCACATTTTCAACAATTACTGGCACTCTCTCCAAACTATGCTCTTTTAAGTCAGCAACAACAATAGAGTGACGGTTGGATATGATCAAGAAGGCAGCGCTGCGATCTGTGAAAACAAAGAAACATCGATGAAAATAAAAGAATTGTAAAATTGTGAATGTTCATAAATACTTCATACGTGAATACTTCATATTTTGAATCAGTTATCAATATTGTACTAAATATTTTATTGTACCAGTCATCGAAAATTGAGTATAATAATACAAGTTAATTTTCAAACCTGTACGTATTTGCATTTGAAACCCATAATTTTCTGAAAAAAATATTTTTGAAGGTTCTTGAATACTTGATATCCAATGTGTTAATGAATATTCATTGTTGAAATCAAATATTAATTTTCAGTTTTAGTAAGAACGTTTCTCTGCTATGAAGAGAATTATGGCAATATAAGTAATAAAATACAAGATTAAACCAAACGTATTGAGAGAAAACGAAATTCGAAAATGATCTTTAAATATCAATAATGAAAAACATTTACTAGAATTTAATGAAATATAGAGAAAAGATTAATGGTGAACAGAGAGACTCTCAAGACATCAGATTGATTGGTTGATTATTAAATAGTACAAGGAGTATCTTTAGTTTTTCTCTCCCAATCAGTGCTTCTCTGTAAAAAATATAAATAAATAATATGATGTGCTAGGTCTTGATAGACCCATTTCACAAAACAGCATTACAATACATAGTAAAAAAAACACAATAAGTTTTAGCACAAGAAACAGTATAGGAGTTTATTGTTAACAATAAGATTCTATTAGGTTTTGAGTATTCAACTTACTCAACGCTTTGCAAGTTCGGTCATCCTTTTCCAATGTATAGCCATCGCCACACAAACAGAGGAAACCGCCCTTTGTGTTGACACACTCCTGGGAGCACATGCCCGGAGGGTCGCACTCATTCCAATCTATGCAAGTTGTGCTATCGTTCGACAGCACTTCACCAGTCGGACATGTGCACGTAACTCCCTGCAAAATGGGCATGTGAGTTGAAAACTGATCTTCTAGATTTGGGATATCATCGAAAAAGTTTAATAATTAGTGAAAAATCTCATTCTTCTCTTATCTCATCCTTTCTCTCCTTGAGCAATTTAATTCAACTTCTGTTTTTAAACTCATTTTCCTCTCACTGTGTATTATGGGTAGCAATTCCACAAACTCCGCTTACCAATAAATAGCATTTTGTACAGAAAGTTTATTTCAAATTCGAGAATAATGAGTTTATTTATTTAGGCTATGATGGAATTATGTCAGATTGCATTAGCTTATTAGCACGTCTATCGTATTCAATAAATATACTTTTTTTTAGATTTTGTCATTGACAAGTCACCAGTCATTCATTCGAATGAGTAATACTCAAATGTGATTTAATGTGACAACTTTTTCAATAAATATTACTTGAATATCTTCAGCCCAACAATTTGTTTTTATTGATGAATCCATTGAAATAGAACTGAATGATTGGAAAAAATGTAGGCTAATGTATTTAAATCATTTTGAAAATACTAAATAAATTATGAGTGTCCGTGTTCTATAGTTATATTGGGTTTTACTTTTATTTAAAAGAAATATCAAAGAGTTCAATTTTTCTACTTTGTACTCGAATTCACACGCCTATTATCTTGAATTGAACAATCCCTATTGATGACAACTCATAAATGCTTATAGTGAGGTCCACGTTATAATGGCAGTATTTGATTAACATTGGTGTTGCTATCCTTGTCTATCATTCGACAAAGCAGGTAGCGCTATCCTTTCCTAGCTCCGTAACGTTGCCAGATTATGTTTAACAATGTAGAAATATAATTTATTAACAAAATATCTAATTAATAAAATTATTATTAAATCATCGAAGAAAAATATTTTCTTGGCGAATAAAACTTAATTGATTATTTTTGACAAGAATGAACAGTCGACATTTTTATATTGGATTCAGGAGGGATGAATCTTACACACATATATAATTTGTGCCAAATTTCTATAACGGGGTAGTAACTATTACTCATTTGTTACAGTCATCTCATGGGTGAAACATATAAGTCATTGCGATGATAAGCTCAACTCTATCAAATTTATTTCAAGGAGACAAAATAGAGAATAATAATTGTAGACTTACGTGAAAGGAGGAGTGCCGCACGCGTGCATTGCATGTTCGTCTGAGCCATCGCCACAGTCATCGTAGCCGTCGCAGATGTATGCTTTGAACACACACTGCGAATTGTTGCACTTGAAGTAGCTCGGCTGGCATGCTACCTGAGGCACATCATTCAACCATACACATCATCACAACTCATACATTACAGTACTTCACTGCACGCTACGAGACAAACACAGCAAGCAGTTCATTTATTTGGAAAAATTAGGGCTTATTGAATGTAATTCTATACAGAACTTTAATACAGAAAGCAGTCAATCAATCAATCAATCAATCAAACAATCTCTTTATTCAAAATGTACATGAATGCGTTACATTCTAGCATAGAACATACTATCTAGCAGTTGAGTATCCTTCATTTATTCCATCTTCAATACAAATTATTGGTATTGAGTATGTATTCAATGGTAAATATGGCCATTTTCCATATAAAATCAATGGGAAACATGGTACTTGGTGATCGTGGTATCTTTAAAACAATAGCCAGGTAGGAGAGGTAATCCTTCTATATCTGTATTGCTTGGAAAACCCGAAATATTAAAATTCTTTACACTAGACAGTCCTGCGTTTATGACTAAACAATTTTCCCACCCTGTCTGCTGGTCTACCTAGTGCAAAGTATTTCGATGGAATTAATAAATTAATATCTATCATTATCAAAATTTCTAACAATTATGTTTCTACTGATGTTTTTAGTTGTAACTTCGGAGTTGTTTAGGTTTTCACTTAAACCATATCATTTTCAGTAATAATAAATTCAATTGTGTACTGTAGAAAGGGATCCATAAATTCTTTTAAGTTTCACCTGGGAATAATTATTTAATAAATTAAAAAAAATTATTTATTTTAGTACATTACCAAACAGTATTAATTTGGATAACTGATATTTTTGATAGTGTGATAATAATAGGTTTCGTTGTATAGTATTATTACAGAATAAAATGTATTCTGTGGTATTACTTTCGCAATGTTTTCATCTGAGAAAGATGCCCACGTGAGCTCCATATGGTTATTCAAGACGGTTTGAAAAAATAAAACTTGTCAATTGTTTATAACAAATGATAAGTATTAATTATTGACCGAATGTAGTGAGGTCTATGTTTTATCTCGGATTTTCTCTTGTCTGTCTGTATGTAACGTGATTACAGCCAAACGCGTTGATAGAATTCGATGATATTTGGCAGGAATATTCCTTTTCTAACTGCGCGTCGATTTATACACAAGGTTTTTTGAAATTTTGCATTTTAAGGATAATATAAAAATAAAAAGAATTCCTCCATACTCTGATATCACTATTATAAATCATCTACTTTGAAGATAGGATCAATCAGACTATAGAATTATTCATAATTGGTCATTAAAATAATGTCATCAATCAGCTGACAAGTGGATTATTCATTGCATGCATTACACAGATGTGTGGCCGTGTCTATTTCTATAAGGTAGGGTTTCAATATTTTATATGTTGCGTGCCCATCAATATCTTGATCTTGGAGAAAACAAATAACAGTTTTTAAGAGTAAGTTATGATTGAACTGTGAATTATGTGATTCAACTGAATCAACTAGAACAGGGGACATCAGATACTTGTGGATGAGAGAACTGCGTGAGGTCTACTGTTCACAGAACTACTAGTTAATACTTATTAAGATGAGAGATGAATTGAGCTACAGCTTTAGTAGGGTTCCACTTTATTTTTAATGTTATCCGCTTTTCGCTTTTTATTGTCTCAATTTAATGAAGCTATCAATATTTATGACTGAGTGAAAGCTTACATCTCCGCAGGTAGAAGGCTCATCAGACTCGTCATCACAGTCAGGTGTGCCGTCACAGTGCCACGTTTTCGGAATGCAGATTCCCGACTTCACGCACTTGAACTGCTTCTCAGTGTCGCATTGATTCGGAGCCAGTGTTGCTGCAACAATTAAAATTGATTCATTGGATACTAAATGTCACACAAAACGTTCCTGTTTTCTTCCATCATATATTCTCAGTAGTCAGTAGTAATGAGTTTGAAGAAATTGTGTTCTTCACAAAACTAGTCAACAAGTTAAGCATAGAAGGAGGCCTCTGTATTCAATCTCCAGTTGATCGTTCAATGTAGCGTGAAATGAAGGAGATACGAATAAGAAAACTAATGATTGAAAATACTTCTTGACAAATATGAATTTTTAATATCTCAATATCAATAATTTGAGGAGATATTGAAGAGCTGAACAGATACTCTAGTGTCATACTGTACAATGATCTTTTTACCTTGTCAACTTATTTCCTGCATTTACTTCAGCCTCATTTTGACAATCTCGCATCTTATTTTGATACTTTTTACAACTTTCTTACACAAAATATTATTATTTGGTGCTAATAACTTTTACCGGCTAAATTTTAGATAATTTCGCAGGAGATCAAAAAACTGAATGAGGAAAAATCTCAACATTTTCTCAAAAAGATAGTTTTATTAGCTGGACAAATACTCTAGTCTCACTCTGTAGAATAATCTATTTATTTTGTGAATGTATTTGATGCATTATTCTATTACAGCAGCCTTATTTTGGTAATCTCACCTCCTACTGTGACACTTTCTAACCCAAAATACCATTGTTTGCGGCTGAGAACTTTTACTGGCAACTCAATTTCACACAATTTTGCAGGAGATCAAGAAACTGAATGAGGAAGAATCTAACATGTTTTCAAGTTGGTAGAAGAGAAAGTTAAATTAGCTGGTCTCATACTGTACAACAATCTATTGATAAAACTATATAAAATCTTATAGCACCCTTTATTTTTAAAAAAACTTTAAAATAGTTTAACAACTAGTTTCGGTGATAAAGATGAGGACATTTTATAACCTGACGATGGTGTGATATCACCGAAACTAGTTGTTAAACTATTTTCATTTTTTTTTTAAATAAAGGGTGCTATAAGATTTTATATTGTTTTTTTTTTAATTTAAAAGTAGCACATGTGAATGAAGTGTTTTTATAACAATCTATTGATTTTTACAATGTATTAAATGCATTATTCTATTACAGCAGCCTTATTTTGGTAATCTCGCCTCCTACTGTGACACTTTCTAACCCAAAATACCATTGTTTGCGGCTGAGAACTTTTACTGGCAACTCAATTTCACACAATTTTGCAGGAGATCAAGAAACTGAATGAGGAAGAATCTAACATGTTTTCAAGTTGGTAGAAGAGAAAGTTCAATTAGCTGGTCTCATACTGTACAACAATCTATTAATAAAACTATATAAAATCTTATAGCACCCTTTATTTCCAAAAAAAAACTTTAAAATAGTTTAACAACTAGTTTCGGTGATAAAAATGAGGACATTTTATAACCTGACGATGGTGTGATATCACCGAAACTAGTTGTTAAACTATTTTCAAGTTTTTTTTTTAAATAAAGGGTGCTATAAGATTTTATATACATATTTTTTTTATTTAAAAGTAGCTCATGTGAATGAAGTGTTTTATAACAATCTATTGATTTTTACAATGTATTAAATGCATTATTCTATTACAGCAGCCTTATTTTGGTAATCTCGCCTCCTACTGTGACACTTTCTAACCCAAAATACCATTGTTTGCGGCTGAGAACTTTTACTGGCAACTCAATTTCACACAATTTTGCAGGAGATCAAGAAACTGAATGAGGAAAAATCTCAACATTTTCTCAAAAAGATAGTTTTATTAGCTGGACAAATACTCTAGTCTCACTCTGTAGAATAATCTATTTATTTTGTGAATGTATTTGATGCATTATTCTATTACAGTAGTCTCATTTTGTCAATCTCGCCTCTTATTGTGATACTTTTCAACACAAAATACTATTATTTGCTGTTGAGAACGTTAACCCACTTACTCGATTCCACACAATTTTACAGGTGGAAAACTGAATCAAGAAAAATATTTCATGTGCTCAAGTTAGTAGAAGAGAACAGTATTCAGTGCAGTGTGAGAATTTTCTACTGGAGAAGTAACAGAGAATGTTGAGTGCAGGAAAAGTGTATCTTCCTAAGGTGCTCTGCTCCGCAATCGAACGTCACTCGAGCAGAGCGATTGATGATCGAAGGTGGAGCAAGAGTGGAACGCGAGAGGAGCTAACATCTCCCGTAACGTTCATGATCGGTGCGAGTGCGGAGCGAGGGCGGAGCGTGTGGGAGGCGCTTATATATGTACGCACCTCTAGGAATTAAGGCAAACGCACCCAGCAACATACGAACGGATTCTTCGTACCCCAGGGGTTCGAATGTAGCAACGCACAGACTGTCTGCATACGTATTCTTAAGTTTGTTTGTAGATGATTGATTATCCTCTGTCATATATTCTGTATATAGGAATTCTACATATGTATTCCACATACATCTACGACAGGTATAATACAGGCAGTTACGTCTGTCTGTTGCTGTGTGTGTTGACCTTAAATCAGAGTGTTCAGAACACAAATTGCCGAATTCTGTTCTGATTAAATGCCGGAAGAAAAGATTCTACAACAAATGAACAGAAACATGTGTTGGAGAACAGTGATAAGTGCACTTACGACATCCGAGTTCATCACTGCCGTCGGTGCAGTCGTTGATGCCGTCACACTTGTAGTTCTCCTGGATGCACTGCTTGAGGTCGGCGCACTTGAACTGAGTGGCGGAGCAGGTGATCGGCGGACACCCCTCCTCGTCCTGGTTGTCGTGACAGTCGTTGTCTCCGTCACACACCCACGACGTCGGAATGCAGTGGCCCGAGCGCGGACATGTGAACTGCAAACACACAATGCAAACCGTTACCTACTTTTAAAACTAGAATTTGTCTTGTTTCAAACTGTTTTGAAACATAAAACCTCATCATAGTAGAATCAAGTTTGCAATTAAGTTGAGATTGATGATTGTTAGTCTGTGAAAATTGGTTTCTTTTAATTCAAATGTAAAAGGAAAATCCAGTTTCATTTGTTATAGTACCATCAATCTCTTGTATAGAGAATTGCTTTGTCGATAACGAATAACAGTGTAACAGCGACAACAACTAGCTTCCTGTTATTCTAATAAATACATGTTTGTGACTTCTTTTTATCCGTTTGGCCAGTCTTACAAAATCACTATCATCACCATATGTTCTTAATCATCATAACTACAATAAATTATAAAACAACATAAAAGGAATCTTATTCAGCCATAGATGGTTTGAACTAGTTCTGTGAGTGATACACGAGTATACAGTGGCAAGATCAATGTTGCTCATTGAATCTCCACATTCAAATCCCAGTTGATCTGAAAGCCTTAGGTGAAGTTTGGAAAAAATATTAGCGTGTAGTAAGATTTCCTATAATTTGTAAGAACTACTCATGACTAACATCAATTTCAACCATCCATTCTGACAGTTTACAATCTAATATTAATGCTGACAGTAGTTTACAGATGAGAACACTGAATCAAAAAAGATATACCATGTGCTCAAGTAAATAGAAGGAAATAGTACTTGATAGTACGTTTTCCTATCCTACTCGGAAATGACATTAATATGTCGAAACATGCGTGAGTTGAAAAAAGTGCACTTTGATTTTTTCAATTTTCACATAAATACAAGTAGCCCTTACCAAAATATAGTGATCTATAAAATGCTTATTAACATTTATCTATCTGATCTATCAACATTTTATAGATGTAGCATCAATTCCATCCATTCAATCAATGATGTCAGTTGAAAGTGATGCTGCACTGACCTGGAAATAAGCACAGGTCTGTTCAGTACATGACTCTCCCTCGTCGGAGCTGTCATAGCAGTCGTTCTCAGAGTCGCACTTCCAGGTGGCGGGCACACAGCGGCCGTTGTCGCAGCGGAACTGCGAGCTGGGACACGTGACATTCACGCAGCCCGTCTCGTCGCTGTGGTCTCCACAGTCGTTCTCGCCGTCGCACTTGAACGCCAGCGGGATGCAGCGGCCCGAGTGACACTGGAATTCGCCCGGTTTGCATGTCGGCTCTGTTAAATGAATCAAAATCATCACCGTCGCAGACCCAGGCCTTGGAGATGCAGCGCTGGTTGTTGCAGGTGAAGTCCCACCGGTTGGGGCAGGCGGCCACTGGTGGCTCAGAGCTGGGGTCGGCGATGCACATGCTTGCCTCCGCACCCTCCTCCAGCTTCTCGCCGTACGGACAGCCGCAGTGCACCTACAACACAACCGTTCATTAAAGTACATCATTGAGTTCATTTAAAACAGTTAATATTGCACATTTCAAAAGAATATGTATTGATTTATTACTATTCATTACATCTTAACAAGAAATATGAAACAAGAAACATTGGGGCGTATGAATAAAAACTGAGCAAATGCTCATGAGCATGGAACATAAGGTTTTGCTCATGAGCATTAAGTAGAAGCATAAGCATTTGCTCATCATTATAAGAATAAGCTTTACCTTATACTTTTACCTTATGCTTCTGAACTCTGGAGCAAATGCTTACATATTTAAAAGATTTTTCATCAGCTGATTCGTCTTACTTTTTTTTCATAGTGGAAGGTTAGAATATGCTACTCACGTAAGCGCTAAATATGTAAACACTTGTGTTTGGTCATCTCTGCTAGCTCTGTTCTCTATCTATGAATTTTATTGAGTTTTAGGTTAGTTGACTGAATTTTGAAATAATAGCTAAAGAATGTCATCTCTATAATAATCTTCAGTATAATCTTATAATCTCAATAGTTTTCTTATAATCGTCTACACTCTCATCTTCTTGAATGCCTATTTAATATTCTGTGATGCCTATTTCTGTTCATGAATTCTTAATACAATATGAAACAAGAAACAGACTGGGACACATAAATAGTATATATACTTTTAGAGCTGTTTTCATAGTAAAAGCTTAAACTGAATATACTCTACTTCAATTGATAGAAATGCTTATAAGAGTAGAGTATGCGCGATAATTCACATATATGAGTTCCCTCACAATTGCATCACTAGAACCAGGACATCCTATATATCTCCTGTATACAGGAGGCCCTTCTAGAGCGTTTAGAAATGAAATGTCGACATTGAGTTTACTGATCAATCACATAACACTTCATATGATGATATAATATGTTAACGCGCAATATAAACCAGGAATAACATATTTCAATAAGACATTATGAATAGGTTTAATTACTTGAGTCTTCTCAATTTTGTACACGATTATTCAATTTTTTAAATTTCAAACATTTGAATAGTGGATAATGCAATAATGGCATGCATAAGTCACAATGAGAAAATATAATATAAATAAATTATTTACCTTGAGTCCAGAAACACTTTCAGTTTTTGTAGGCACTGCAAAACACAGTTTTTGGCAACCACCGTTGTTTATAGCACATGGATGAGTCAAATTAAGAACTTGTTCGGATTCACTGTAAACTTTAACGCCATATAACCGGTTGTTTTGAGATTCACGAACAAGGATTTCCTCTTTGTCTCCAGTCAGCTTGTGAAGTTTGATTATCGAATCCAGTCGCCAATCGGTGATGTACATGAAATCTAAAAAAATAAAAAAGTGAATTACTGTGCATATTTTATATAATATGTTAGACTATATATTTTAAAGTTGTAAGTACTGGTGATGATAAATCAATTAATTAATAAGATTAATGATACATTTAAGTCATGTTTGTCTTTGACACAAACATTCTTTGATTTTTATTCGATTTGTTAATAATATATGAAAGAATTAGATTTCTCGTTGGAATTGATTCAATAATTGAATGTCAACCATGATGAGAATACTGATTAGCATATTACATGTTGAGGGAATTCATTGAGAACCATACATTTCAACACCTGCCTGGACGAGCAGCTGATACCACATGACCTCAAAACTGAGGGAAAATGACGAATCCCCGGTCTCTGACTGCGGAGAAGACTAAACAAGTAACAAGTAAGACAGATGATGCTCTTGACTCACCATTGAATATAACGATTGAAAATGGATGCCTAATCAATCTTGAGCTGATAGTTTTGACATCAGTGCCGTCCAAATTGGAATGCTGCACGTGATCTAGGAGAGCATCGCACCAGTATAGGCGGTCTCTGTCGAAATCAACCGAGAGCCCGTTTGGCCATCCCAAGGTCACATTTCTGAAAACTAGCAGGTTCGTGCCATCGGTATGTGCGCGAGTGATGTTGGCTGGACGGTCCCACTCAGAGAAGAAAATGTAGCTGAAATCAACATCAATTGGAATAATTATTATTAGGATGCAAGTAATACTTTAAGCCTTAATTCTAGAGGGAGAAATATTGAAATCAGACATAGACTACTTGTAAATGAACAGTAGGGCTATTGTTTTTAATTATGAATAGTCAAAAAATGTGGGAGATTCAGAGAAAAATTGTAATTGAAGCCTTGATTCTAATAGAGGGAAAAGTATTGAAATCAGACATGGGCTACCTCTAAATGAACAATCTTGTTTTTTATTATGGAAAAATTGGAAAAATGTAGGTAGGAGTTTCAGTGAGAAAATGTACTTCAAGCCTTGTTTCTACAGGGTAAAATATTCGAATCAGACATAGGCTACCTCTAAGTGAACAATCTTGTTTTTAATTTTGGAAAAATGTAGGAGTTTCAGTGAGAAAATGTACTTCAAGCCTTGTTTCTACAGGGAAAAATATTCAAATCAGACATAGTAAGAAAATCAGACATTGCAAATAAACAATCTTGTTTTCAATTATGAAATTGCTGATTGTTGGAAACTAACAAGCTGGATTAAAAATAAATTCAATTTGGGAATTCAGTTAAAATGATATGCTTCTACTATGGTTGAACTATTAATACTGAACATAACAAACAATATAGGAATGTAGAAAGTGATAGATAAAATTTAATTCTACTGCAATATCCCAATAAAATTAAATTATTTTGGATTCGTTTAAAAATGAATGTTTTAATTATTTATTCGTTATTCATATAATAAACAAAGCGATTTTTCTAGTTGTTCTCAGTCATACCTGCAGCAATCAAATGCTCCTCTAAACTGTTTTTGAACTATTTTTCAAGTTTTGTAAATCAGTATATACTAAATTTATACTCTATGTTGCTCTTGACCACTGAAATGTCAGTATTTCAGTCAATTTCATCAATATTTTCATTTTTCAAATTACTATAATTTTAGTATTTTTCTATTTATTTCAGGCAATATCAAATCTGCTAATTTTCAGAGTTTGAGATTAGAGAAAGATACTACTCCAATTAAGTTTTATGATTTATGAGTACAATAAGAATTACTAACCCCTTGTTTGGATGAACAACGATGGCTCTGGGTCGCTTGAGATTTCGTAGCAGAGTGCGCCGGTAGGTGGCATTTCTGGTACTGAGCACATTCAGAGTCCCCTTGCGACTGTCAATGTAATACAGATTCTTGGCTGCCCAATCAACCGCTAATCCTTCAACGCCTTCATGATGTGATGGTAACACTATTTCTCTACCTGTACAATAAATTAATGAACATGTTTGAGAAAATTGTGCATGAAGGAGTCCTATTTCATCAAAATGCAAATGGAATAAAATGAATAAGATAGAAAGAGAGGTGGAATTTCAGTTCGATACATTGTTTTGTAGGTCTTAGAAGAGGTAGCATTTTGGTTCATGGCATTGTTTTCTTGGTCATGTTCCAATATAATGTAACAACTTTGATCGTGAAGTTTAGTAATGCATAAGCATAGAACAAATTACAAACTCAAACTTGAGACCATTTACTTTTCTCTACAACAATCATCTTAGAAAAATAATAGATTATTGCAAGCATAACTAGAGCTGAAATATCAACCAGTTTTTGAGTTATTTTTACATAGCATAAGGATTCTTCTACATTGAATTGGAATGTTCTAGCTATTTCGATTTGTCTTTTGTCTTGAATCTACTTGATTTTATTATTCACATGAATATGATTCAAAGTTGAATTATTCAATTAAAATGTAGGTACTTCAAAATAAAAGTTTCTCAATATAAAAATTATTTAGGTACAGTAGTAAAATAATCAAGATAAAGTAACTAAGAGGTAGGAGATGAGTAAGTTTACAGTAAGTTATCAATTCCTGATCAAACTTGAAAACTCTTATAGCGATCTATGCAAATTCTTTATTTTGCTGAGATGCAAATGGAATTTTCAGTCATATATTCTGTAGACTAGAAACAAAGTTATGCAGTCTCTGTTTCG
This sequence comes from Nilaparvata lugens, assembly GCF_014356525.2. Classification (NCBI taxonomy): domain Eukaryota; kingdom Metazoa; phylum Arthropoda; class Insecta; order Hemiptera; family Delphacidae; genus Nilaparvata; species Nilaparvata lugens. Next base: position 18,696,044 of record NC_052508.1, read on the forward strand.
TTGAATATTGAGCTAAGTATTCATATCAAAAATAAGGATTTAAATATTTTGACTAAACTTCTTGAAATTAAATTTGGGGAGAATTATTTTTACCTGTTCCATTCGTCCGTATCCTATAGATGACATCTTGCAGAACATCTGAGTAATAAATGAAATTATCTTTGGCATCGAAGTCCAGTCCAACGAACCTTGCTCTTCTTGAGACGTAAGGAAGTATGGCATCGGTGAATCCTTCCATAGCAGGCTGCATTACTCTGCCTTTTATGAACCTTTGTTGCGAGTAGAGAAGGAACTCTTGAACCACTGCAAAAACAAAATCAAAATTCAACTTCAACAAAAATAAAATATATATTCTTACTAGCGCTAATATGAAACTTAGAGCAGTTGTGATTATGGCAATATTTTTCCTATCTGAAATGTAACAAGGACTCTTTGATAAAGTTTTCATGAGAAGCTGAAAAAACATGTAAACAAAATAGGTCAATAATGAAGGAGAAACCTCAATGTAACACAGTGTTTACTAAGATTTAGCTTGATAACAAGGTCACTCACTGATCACTACACTCTTTTATCCTATTAGGTAGCTGATGATGTCATATCAATCTTGAAAACATTCAATTCTTATAATAATTATAATCCGGAACAGAGTTTAAGGTGATGTAAAACTCCCGTTGGATGTCAGAAATAATAAAAACTATATCATTATAATCTAATGTGATTTTTAAAATTTGTTCAATATGAATTTATTTTGCGGAACTTCCCCATAATTTAAAAAATAAACGAGACTGTCAGTCAATAAATCTTATAAATGTTGACGAAAATAAAACCTAGTTTTTTCAATGATGTGATTGTCTTATCACATATTAAAAAAATTCTTTCCTATTAAGATTTGGATTATCAAAGATAGTTGTATTATTATCAGAAATACATGTTTTCATATCAAAAGAATGAATAGTACAGTATCTATAATTATCTTGAAACATGCATAGATTACAAAAAGTTCGGGATATTACAGAATAATGCTATGAAGTCAGATAACTTACAGTTACAATTGCGCAGATCTTCAGCGAGTCTGTAGCCAATCTCACAGGCACATCGGTACCCGAGACTTCCTTCTCCTTTCGAGCCAGCTGTCACAACACACAGCTGTTGGCAGCCGCCGTTGTTTCTCCCACAAGGATTACGAGCTGAAATCAGGAAGAATGATTAGAGACGAATAATGCAATGCTCCCAAAGTTAAGGGTACCGTATCTTTTCTCTATGGCATTATTTATCCTCTGATTTTCTAAATTATTTAATTTTGTTTTCGAACGATTCTATAGGAAGTCTTATATCTAGAAACATTAACTATCTAAATACATTTTCGAGGTGGGTTGAGGCGGATTGTAAGGTGGAATAAAAACGATATTGTCGGTTCCACATAATTTATTTGAGCCAAACTTAAGTTTCAATGCACTACGGAAACCTAACCGAAAAAAGAAGTCTAATTAAACGGAAGTCTAACCAAAAAAGACCACTGTAGATGATGCATTAGTGCATGGAAACTCATGTTTGGCTCAAATAAATTAAGTGAAACTGCCAATATTGTTTTTATTTCACCTTAATATGGATAAATTCCACAATATCTCTGTTCATAGTGTAAAAAGGGAGATTGTTTTGTTTTTATAATCAACTAAATCATTTTTGGATGACTAGCTACGATTGATAATATAGCCACTTTCATTCAAATCTTTTATTTCAATTCCTATACACTCGAGTTTAGCTAGTTCATGATATAAAGTTTGATGTAGTTAAAGTTTGCTACGGAGATGTAAAAGTGGATCATACATTTAAAAAATTTCCTGATTAGAAATCAATAACAAAAAAGCTTTCTCATTAACAAGTGAATACGACTAGTCAGTTAAGACACCATTGTACTCCAAGCTGCATTGTTGGTTTTTGAACACAGAATGTAAGTTACTATAACTCTTTACATGCTGTGTTCATGATATTACTGTTCGACATTTTATGATAAAGATTTTGACTTCATATAATCAAGCTTTTTTGGAGATCCAATTGATTTCGAAATACCATAACATCTACTACAAGAATCAAGAATTGGAGTATAATTCAAAGTATAATCTCGCTCCATTTTCTGTGCTATCTTCAATGGTTCCGAGTGAAGTGATCCTTCCATTTCTTCGAGGTCTTCAGTTTCTGCCACCTATTCAAATAAAATTACACTGATACTGTTAATTGATTTCATAAGTGAGGCTATTTTCAAATTGTATTCGAATATAACGTACCAGACCGCTGAATAGCCTCATGTACAACCTTGACAGCTCTCGGTTCCCGTACATCCTTCTGCTTGTAAATGCCATGAATCGAATTGGCACCAACATATCTGTCAACACTCATGATGCCCTGTTTTGTGCCATCCGACCAATACACTTTGCTTTCAAATACAGCCAATCTGGACGGTGAAGGAACGGGCTGACCTGCCAAAACACGGGTAAATACATCATTATTTGCATATAATGCATACAAGGTAAATTATTTGCAACTGGCGAATGTTGAACCAATTAAACTTGAGAATTATGATATTCTTTTTGTCATCTTAGTTTTTCTACCACAATTTAGTTACTAGAATGATACTAGAAAAGAGTGTTATTTTCGTTAATAATTCAGTTACTAAAATGACAATAAATTAAAACAAATAGGCCTACTACCTTTTTAATCATTTCTATCACAATTAATTTACTTGAATGGAGATAGAGTAAAACAAGTACCGTAGTGAACTTTCTATTTACTGTGGTAACTTTAATACACTCAATAATTCAGTATGTTTACTGCTTTATATTGGTAACTCTGAAGAACAGAAGTAACACTCATCCAGGAAATGAGAACCATCGTATGATATAAAAAAGAAGATTTCACGATTTTTTTGTATTACCATCGGCAAGTAATGATATCACTGGAATAAGATAAAACAAAGTAAATAACTGACCAAAACTACTGAAAAATCTGACACTAACAAGCTTGGAAGAAGGCGTTGTTATTAGTTATACTACAATTATGATCGGAAATAGTCATGAAGCTCATCATCCTATAAGAATAGACAGTCATGACAACTAATAATAAGCAGAATTAATTTAATCAAAATTGAAAAATGATTTCAGTTTAGTAGCAGATTTTGTTGCATCTTACCTCTAAGCACCAAAAATCGTTTTTGTCCTTCATAATCAACAGTCTCAATATAGTCCAATAATGAGTCGCACCAGAAAATGCGCCTTGCGAGAATATCGACAGCTACTCCCGATGCTTTGTAAGCGGCCTCCGAAACAATTGCTTTCGAATTCGTTCCATCCATGTTTGCTCTTAGAACTTGATTACTGTCAGCTATGAACATGTATCTGTGCAAACGAAGAAAACATTTTCAAAATGTCAGATGTACAATGTCATCTTTTGCTATATTGTTTTCGAAAAGAGAATAAATGCTTTCTTCACTCTAGAAACGTTAGTTGTTGATATTCACTCAAGTGTAAACACTTATAACAATAGTAGTATAATAAAGGTATTTTGCATACCGTACCTGTGAATCACAGTGAGTTGAGAACATTCTATCAATGAATTTTTAAGTAGAATGAATAATAAAAAAGTCAAAAGTCTTTGGTCCTTTCATAGAATCTGAGAAGTACGATTTGCAAAAATTGGGTTTGTATTATTTGATTCAATTGATAAGAAGGACTATTGAAACTTTCAACAAAATATTGGAATGATCTAAAAAACACTAATTTTTCCAAATAATCATTTGCAGCCTAATTAGACACTAATCCCAATTCCAAAGATCTGTCCCAATATATAAGTACATGTAACATCTGAGACTCTCATAGATCTTCAAATTATCCTTATAGGAATATATGAATGATTTGAAATTATCAAATTTATTCCTAATCATTCAGATTACTGAAATAGAATGATAATGATGTACTACGTGAGAAAAATGTAATAATTTGTAATGTAGTAACATACAATGATACAATGTATAAGATTTAAAAATTGTAAATAATTATGAATGAATACTTAATGCTTAATCATTTATTTTTTTAAAGAGATCAGTTTGAAACACTCAATTCAATCACTATTATAGAGTTTTTTACATGTACTTATTAAGCTTCATACTAGATGTCTGATTTTATTGTCTACATGAGTCTCCTCCTTGGTACTAGAATTCATATGAGAAAACTTTACCAAACATGGGGAAAACTAAATATTCACTAAGTGTTCCACAACAAAGACATTCAAAAAGTGTAACGTGCCAGAAAACATCATGATTGAATAATAATAATGAGTAAAAATCGAAAGAAATTGCTAACTTACCCAACAGTAGGATCTAGAGCAATATCAGCTGGACTAGTGAGGTTTGTGCTGAGAACAATGGCATGATGCCTTCCGTCCCACTCGAAGAGATCAATCTTTTGTCCGACTGCGTCCGCCACATACAGCTTATCTCCCACCCAGTCGACGGCCAGAGCAACGGGCGACCATGTCGAAGCCAGCGAGATTTCGTTTGAACTTGGCGGAATTATCACTTTACTATTTTCTAATAATGTTTGGTAATGAATCTGAAAACAGAAAACCATTTTAATTCAGCACAACATATTATTATTATGCTAATATCAAACCTATTAATATTGATTCCAGCTTTCATTATTATGGAAGTTTATTCATTTCTGCTTCAGTAGCGTAGCAAGGATTTTGAAAATAGGAGACTTTGTTATCTTGGATTTTTGGGCCTTTTTTCGGGCTCATGGGGAGGGTTGTAATTTGGAACATCCCCCCTCCCTTCGCTACACCGTTGCTCTGCTTTACTCAACTCTTACTAAAGCATAAAAGCATACTCTCAGCTTTCATTATAATGATGCTGTGTTCTTGTAGAAGTACAATAAAATATGAAATTTTTCTAATGTATTAAAACTCCTTCGGAAGTATTCTCTTATACATAAATGGATATCACGGATATATGAGTGGTTGAAGGTTGAAAGAAAACAGTTTCTTCAATTGGACATGGAATTTTCTATAGAAAACATAATTCATATGAAAACAATGAATACGGTACATCAAATACAGGATGAAAAAAGTATGATCACTTCATAATAACTCTGTTGAAGTTGAGACACTTTGTTTCAAACTAATTGCATTTCATCAATCCCTTTTTCCATGAAGGACGGCATAATGCATTCACGCACAGATATGAACCTAACAAGCTAAGGTAATCCACTCCTGAAGAATGGAATGGAATGGACCCCTGTGACAGGCTGATGAAGCTTCTCCTCACGAGTGAAATACATTCCACATTTCTCAATAAAAGGAAATGCATAATTAATTTGAAACAAAGTTTCTCAACTTCAACAGAGTTCATGGAAAACAAATAATACTTATCAATGGAATTGAAATAAAAATAAATTTTTCTGAATCTGTACAAATAATTTTCATTTCTTTCCCATTTGGAAGAAGAATAATCTCTGGATCTGTACACAATGATCTTTATTTTTTTCTCATTGCTAGAGAATTAAAATGAGAATGACGGAGATAGAATCTTACGATACCTTTCTTGTTTTGGTGTCGCTCCAATAAAGTATGTTCTTGAGGTAATGGAAGTCGAGGCCACTGGCAGCCGTCGTGTTAGCGACGAGAGTCGCTCCAAAGCCAGTACTGTCCATGCGCCACACAGACTTGTCATGCGCAAAGAAGATCCTCATCGAAGACGAATTATGCGCCAAACATCGAGGTTTGTCAGAGCTATCACTGAGTAGTTTGAGATCATAGCCGGGATAACATGAGCAGGAATAAGATCCGATTGTGTTTGTACATATTTGATCACAGTAGCCCCATTCATCACATTCATTCAAATCTGCCAAGAAAATAGGTCATGTTTAAATTTAGTTTAAATAAAATAATGAAAATACCAGACTACTGAAACATTGTTAAACCACAGATTTATCAAAAAACTAAAAACTCTGATCGTTTCAAACTAACTGAGTAATTGTGAAGGTGATATTGTGGTAGTTATCCTTACTGAATAAAGATGTTGTCCAACCACCGATTTATTAAAACGAGATACCAGTTTCGGTTGTCACTCCATTATCAAGAACTGGTGAATTGAAACTGTTCACGGGTTTAGTTAACAAGAGATCAAGAGATAATGGGAAGTGGATAATGGTGAGAGATTAATAAACCCGTGAAGAGTAAACCGTAAATAGTTTTAGTTTACCAGAGATTGATAATTATGTAACAAACGAAACCGGTAAGTAGTTTTTAATAAATCTGTGGTTGGACAATATCTAGTATTTTTATTCAGTATTGATAACTACCACAATTCACAATATCACTATCACAACTACTCAGTAAGTTTAAAACGATTGAAATTATTAGTACCGTATAACATCATATTATATGAAGTCTTGTTTCTTGCAATTCACATTTCGACTGGAGAATATAATTATTATTTGTAATATAATTATTCTTTAGTATATCAGAGAGTATTATATTGTCCTGTAGAATTCATTTAATTAGTGCATCTGGCAAAAGCTCTCTAACAAATCTTTACAACATTTTGTAAGTTCAACAAGTTCTAAAAATTTGTATTTGGTAAAATAAATGGCAGACAATAATTCATAATAAATCATTGATTCAATAGCTGTACAAATAAAAATATTGAGCATATATTTATAAAGTGGTTGATATTGCTGTACTCACCTATACAACTTCTACTATCTTCATCTATTTTCTTGCCAGACGGGCAATAACATTGGCCTCCATTCAAAGAGGCTTGGCACTTGTATTCACAGTTTAATGCTGGACAATTATTTATCGCTGAAAAAGACAGATCCGTTATTAGTATTAAGTATTGACTATAACAAAACTGTAGTAAGTTACCTGCACACAATACTGTAGTAGAAATATGAATAATTATATCAAATCAATTCAATTTTTATTGTTTACATTATTACTTGTAAGATAAAAAATATCAGTGAAGAGCACTTTTCTTCAGTAATAAAAGTAGATATATTTAGTATAATCAGAATATACTAGAAATCGATATACTGGTGAATCACATAACACAAAGAAAATTATAATTACTTATTGAGTGGGATGTTATATCGTGAATCAATATTAGGGAACCGATAACCGATTAGAGTGAACAAGCATTGAGCCTTATTTAACATTATAATAATTATGCTTTGAGAACGAAACTGTTCTAGAATAGATTAAAATCGATCATTTTAATGAAGAGTAATGTTATACAAATGAATAAATGAAATAATATTGATTGAGTTGGTCAGTTACATCTCACAATGTCACGTTTGCATACAATATTTTGTTTGTGTATAATAAATTGAGTCAAACTTCGTAATTTGAAACCAAAATCTATCATTCGATCACATACATATAAGTTGAAATATGATAACAGATAATGTAACTCTTCTTCTAGTTGTACAGTATTTCATTTTGTTTTTTTTTCACATAAAAGCAAAGATCGGGAGAGAAAAACTAAGGATACCTTGTAGTATATTTCTCTTCCAAATTCAGATAGCATAGTACAAGAGATAACAGATATAAGGGTGACTACGAGATACATTCACATTCTAGAAATGGGAAAAAACAATATCAGGCAATTTTCTATTCTGTCCAGGAAGCTCTTCCACACCCGTTCCAGTGTATTCTCAGTGATCAACACCACCTCAGTACCGATGACCGCTTTTAAGTAATCTAAAGTTCGGGGTTTACGTCGATAAACTTGCTCTATCAAATAAATATCCGTACAAATAAAAATCACTTTAGATGACTTGAAAGCGGTGATACTTACTGAGGTGGCGTAGATCACTGAGGATACACTGGAATGAGTGTGGAAGAGCTTGAAAATGAAAATTTCTTTATTCATCAAAATGCACAAAATACATCTGAACAGTGTCAAATTACAACAAGAATTATTAATATCGTCACAAAATCATCCTTTACACATAAAGAAGTGACAAATTTTGATAAAAAACAAGATTCTCAAAAACAAGAGCTTGCCTCAGGGAAGAAGGACGCCACTTCCTAGAATATTCTCTACTGAAAGTAAATGGCATATACTCGCAACTATTTTAATCAAGTTGAATAGTTTATTGAAAAGTTAATATTGTTTTTCTATTTGTAAAATGTGAATGTTTCTCGTGGTCATATGTGAGCAATGTTTTAGAAATCATAGTGAGCGAGTGTACTTACAGCAAGCGGTCTTCTCGTCGGCGCCGTCCTCGCAGTCCTGTTTGCCGTCACAGAGCTGCGCCTTGGAGATGCACTTGGGCTTGCCGCCCTGCGCGCCGCGCGGACAGAGGAACTTGTTCTCGGCGCAGGAGATGGCCGTGCAGTTGGCCTCGTCGCTGCCGTCGATGCAGTCCCGGTAGCCGTCGCAGTGGTAGTTGAGTGGGATGCACAGCGCGTTCGCGCACCGGAACTGTCCGATGTGGCATTGCGCGAAATCTGCCAGACAGATTGGGATTCGTATGAAAAAGACACACTCACATTCATAGATTGATTGATTAGCTGCCTTTATTAAATACCTAGGAGGGCGAAGTTAGGGTGCAGCCGGAACTCTCTTACACTTAACCCTTTAACAATTCTAAGTAAAACTAAAACACTGTACTACAAGATTACAAGATTAAAAAAACAAACTAATTTTACAAAATAATAAAAAACTTGAAAGAAAGAAAAAATCAAAATAGAAGGAGAGGAGAGAGGCGAAGAGAAAGGAGGTACCAAAGAATCAGGAGAGCCTAAGATTGTTTGAGAGGGAAAGAGGAGAACCGTATGATCACTCTGATCAGTGAGTAGACATATGCGTAAACTATAGATACTGCGTTTACATAGATTCTGTCTAGAAGTTTCATAGATGAGGATTCATATAAAGATGAAGTGTACATCAACATACTACAAGGAGAAGTGCCGAAGAGGTAATAGGTTTGATGATTATGAATGTTTTTTCATGTTCAATACCTTTGACTTGACAGAGAAAGAAATAAGTTATTGGTTTTACTATGAAATTCAGTGGTTCACTATGAGAGAACGCAGTACAGTTTACATAGAGTCTGTTGAAAAGTTTCATAGATGAGGTTTCATATCAGATAAAGTGTACATCAACATAGAGGAAGTAGTGTTAAAGAGATAATTGATCTGGTTAACACTATGCAATTGAGTGAGCATTTTCATACAGTAGGCTAGAGTGATGCATGGAATATTCTTCAAGGATATTTTACACTTCGCAATACATCAGGTTGTGTGTTCAAGGAATGAATGGGAATTGTAATGGTTTTCCAATTATGCTGGTAACTTCACCAATCATAATAAGCCATAAGAGGCTATGACAATAGCTATTGAACAATAATAATTCAATCCAATTAAACATAAAATAAGAGCAGTTAGGGTGATTGAGAAGGATGGGAATATTCATTAACAAGTCTTGTCTTTGACAAGTTAGTGGATGCTTTTATAAATACACTCACGGACCACATTAAACTTAGCTCACGATCTTTTAAGATACCTCATAAAGAAAACCACTGAAGCCATGGATAAGTCAGGGCATTATTAATTCTATAAGAAAGCGAGACAAGATGCATAGGAAACTGACTAAAGAACCATTTAATATTAGATTGAAGGAGGAATATAAGCGATATAGAAACACTCTGAACATTTTGATCAAAAAAGCAAAAATTGAATACTAATCAAAAGTTTCTCAATTATAAAGGTAATATTAAGAAAACTTGGGATTGCATAAAAGAAATTACCAAAACCAAAACTAAAGAATTTGAAGCTAGAATTGAAGCTGTCGTACTAAATAAACATTTTGCAACAGTAGGCCAGAAATATGCTAAAAACCTAATTCAAAATAATATAATTGAAATTCCCGAAACAATCTCACCTAGAACCTTACATAGCTTTTTTCTAAGCCCAACCAATGTTACAGAAATAAATAAATACATTCATGAGCTAAAACCAAACTCTTCTCCAGGCGCGGATGGCATAAGTAGCATATGTCTAAAGAAAATTTCAAACTATATTGTTTGTCCTCTTGAATTTATAGTTAATAGATGCTTTCTACTAGGATATTTTCCCAGAAAATTTAAAGTAGCCTTAATAAAACCGATTCCTAAATCCAATAAACTTGATGATCCACAAAATTATAGACCTATTAGTCTACTCAGCAACTTGTCTAAAATCATGGAAAAAATTATAAAAGCCATACTGTTGAATCTTCTTAAAAAAATGAATTTATTGAGGGCAACCAGTATGGATTCCAAAAAGGTAAATCTACCAAGGATGCTGTGTTACATTTGACAAGTATAATCGACAAAAATTTCAATAGTAATAAAAAAACACTTGCTGTATTCTGTGACTTAGCGAAGGCGTTCGATACAATACCACATTCTATCTTATTAAACAAGTTGGAAAATAGTGGAATAAGGGGGAGAGCAAAAAAACTATTCGCAAGCTATTTGAAGGATCGAACCCAAATTTTGGAAACTGATATCCAGATTATTAAAGATTATGGTCTGCCACAAGGCACTGTGCTATCACCTCTTATGTTTTTGATTTATGTGAATGATTTATTGAAACTACGCATTCCGAATGGTATTGCTCTATCTTTTGCCGATGACACTGCTTTAATCTTTTCCGGCTCAACTTGGGATGAAACATTCAACTGTGCAAATCGCGGTCTTTCAGTGGTCAAGTCGTGGTTAAAAAGTCATATTCTAACATTAAATACAATAAAAACTAAATATATAACTTTTTCACCCAATAGAAGCGGTCAACCTTCAGAACATTTAAAACTAATAATACATAATCATAACTGCGACACTCCCAACTGTACTTTTTCAACTATAGAAAGAGTTAAGTCAATGAAATATTTAGGAATTACGATTGACAGCATATTAAATGGGACATTCACATCCAAAATCTTTGTTATAAATTAAAATACTTGATTACAATATTTTACAAAATTAATCAATTGAAAGACTTGAAATTCTCAGAACAATTTACATAGAGTCTGTTGAAAAGTTTCATAGATGAGGTTTCATATCAGATAAAGTGTACATCAACATAGAGGAAGTAGTGTTAAAGAGATAATTGATCTGGTTAACTATGCAATTGAGTGAGCATTTTCATACAGTAGGCTAGAGTGATGCATGGAATATTCTTTAAGGGTATTTTACACTTCGGAATACATCAGGTTGTGTATTGTGTATTCAAGGAATGAATGAGAATTGTAATGGTTTCCCAATTATGCTGGTAACTTCACCAATCATAATAAGCAATCTCTAAGAGGCTATGACAATAGCTATTGAACAATAATAATTCACTCCAATTAAACATAAAATAAGAGCAGTTCGGGTGATTGAGAAGGATGGAAATATTCATTAACAAGTCTTGTCATTGACAAGTTAGTACGCTCTCTTATGAAGTCCACTGATTTAAGAATATGAATCTCATTTTAGTACGAGCATTATTGAAAGAGAAGATATTGCTATAAAGTCTTTAGCCGATTTAAATCTACATCCGACATGAAGGGATATGCAAAGCAGAAGATAGTATTAATATGGGAAGCAGAGAAAGTAGTGATACAGCGATGTTGCCGCGCTAAAGCAGACATTCTGTAGTCTTTAGTAAGTGTTCAACCCCTAATGATATGCATATCTAGTTTCCTATCTGGAAGCACTCACTGCATCAACTGAATCTGATCAGCAACTTGGCAACTGAGCTTCTTTCTATGACTCTATTCATCACTGATATTGGCTGATCTCCCACCATTCCTCTGCTCCGCATGTCCCTCCAAGTCGGAGGTTGTTTAAATTCTACTATAGTACTGACTGCAGTCGTCCTTTTTGCTGTTATCGCCACAGTCTATGAACCAAATAGACTTCTATAGACATATTTTTATGATACTTATAATAGCATTATTAAGGGTAACCGTCCACTGGAACCGTATTCAACCGATCCGTTCGGCCGTTGGACCTGACGAATCTGCTGGCCGTTAATTCGGCTGAACACGGTCGTCCATTGGAACCGATTACGTCAGTTTAGTTGCCACATTATTGAATTAACTACTATCATAGCCAACATAATTTTTTATAAACTTGAGTATGTAATTGATGAATGTTGAGTGACACATAACCTAGCTACATTTGGACTGTTGTATAAATTAAAATTTGAACCGTTTTGGGCTTATAAGCCTGTGGTACTTTTCTGTAAGTTGTGTAATTCTGAATGATAAAATAAATTAAATTAAATAAACAATGATTATATTGAGATTTTGAAAATTGAATAAACAAATATCCACTAAATTAGTTATTCATTACAATAATCTTACCTTCAACAAATATCCACTAAATTAGTTATTCATTATCAAGCAATCTTTGTTAACAGATTCCTTTGAACATTACAACGATGATATCTTTTGTCTCGCATATCATACAATGGAACATGCTCTTGAACCAAACTTATAAACTTTTCATTGTCCATAGTTACAACTTTATTAAACAGAACAAAAAAGAAACAAGACTGTGAAACAATTTTAGGCTAGGAACACTTTGTTGTCTCAGCTCGACTAGTTAGTTCGGCCGGATAGAGCCGGAAAATCCCATTCAATTAGGATCGAAAAATTGATCGGCCGGAGACGGCCGTATGAACCTGTTGAAATGGACGAGCATCTATTCCTTTCTTTGTTGGGGCCGGTAGTTTTCGGCCGATGCTAGTTCGGGCGAAAACAGTTCTAGTGGACGGCCCACCTAAAAAATGAAAGATTGCTATGAATGTTGGTACTGACTGCAACCATCCTCGTCGCTGTTATCGCCACAGTCGTTGCGGTGGTTGCACTTGCTAAGCATGTCGACGCAGCGCTGGCCGTTCTTGCAGCGGAACTGGTCGAGCGAGCACGAGATGCCCGTCGCCAGGCTGCAGCCCTCCTCGTCCTTCCGGTTCCGGCAGTCGAAGTAGCCGTCGCACTGCTTCTCCTTCGGGATGCACGGCCCGTGCGTGTCGCAGTGGAAGTCGTCCGTCTGACACTTGCGGTAAGCTTAAACAAAAACCAAACAAATCAAATCAAATAGCTTTATATTCACAAAACATAATACAAATTTATGAAATTCATTTAAACATTCAACAGTGAATACTCTTCACAAAGACCAAGAACTATTATAATTGAATTTATGAACATCCTTCAACAAATCAAAGAATATAAATTGCACACAAAAAAAATACTAGAAAATAGTATATACTATATTCAGACATACTAAATACATACTAGTATATACAGACATAATAAATAGTAGCTTAATGGCCATAAGACTGTGAGTGGAGAGTGAGTTCTTTTAAATATTGATTGAGATTATGTTCTCATGTTTTGTACATATTATAATTAAAACCATTATAATTGAATTTATAAAAATTCTTCAACAAATCAAAGAATATAGATTGCAAACAAAAATCCATACTAGATACATACAGACATAATAAATAGTAGCTTAATGGCTATAGTACTCATTAGAAATGGCAAATTCACTATGGGTTCAAGTTCTGAATGTATAGGCGGATTGAATCAGTTGCTCACATTGATTAAATACATGCATTCAACTTTTGAGAGAGCAATACAAAATACTTGAAGAATAAAGCATTTTACTCAATCGAGGAAATACTCGTCTGTAACTCTTATCCAAAGTTGAAATATTTGAGTAGCCTATTGGTACAGGTGGGAATTAATGAGAAATTGTATTTATTGAAATAGTTATAACGAAATCAGGGCTACTTATTTTCATTTATAAAATGGAATTATACTGCCCTTTTTTGAAAATAATTAAATAATAGTTATAATTTGTATTCTCAATTTATTATTTTATTATTTTCAGAAAAAGGGTACTATAATTCTATTTTATAAACTATTTAATGAATAATTATTGATGTTCCTTTTTATGACGAAACACTATATAATAACTTTGTTGTAGTTCAGACACTGTGTTACTTGTAAATATTTGAAAAAAACACTTACTTTTCTTGGAGTATTGAGGAATGCATTTCACTCCTGAAGAGTAGCTTCATCAGCTTCGACTACTGGAGCATTCCTCAATACTCCAAGAAAAGTAAGTGTTTTTTCAAATATTTACAAGTAACACAGTGTCAGAACTACAACAAAAGAATAATTATTACTAAACGAAAATCCAAATCAAATGCTGTGAATCACCCCGAATACTTCTGCTACTGTACTGCAAATATTGACAACAGGGTTAACAGATAGATGGAAATTCGATGAGAGATACCGGGGTCGATTCCCGGGTTGGCAAATAATTTTTTGATAGTAGCTCTCATCGAATTTCCATCTAGCTGTTAACCTGTTGTCAAGATTTGCAGTAGCAGAAGTCTTCGAGGTGATTTACAGAATTTTTTCAATTGAATTTTCGTTTAATAATATATTATTAGTCTACTGAATTTGTATTTCGATTTGTAATATTAGGCTTGTATACTAAGTATCAATATTATTGTATCGAGTTGAAGTGACTTCTGTCAATGCAATTCTGTTTGTGACAATAAAACATTCTAGACTTTTGATTCAAAGTTATTTAGAGAGGTGAGTACTGTCAGAAAATGTTGAGTGATGCGATTTTGAGTGAAATATGAAAAGTGATTCAACCTTATTCAAAACTGATATTGATCTAAGGTCGAAAGAGGAATATTAAAGGGTTTCCTTTCGCCTGGTTTCCATTTCAAAAAAAACATGTTTTTGGACTCAGGGGACCTTGCAACTTATATAAAACTTGAAATTGAGGTACCTAGGAAAGTAAGGAAAGTAATAATTAAAATGCTAAGCTTTTATGTACAAATGGATAACTAATAATAAATATTGTGTTCTTGAATATATCCAAATTTTCTGAATTTTTTAACATAACCATAGTTCACTTATACAAAGTAGAAAGTACACTATAAACAAAGTTAAATCTGTGTGTCAATATACAATGTGAAATGCTTCATACATACGTTGAATGAATTTCTATTTCAATTGAAAGTTGTAAATTATACAAGACAATTACATTCAGTTCACGATATCATCTATGATAATATAAGAATGGGTTGTCATGAGATGATATATCTATAAAATAGAATATAGTACCCTTTTTGAAAATAATAGATTAAAAATACAAATTATAACAATCTATTATTGTATTAATTTCAAAAAAGGGAACTATAATTCTATTTTGGAAATAAAAATAAGTAGCCCTGGAATCATACATTTTGAGAAGATATATTCTTATCTATATATTTTTTTTCGAATATGATAGAAACTTTTGAAAACTCATAGCTTTAAAATATTGTTGGAAAACCAAAATACGGATGTATAAGAACAATGTGTCTGGTTCTTTGATGTTGTTTGACATAACGTAAATAGAATTTTTCATACGACTCTATTCCGTAAGTCCTCTCTAGTACATAGTAATAGAACTGAATGAGCTCAAGTGAAAGTAAACATACTATGAGTAATGTAATCGATGGAAATTACTCAGATATTTAAGATTTTGAAAATCAATACAAATTAAAGATACCTTGATGAACTTTTAATATTGTTTGAACTCTTGATTTTGCAAGACCAAAAGATGTTTCGAAGATTATTCCCCTGGTCAGAGAAAACCCATTTCTATTCTTCAGGTTAGATTGATCAACTTTACTCAAACTCAAAGCAAAGTGAATTGATACAAATCTAACGAGTCAAACTTTTAAAAAAATTCTGAAGAGTGGCCAATAAAGTCTGGAACTAACGTAAACCTGTGCGAAGTGGCCAGTTTCTCTGAAACTATAAAAATCCATTGAGGGTGCAGTGATATCTCATTCATAATTCAAATTCAAGTGATATAAATTGGAGAGTGAACTCACGACATTCGGCTTCGTCTGTACCATCGACGCAGTCGACCATCATGTCACAGCGATAGTGTGGCGGTATGCAGTAGGTTTTGTTCCATATGTACTGGCCGCACGATAGCTGCCCTGGCTCACAGTCAGGGGGAGCTGCAATCACAACAAAAATATAAATATTGCTTCAAATTCATGCAAGTTAATTAAAAAAACTTAGGTGAAAACTATTTTTATAGAAATTTAATACAAGAAAAATCGTATTTGGTAAGTTGAACAAATTTATTGAAAAATTGGAATAGAATCCAAAATTTGAACACTTTTCATTGAAAAATTTTCCTTTTTTACATACTATATCTTGATCATTGGTGATCAGAATGTGCTCAATCATGGCTTACTTTAGAAAATAGTAGGCTATCTATAGTAGGCTATGGCTCAATCTAATGTTAAAAAAACAGATAATTTTGTACTCTATAGAACATTACTTATACCACGTCCATGCGACGCGCTATAAATTATGAAAAATTATAAATTATATAAAAATTATGATTTTTAAAACGTTATGAGAGAAACAAAATAGAAATGGACTGCGGAATTTTTTCGACGATTTTGAAGTTGAAACTTATTTACATTTAAATTTTTAATTTACAATTTTCTGTATTCCAGTTGAAAAAAACAATCAATAATTTAACAACGAAATTCAATAGCCTAAGAGAGTTAGTTACCGAGTCGCAAAATCGAGGCTTGAAATCAGAGGCTTGAAATTACAATTTGTTATTACTTTTGTTAATTTTAATGAAGATTGAGAAGTACAATAGATTTTCGAAGCCCCTCTTTCGATGATGATATTATTTAACTCAATGTACCTAGAATACAATGTATTCTAGATTCCTTCATTCAACTGTACATCGATACGAACTATACATTTATTGTTGTACATAACATTTGTTGTACTTACGGCAAGCTTGGAATTCATCTTCGCCTTTCTCACAGTCTTTCTGGTAATTACAAAGAAAAAGATTGGGGATGCATTTGCCTTCCGGACATTTGAATTGATTAGGACCGCACACGGTTCCATCTGCAAGCAAAATCACAATAAAAAATATTGAATTAAAGAAAGAGAGATAAGAGACAATTATAAAAAGTATGAATACAATAAAAAATTTAGTTTTGCTCCTCAAAAGGAAAACTAAAGTATTTTATGAGAATACTCGATCAATCAGAGCGGAGCAAAAATCAAAACCTTTTGATTTTTCATAAAGAACCCAACTTGGCAGAGCATAATATCACAACATAATAAAAATGGGAACATATGAATAACCACATTTCAATAAATGATAATGATATGAATTGGATTAGCCAAATTAAATTAGTGGCTCAAGAGATAGGAAATAGAGGAGATAGAGAAGAGAAGAGAAATAGAGAAGAGCTAGAGATGAATAAGAGCGATGTCTACAGTTTGGTTGGCATAATAAAAGACACAAGAGCAGTCGATAGTTATTGAATATAGTTGATATTTCAGTGAGACAATAAAAATAATCAACTAAGGTCTACACTGCAATATATTATTGCGAGGGAGCTCATTGAATGTGCATTGTTTCTTACAACGACCTTTCTCCAATTAATATTACTGAACTTCCATATACGTTTGTCCGCTCTTAGTATTATAAGAACGGGTTATGTCAAACACATAGAAGAAGTGAAGACTATAGCATCCAATAATGACAGTGATTTTACATTAGAAGCAACTCTTCGGATACCACCTCAAATCTTTCTCAGAAATAATACTCCAACTGAGACTCAAAAAGAAGAGCAGAATATCACTCGGAATATTTGCGCTTTTATAGAGTTCGCCGGCTGGTG
Source organism: Nilaparvata lugens (assembly GCF_014356525.2). Classification (NCBI taxonomy): domain Eukaryota; kingdom Metazoa; phylum Arthropoda; class Insecta; order Hemiptera; family Delphacidae; genus Nilaparvata; species Nilaparvata lugens. The sequence continues at coordinate 18,713,819 of NC_052508.1, forward strand.
AAGTGGAGAAAGATTGAAAAAGTTTTGAGAGCTGAAGAGTTAATGTCGGTGTAGTGAGAGCGAGGGAAGGAAGAGGGCTTGGAATTAAAGTGGTGTACAGCACTCTTTCACATCTGCTTCCAGGTGAATTGATATCTCCAGCGAATGATGGCCGATCCATGAATCACGCGCGCCTTTCACAGTCCGTCTGTCCGCTTTCCCGGCTGAAAAAACCTCCGGAAAAGCCTCAGAGGAAAAACGCGCGAAGAAAGCTCATTTACCATTTAGAGCAGAGGGATTCAGGGAATCGTAAACAGTTCAAAGAAGGATGTTAGGGTCCTGTTCTCGGGGCTGCGTGCACCCTTTGATTTATAGCCGAAGACCCTTTACTTTCCCAGGGGCTCATTTGAGCGGCAAGATGGCTGCGTTTCATTTTAATAGACGGCCCACCTTATGAGACACCGGAAATGAGATCTGAGACAACCTACCTAGCCTAAGTAGTGTTATTCAGGATTTACACCCGAATTTAGTATGCACGTGACGGCAATACTCCCTTCCATTTTATTAAATTTCATTGTTACCTGGAACAATGCGAGTGCTGTTGAACCCGCCTTCTCGCTACCATTATAATTCAATGTGTATCTCAATCTGACACTGACAACTAAACTGATAATTGAAGAAGAAAGTTTATCATACAGGATTGCCAACTTTAAAATGGATCACTAGGCATTAAATATCACAAATAGAACGAATAGTTAAGAGTGATGAGAATACCAATAAGGAAAGTTCAAATGGAGTGAATAGTTAAGGGTGATAGAATCAGCATGAAAACGGCAACATTGGACTCCTATATTCATATTAAAATAGTATTGGTCATAAAGCCCCATGCTGCGTTCTAAGGTTTGCACGAACTATAGTTTACTAGTCTCTACTGGACTCTATGAGTCTCTATTTTACTGGATATGAGAATACACGTAAGGAAAGTTACATGAAAAATTATTTATTGTTTTTCAATATTCATGTACAAATGGATTATCATTTATCAAGCACGTTGTAATGAACAATTAATGAGCAGCGTTAAACAAAGTTCGTTTTAAAGTCTTTAAGTGAAAATTTCGAGTTGTTATGTAACAGAGTGTTGGACACACTATGTCTTTTTTGTGTTTCTCAAATTTAATACAAATAGTACAAAAATGATACCAATAAAATTCAGTAAACACATTCTAATTTTCAGTTAACAAGTTGACGATCTTCAAGTAATCATTTCCAGTCGCTCATGGCTCATCCAATGTCAGTATGCCAGGAATGTTTGCAGAACTTTAGCTTTTCAACGACAGCGTTCAGTTGTAAATTTGCATAGTTGAAAACTAGTGTAACTTACGATACCTGAGAATGAATGAGCAAGCTTCTGATACTTGGACTTACATTATCTTGAAGTATCTGCCTTCTCATGAAAAATGTAATGAATTATAGTTAATATGAAAGAAGGTAGTAACTTCCTTCTAACATAGTAGAAGGAAATGACTGAAGTAAAAGTGTTGGGAGGGAATCTTGGTGGTCTCCTCCTCCTCTTCCAGTTTAGTTGCCAGAGCGCGACTGTTTGGTATGGTTGTAATTAAATTCTGTCGCGCAGTAATCAAGCCGAGCAGTGAGTACTGAGTAGTGAGTAAGTAGAGAGAGAGCGCACCAAAACTTCTCTGTTTCTGGAGACATTTGTGAATGTTGGGATGCTGTAGAGTTCATCAATAAGTCATATGGCACACGAACCTCGTATCAAACTTCCATGAGAAAATTTATTCAATCCTATCATTGCTTGGGAAGATTCAAACTTGGCGCCAGCGCACTATTACCAACATTTGAATTTAAACGAAAGTGGATAGGCACGGACAAGTTTTGGTAATGTTTCCAACGGGAAGCAAGAATTTGAGCGACTGCTCACTCAATCTCGCTCCCATCTCCCAACTTAGTACAGCTTTCATTGAGAATTAAATTGCATGCAAAATGCAGAGTGGTAGCGGTTACAAATTTTCCGATAGCAAAAAATCATTACTTTTCTACCTGCTCACGACTCAACGCATAATATTTAATCGATTTCGTACATTTAAAGACATGCATTATTATAAATACAATTTCTGATTCTCGTACTCTACTGCGAATACAGTAATAGATGGTATATTTTGTTAGTAATCACTATTAGAGAATTTCCAGTTTCAATAACTGCTTTCCAGTAGCGTTATTGCAACAGGATTTCTTGAGAATTGCTCCAGTTTATACAAACTAAATGCTTGTGATTAGGACAGGCCTATCTATGTAATGATAGAATGTGACTTTCATACATCCACATCTACATAATACATTATCGTATTATAGTAATTTAATTTAATATTGTATATTGACGTTGTTTTTTGTATCAATCTATCATTCTATGTTGATTGTTGATCCACAAATTAAGAAACAGCTTTTCCGAATTGAAAAATAACTCAACTCACTAACGACCGTGTTTCGTCGTTCTATGGATCATGATTCATCAACATTCAATAGGATGTGTAAATATTAATAATGCTTGTATTGTATTTCCGCAGTTCTCATAAATGAGTGACATTGAATTGGAGAATTTTATATATCAAAATCACAATGCTCTCAGAAGGTTAGAAACATAGAAATTGGTCTCGATCAAAAGATAATACTGATTGAATATTGAAATAAGCAGATTGATGTATTAACGATTCCACTTTAAGGAATATTTGCAAAGAAATTCCACTCGTTATTACAATAATTGAAGTCAATGAATTGATTCACTGGTTAGAAGCAGTAAGTACTCAATTGGCAATCCGTTAAGTGAAGCTTATTTCTGAGCCGGCTTCAATTCTGTAGCTAGCTGAATGCATTAGGGTACGCATCATACCATAACGAGATAGGCGGCCGGAATAATTAGAGAATAGCGGGCCTTTGAAATCAGCGATGCAGTGATTATCTATGCGAGACCATTCACAAAATGGGCCATAAAAAGTCTGAGTGTAATTAAACCCTTAATGTCTGCTTGAGGGAATTTAAATATTATCATCCCTCTCCCGATCTATCGCCCCATTCTTCTCCAACGCCAAGTTTCATACAAGTCTCACTAATTAATATCATTGAAATTCATCCAGGACTCAACTTTGAAGGTTTATCCCGACTGTAGAAAATGGAAGATTGAATGAAAATCACGAACTTTTCTCCTCCTTGATTCGACTCTTCATTCATTGAATGATAGAGCTTTCTATGCGCATTGAACGAATTGGAAATTGCTTGTAATGAATAGCGTTGTCTACCGTTTTCTGAATGGAAAGATAATTCAGATTGATTGTTTGATTTGAATCGTCATCATACATCATGTCATACTAATATTTTTAGTACATCAATATATTCGAGAAGTCGGAATGATTTTTCTAGATAAATCAGATTTCTGGAATTTGGGTGCATTTTCGAAGTTCCATGAATAGTATATTAAGAAGAATTTCCACTAGTTGCATTAATGGATTATTCAGATATCAAACATGTTAACCCCATTCTAGCTTGGAGAAATTTGTTATTAGCATATATAACATATTTTAGATGTCACCTGGAATGTGTTGTGGAATATCTAAGCAAACTCCTCATTGTTTCATTGGATTCAAACATGTATTGATATAACCTATAATATTCCTATGTTGAATGATTGTATACTCCTCAATTTGGATTTTGGAAGGGTGCGATTCCCCTCCATCATCATCATCATCATCATCATCATCATCATCATCACGGTAACAAATTATTCCTGCAACTAGGTTATCCAGAGCGTTTTCGATTATTCTACAAGTCCAACAAGCTATAGAACTACTAATTATTCCATTAAATTCATTTGTATCTTTATTCTTTCATTCTTTATTGATTCATACATACAATAAGTACATCATCAAAATAATAGGGAGAGAAGAAATAAAGTAACCTTGTGCTATTCCTCTCCCAAATTTAGATAGGGTTACACATCGTCCGAAATAGGTTATCTATGAATTTAAGAAAAATAAATGAAGGAGCCATGAAAATATTACATTCCATTTTCCTCTCTATTAAATGATTGTAATCTCTTCCAAATACTGCATTACTCTTTAATCATTTTCTAATACTACCTTCATCATCAGATAACGCGATGAATTTCACATTTGTTGGTGAATAGAATGAAGAGCTGCCAAGCATCAGCCTGGCTCGCCAATTCTCCGAGAAGTGGTAATTCGCTTAAAAGCATGCAATTGTCTTCCCAGTCAGCCACCTAACCTAGATCTAGCGAAACAGCAGACGTTGTCAGGCATCGCATAGGTAGCAGCAAAAGTCTTTGTGAGCATCCTCTCCGGTGAGAGACGAGAAACGAGCAATCTTCATTGCAAATTGGTCTGAGGCGAATTAGGCTGACATTGTTGAGACGTCCCTTGGCTTTGCTATGCACCGCGCTGGTCATTAACGGAATAATTGTGTCTGCCTTATTGCGGCCCTACTATCCTACTACTCTGCTCTCTTTGAACAGTAGGATAAACTGAGTGCTATGCTAATAATCGTGATAACCATTCTGCTATTGATCCACTTCTCCACTTGGAGGAGTGTTGACGTGTATTCCGTGGAGAGTTATTCCACGAGATAATATTTCAGGGTTTGAAGTGGATGTGCAGCGTTAGGGAATAGACAACATAATGCAGTATGCAGTATAAAATATTTAGTTTGACCGTGCAGAAGTACTGCATTAATTAAAATTGTGTATCGTTATCCACACAAAAAAGGAGAATCACATTGTTCAGATACATAAACTAAAAACTTGAATGTTATGTAATTCTCAACATACTGGAAACGTGATCGATTGAGGTGATCTCTTTTTTCAAGTCAAACCATACAAACCATTTTATTACAATTTGACAAAATTCAATTCTAGAGAATAATCATCAATACGTTTGATGATTTAAAAATGTTACAAGATGAAAGTATAATATCACACAATGTGAAAATATCAGCATTATTGATATTCGGTAGGCGGTTAAAATTTTAATATTCGAATCATTTTTGTTTCAATGAATAGAATTCAGCAGTCGGAAACTGAGAATGGTTTGTAGTTTATGTATCTGAACAATATGATTCACCTATACATTCATTTTTTGTGTAGATAACGAAACACAATTTAAATCAATGCAGTACTTCTACATGGGTCAAACTTAATATTTTATACCGAATACTGCATTATGTTCTCTATGAGAAAATTGGTTCAAATCATTGATGACATTGGAGAATGAGATTCTAGAAAAATGTTATAGTTTATTTCATTATCAAGCAAAATTCAAAATACTAGTAGAATTGTGATGAGTATGAGAAAAGCGTAGCCTACTTAGCGTACATCCACACTAGAAAGCAGGTAAGAATGAACCCAGAGGAGATGTAGTTTGAGAAAGTTGAGCTACGCTTCGCCATCGGCCGTTATTTGACGTTTGTCGATAATACACACGCAGCAGAAAGCAAAGCTGAGCAGAGCAGAGGAGAAGACGCTAAGTTGGAGTGCGTTAAGTACGGTTGGTGGCTGCAGAAGTGCTCGGCGTAAATGAACCCAACGGTTGGTTTAGGGAGAGGCGCTTTCGATGGCGGGGCTTTTCGTGATAAATCAAACGACGGAAATCCCCGAACTTGGCACGAATAGAATAGCCCTCGATGCCTAGACGGGGGACGGGGGTTCGAGTCTTATGAACTGCTAGCATCTACCCACTCGTCGCTCTAAATACTAAATGAGTTTTCTGCACGGCGACTCCTTTAATGGTTAGTCTGGAGTCTGGCATCATGAAGGCCCGTTAAACTTTCAGCAGTTACGTCCAAAGATAACCACGGCTCGACCTGATCCAACATTCAAAAGGTAGGCTACCTACAATGGCTGAGACGCTTTGGCGACGCTGCAATTCACTCGCTCCGATCACCGCTACAATGGATTCCATACAGCAAAACACTTCAGGCATCTGCCTCATCAATTATTGCTTCCAGCTTCAAGCTGCACTTTGTAATGGAATGCCTATTCTGTTCCTCAAACTGAAATGTCTCTGTTGGGGAGGAGACTGTACACAATACAAAAACTAATCTCTGCTCACAGAGGAAACCTCTGGATGAAATTTATCACATTGGATCTGAGCTTGTATGCTGATTGAGTTTCTCAACTTCCTCCAGATCTGAGTAATGTATAAGCACTAAATTGGGGGATTGGGAAATTGGGAGACTTTTCACAGAAAAAAATGATGAAATAGTGAGTCACTGAGTACTACTTTTATTCATTTATTTAATGGATAGAGCAAACAATACTAAGTCAGAACAGAAAAAACAGGCCATTGCCCAAAACTTCTTCCATTTCTTGATTTTGTCTCAAATCGTTCAAATCTGCTATGCAGAAGATAATTATGACACTCAATGAATTAATTCGAAAAAACTGAATCATTGGAGCTAAAAAGGATTGGCAATTTTATAGCTTCATAGTTATAATATTATGAGATTTATGATATGACCAACTATATGATACTATATAGTATATGATACTATGAGCCACCATTTATTATATGAGTACACTGAGAACAGTAACAAATCCCTGAATGAATCAAATACAGTTACTGTGCACTACATTAGTTCGTGGAAGAAGGACTAACCATAATAAAGACAATTGAAGCATGTAATGTATGACTTCAATAACGAATATGATTAGTTCATGGTCATGGATTGTGATTATGGAAATCATATTCTACTCTCATCTCTATTATTGCTGTCAAAGTGCTGAAAGACACAATAATATACTTTCGAATACGATAAGTTAATAAATTAAGACGTGAGTAAAATAGTAGAGTTTTATTGAATTTTGTAGAATGGAAAGTGAACTCCATGGAACAATATTTGTCGATTTCATTCCAGTCTACATCAGCTTTGGGATTAATTTGATTTATTAGTCACATTGAAAATTGATAGCATATATTTGAACATCATAGATAATACTCATGATTTTTTGATTACGTTGTGAACCGACATTTCTTGGAAATGAATGAATGTGAAACATTTCATAATGATGGATTAAACCATTGTACGATGTTATGAATTTCATGAGAGCCTCTCTGTTAGCTATCTAATTCATTATTCATGTATCAGTGGTACTGGTATTATCATAAGCTTATGCTGATTAGGGACAGGGCCATTACTAATTTCGTGCTAATTCGTAACCTTTTAATTTCCATCACATTAGAACCTGAGCTCAAGGGAATTAACAATATCTATCATAAAGCCCTCAATTATCGTAATGGGAAGTGAATCTCATGACTGTATGATTTCATAGAATCGAGTAAATTGAGTTGATTCCTATGAATTACGATTGATTATATTTGAAGCATCGTTTGAAAGTACTGTATATTCAATTATTCTACTAGCTGTGCAATGCAAGAAAACTAAATTGATAGTTGAGAGCTTGCATCAATGAAATTAGCACTCATTTACTAATTTGAAACAGGTTTTCAGATTTTTTGAGGTTTTGAGCAATAATTATTTTCTGGTCATACTATCATTGAATAGCTTGAAAAACATAATTTTATAATAAACGCTTTCTTTTTGTTTCTTATTTTCATTACGAAATAGATTTAAATGGAAATCGGGCTATCAATGAGATTAATTATAATAAAATATTGATGTATTTTTTAAATTGTCATCAGTTTCAAGCTACAAGCTTCCAAGTAAATGTAAAACGACCAGAGCTTTTCTGTTGAAACGGAGAAAAATAATGAAATAATAATAAAGAAAAATTAAAGAAAAAAAATTAAAATATAATGTGTCAATTCGAACTGATCTGGTCTAAAAGTGAGCGTCTATATTCAAGCATAGGCTAACTTAGTTCCAAAGTTTACTGAGATTTTGCACAGTAAACTGCATACTGTTATATTAGCCTACAAAAAAATGTTCTTGCATCTTGAGTAAAAAACTCCTCAATCTTGGGCACTGTGAAAATCACTCATTCAACATTGAATTTACATTTCAATCCCTGATTATTTTATAACACAGTGTAGATATGATAATAATCAGTATTGATAACTCACAGATGTGTCCAGGCTAACCTTACAAATTAACAGCATTTCTTCCACACTTGAATTACCTGCAACAAAGAAACATAATTGCTAATTATTTCTTTGAAGAAAAACTTATATAATATTGAACTTTTCGCCTATTACAAACACTTTGCTAAGAAGCAAACAAAGTCAAATTATCAGGTAGTCAATCTACGCAAGGTTATCCTGAAAACGTTTCCAACCTATGTTGAATTCTTCTTTGAAATAACACGTGAAAGCAGAAATAGTTTTCCATTACATTATAAACTATGATCTATGAATTCAAACAATTTCTGTGGAATTAACGGATCCAAGAACTTGATACCTCCAACTTTATAAGCGAGCCTCAGATACCTTGAATATTCAAAAAATATAGTCGGCAATAATTCTTAAAATTGTGTTGGATCGAGGACAGACTATTCATGAATCCTGAGCGAATCATGAATTATTATACTTTTCTATGCTGCATTCCGACCACACAAGGCTCCTCAATGAAAATCGAAGCGGGTGGACGAGCGAGGTATTCTCGGTTTTCCCATACGAGGTCCACAGAGCTTTCCTTCTTTAGAATTCTTTTTAATTTCACGTAACAACGGAAGGGTCTGTCACTCCCCTTCCCAACCCATCACAAAAAGCAGTTGCCAAGCATTGTCAGCATTCTACTATGATAGAGCCCTTTCAAGCAAAAAAGATGTATTTGAGTCATCTTACGTATATGAAGCTCAATATCGCATTCTGATATACGTTGAAAGTTCCAGGAATTCGAAATTTTTTGCCTTTTATTCGACCGGAAAAACCATTTCGAAAAACGAGGATCAAACGGTTTATGAATGTGTGTTCTCAACCGAAGGGGATGGCATACAGATCACGAATCTGTACAATACAATATTTTCCTCAATAATAGTGTCGATACAATTCTAATGAATCTTTGGTATATTCTATACGAATATTTTGATAATTATATTTATTATAGTATTTTCAATATCGATCAAGTTGTACAAGTTAGCCTAACTACACAATGCATCGAAAACTCTGTAATTTAATTTTAATTTTTCGATATTCTTAATGAGATACTGTATCTTGAGGCTGTGTAAAGGCTAAAAATAAACTTTTTACTCGTAATATTTTTCAAAGTTTTTTGATTTGTATATCATCAAGCTATCAAAATGAAAAAGTTTTCTCAGGAAAACATTTTTTTCCGATCATTACCTTTTGAGATATGAGCGACTGGAGTTTGAATTTTTGGGACAGAACATTTCAAATTTGGTACTATATAAATCCATGAGATTTAGAGGATAGATTCTTCATGGTATTTATTGTTGATCGAGTAGAACAAAAATTCTCTGGAAATATCAATTTTTGAAAAAGTTATTCAATTTACCAAAAATAACTCAACTAAAAGCTATTTTTGGTTATTTTTAGTAAATTGGATAACTGTATTAAAAATTGATATTTTCCGAGAATTTTTGTTTTACTAGATCAATAATACCATGAAGAATCTATCCTCTAGATCTCATGGATTTATCTCTTACCGAATTTGAAATGTTCTGTCCCAAAAATTTAAACTTAGGGCGCTCATATCTCAAAAAGTAATGATCAGAAAAAAATGTTTTCTTGAGAAAACTTTTTCATTTTGATAGCTTGATGATATACAAATCAAAAAACTTTAGAAAATATCACGAGTGAAAAGGTTATTTTTAGTCTTTGCACAGCCTTAATGAGATAAAATATGTGATATTCTCATTAGATACAGTATACTATAGGCCTACTCGTATACTCGAAGTAATATTTGTGTTACTGTATTTTATGCAGTGAGAATCATTATTAATAATCATTTAAAGAGAATTCTCGGCTATTTAAAGTTACTGTTATTATGTCCAGACAAAGATTTTTTCATGTTCTGCAAGCTCTGATTTATGATTATTATCAAATAGATTTTCCTAATAGCTCTGTTTCATACCACTCCTATAATATACCACGCCTTTCAGGTCAACCATATAAATTTGCATAAGTTTTACGCTTTTACGTACTAATAGAAAATAACTTTCATTAAAAAGTGTTATTGAAAAAATGGAGAATAAAGATTAAATTATTAACTAGCAATAGTTAACTTGGATAGTCAACTAACTATTGAAACCGTTTTGAACTTTATTGATGTGCTATCGTATATCCCTGTGTTTATTTCGCTGCATAGCTGTATGATGTTCAGCATCTCGGAGAGTCATATACACACAAAAACGAGTTATGAATTTCAAGAGGTGTTGCTAGGACTTATTTCAGCGGATTATCTTGGCACATTCATAAGATTCAACATTTACAGTTTATTAGACGCTTATGGCTCACGTTTTCGGTACCCTAATTACACTTCCAAGTCCAACGTATGTAAGACTTGACTTGAATAATCCAGATGGACTACAGCACTCCTTACTTTCAAATGTGATAATTTTGGCAGCTATCTCGAAAGAAAGTCTAATAGGAATAAGATGAGATGGAAAGCCTTCCTGTGCAAAGATAAGCCTCCAAGTTGTTTCTCAGTAGTCTATAAAAGCAGTATCAGTTGGAAACATAATCAAAGATTCTGTGATAAAAACTTTATCATTATCAAACATTAGTTTTGGGAAATTTTCTATACAAAATTCATAGGTATGATTTCCAATTACTTGTAATTTTGGAATATTCATACAAAAGCTCATAATTCAAATACTTGTTGATGATGAGTTAGTTAAAAACAATCTGAAGTTCCCCTCTGGATACACTCCTGGTAGCCAACAGAAGTTCTTCAATAAATATTGTGAACATAGTGAAAATGGAAATGGTCATATCGGTGATCTATTCAACTTAAATTAATTTGATTAAATGATTTCTAACGCCTACAAATAATTGGAACTTATTCTAACTGGATTATAATATATAATATCATGTGACATGTCTGGTTTTGGAATGGAAATGGACTCTGAGTTTCATCACTTCTTGAAAACTCTGTTCATTAGTTTTCCTTCTAGTTTTTGATGAGAATGTTAGAAGTACTGTAGAAGAAAGTATTGTACCTACTAGGAGCCAACTCTTAAGAAACGCTTACAGAAGGAGGAAAAGTTCACAAACCACATTGTATTACATTTCAGATTCCATGAGGAAAAGATAGCAAGATGAGCATAATTCGAACTAACCTGGCGGACAAAACTCCAGTCGAAAATAAAATAAGGATAAATTTGTTTTGAGACCTTGGCCTTGCTCTTGGAAACGAACTGACGTCAGGATAAGAAAGGACTACCTGCGTCCTGCGCCAACAACTTACAACTTACGGCCTTGACCACGGGCTTAACTTGTAATCAAGTGAATGAAGCAGGATTGGCGCTCCACGTCACCTATTTCGACTGGATACAACTGGAAAGAGGGAGACTGGAATTGAAAATACTTGTATACGTGAATACGTTTCAGCACACGAATAACTATTCGGATTTATTCTCGGATCGAGCTGCGAAATTTGTTTCAAATGAGCTAATAAATTCATGTATTTTTAAATATAAAACATCTGCAATCAAAATAGCAATTAAAAGATGGATTCGGGGTATCGGTAGAGGCGAGAGTTGTGAAAGATTGATTACTTCAGAGTTTAGAGTCTAGGGCTGGATTCAAATGAGCTAAAAAACTAATAAAATCATAAGTCTTTACACATTCTATCACTTTAACAAATTTTTATCATTACACTGGCTATTTTTCTGAATCTCCTGATTCTCTCTTTTTTAGGTGTGTGTGTGTGTGTGTGTGTGTGTGTGTGTGTGTGTGTGTGTGTGTGTGTGTGTGTGTGTGTGTGTGTGTATGTGTGGGTGTTGGCGTTTTCACGCCTTTGTGGGTGATCTGTTTCTTCGTCTGTTGAGTTTGGATGGGGGGAACGTCACTTATGGGGGGCGGGAAGGGGTTTCTTGGGTTTCTAGGGGGTGGCATAGGGATAGGGGGGAGAAATGTAGTTTCATTCTCAGGGGGGGGGGTTTAGTGTCACTATTATTGAAATGTCAACAAGCTTAACCGATCTGTGCAAGTACTGCGAAATATTTATATATGCCTATTCCTATCTTAGACTCATTCTCGCACACAGGCAGTAATGCCTCTGCGAGAGTAAATATTTCTTAATATATATTTGTATATCGCTGTCATTTCTGTGGTGCTGACATTGTCTTATTTTTATTGTAAAGTGTATTCTTATTTTATGATGTAGGCTACCACTGTGATTGCTTAAGACTTGTGAAATAAATAACTTTTTGAAAATTGAAAAATTGAAAAAATATTAAAAACCGGTCGTCTGATTGGGACTGCCCATTGCGCTATCTATCGGCAAAAGTTGTAACAATTATCAGCTGGCCAAATATAAAAAATGGCTGACTCCAGTTTGCGCGTTTCAGATTAGAATTGCAGATGAAAAATATTCGTTGGCTGGTATTTTGAATAGAATTAAATATTTTTAAATATGTATAAATTTTTATCGTCTACTAATATTAAGTATGTAATATCATACAAACATATATTTCATGTGTTGATCAAATTTCTGGTTGAGGTATTGAATTCAGTTGACTCAATGACAGACACCTCTATTATGCTTCTTCATCTGAGCTTGGACCTTCTAACATATTTCAAATAAATGTAAGTTATTAATAAAATAGGGATGCTTCCCATGTTATTTAAATGGTGTTACTTTTACGCTTTAGGGAGTTTTTCTCTTTTTTCGTTCTGAGAGCGAAAAAGTGATACTTTAGTATTATGTTCCAGGGAGTAAAGTAAGCACTTTAGACAGTAGGTGTAGGAAAAATTACTTTAATTATACAATGTCACAATGATGTTACAAAAAAACTATAAAATACATGAGGCACCTGCTAGGGACTCTTCTCTATTAATGTGATGAGATATCACATTATTTAATGTCATGTGGTTGATGATGAATAGTGTTATTTGTGGAAGATGGCGAGTGATGAGTTAAATTTCAACTTGAATTGAAATGGAAGAAACCCATAAAGACCCTTTATTATTGAAGTGAGAACCTGAGAAGTACCTCTCAATTTAAGCAAAACAAAGATCATCCAACTATAATACAAGAAAAATACATAAATTCAAATGAAATAAGAAAAGGACTGCACATAAAATGGTAATCATCATCAATCATCATGTTATATCTAGAAAGAGATAAGGGAAATGCAGAGCCTTGGCCTGATGGGAACAGATAAAACGTTAGAGTGATCTTGGTAATCTACACATCAACTTAAATGGTTGAATCTTGTTGCAGTCACAAAGATGCAAACGTCAGAGGAGATCGCTGCCAGTGAGATAGAAATTCCTGCAAGAATGTGTGTATAAAACCAAGTTATTGGCGCCGGCATGGAGTTCGCATACAAATTACTACATAAAGCATGTAGTTACGCACAAGTTTAGTGTGGCACGCAGGCATTATTCAGGTGGAATCTTACACAAAGAAACTAGATCATAATCATAATACAGAGGAGTACCCACAGGAGGTGGTTTTTACAAACCAGACCTCGTCTTTGAAATTCCGGTGGCGGAATGTTTTGAAAATTATGGATACATGTAATCAATATTTTTCATGGGCTCTGTAAAGAACTTTAACTTGAAGGGGAAATGATTGGCAGATGGATTTTATGCTGTTTTCAATATGTTATTAAAATAGGAATTGGTATTGTGATAGGAATTTCTATCACATTACAACTACAGCCAGAAGCAGAAAACTGAAGTACTAATTTAGAAACTATTAGATATACATATATATTTTTCAAAATGAATATTATCATTTTTCTTTTTATCCTTGTTATTTTCAGGTTCAATATATTGTTGGTTCATGATTTGATTTGTATAATTTTTTATTTTGTTGAGAATGTTTTTCAAATCTATTCAACTTATTTTCACACTTTTATTTTCATCGATGTTTGTTCAGTTTAATCTTGCTTTTTTCTTGGACGATCCAGTCTGAATGGTTTTATTTCCAGTTGAAATATTCCTTCTACAGACCGAGCTATAAGTAACCATTTTTATTTCAAACTAGGATATTTCTGTGAGTATTCGGAGTATAGTACTAGGATCTCATATGGATCTTGGGATAATATAGAAAACCAAAAACTTTGAAGAATTAATAATATTCCATACAAATATTAAAGTTGATAATCCTTTTATACGAAAATTATATCCCATACTTTACGAAACTAATAGAACAAATTCCTGTAATTGAAAATTCCTAATGCTCATGTTCGTGAATACATAGGATTATTCAATAAGGATGTATTAAAGGAATCAATAAGAAGGAAAAAAAGAGGAGAACAAGAGATGATGAAAAGAGGGGAGAAGATAGAGATGAAGAGTAGGATGATTGAGATAAATGTATGTACTGACAGTTATGACATGAATAATGATGAATATCAGTGATGATCGGTCCATTCTCGAATCAGGCATATAATACGTCATTTCAGCTGACATATGCCAAAATCTTTCGCCTCTCGCTACATACTTTGTACAATATGTGTGTAATATCAAAAAATCAATTCATTGATTTCAAAAATGTTTGACATTCAATGATAACTGACGCGTTTGGAATATTACAATCTTGACATCAACATTGCAATGTCAATATGACATTGTATATGACACTGCTTGAAATTTGGCAGGCTGTAGGCGTGTCTTCTCTCGGCCAATCACAGAGCTGAACTTTGATTGATCAGCTAACTGCCAATCTTAGGACTGCCATAATTTCAATTACGCTGCTCAATGATTATGCTTTCAGTTTACTAGAGATTAGTAATGGTGTGACAATCGAAACTAGTATCTAATATAATTACAATTCACTAGTGGTTTTGGCAATATCTAGTGGTTTTCATTCGATCTCGACAACAACAAAAAATTAACCAAAGACACAAATAAAAATGAAATTCCAGCCAAAGCCTATGAAATTCTATTCTAGATTTTCTTCGCTTACAGTAATTCTTTGAAACTGATCATGATAGATTACAGTATATCAATCTTGATGATTCTATGTTGGGCAATCAATTTATAATGAGTTAGATAACTGAGAAATATAAATCTACAATAACTTATGATTATCACTTCTTATATCGTTCTGTCTCCACTACTCGCATTCACATTATGTATGATAAAGTCTATTCAGGAAAAATATACATATCATATTTCTAATTTGAAATTCAAATTTGCCAGATCCTGAATTGCAGATAATGAATTGATCCTGAATTGCAGACAGTATTTTATTAGTCAACAATCCCTCGTCTTTCTAGATATAAAAACATTTTATACAGTAGATGTTCTTGATACAGAGATTTTGTGGTTTGTGGCTTAGAAGCTTTCTAGTTTTCTACCAGATTGAACTTTCTATCAAGGCCTTTGCAAAAAAGTCTACTGAGAAAGTAATAGATGCTTGCTGCTAATGACTTTAGCCAACACATTATTTGAGACCTGGGATGAATAGTGGGAGAAGAGGGTAAGAGTCGACGAGAATAGATACATATCTATTACATATTATCTATTCAACAATTGGACCAATCTTCCTAGAATGTTCTAATAGAATTCACATCTCAAGCACTAGTTATTTTAAATATTATATCTAGATGAATATGAATAGTGCAAGATGGAAGGGACATAGAGTATTGATGAGAATAGTTGGTTCTCCATCACACATTGAAGTTCTCCAATATTATCTAGTTATTCTGCATAATACTTTATGTATCTCGTTACTCATATTTTATTTCCATCCTGTCATTGGAACTCATGCTGTGTTAAGGCTGTGCAAAGGCTAAAATTAAACTTTCTGCTGGTGAAATTTTTCAAGGTTTTTCGATTTGTATACTATCAAGCTATCAAAATTCAAAAGTTTTCTTAGAAAAACATTTTTTTTCGATCATTACTTTTTGAGATATGAGTGCCTAAAGTTTAAATTTTTGTGCCAGAACATTTCAAGTTCGGTGAAAGATAAAACCATGAGATTTTTAGGATAGATTCTTCATGGTATTGTTGATCTAATAACACAAAAATTTTCTGAAAATATCATTTTCTGAGAAAGTCATTCAATTCACTAAAAATGACCAAAAATAACTTTGAGTTATTATCGGTCAATTTTGGTAAATTGAATAACTTTCTCAAAAATTGATATTTGCAGAAACTTTTTGTTTTATTAGATCAACAATACCATGAAGAATCTATTCTTAAAATCTCATGGTTTTATCTTTCACCGAACTTGAAATGTTCTGGCACAAAAATTTAAACTTTAGGCACTCATATCTCAAAAAGTAATGATCGGAAAAAATGTTTTTCTGAGAAAACTTTTCAATTTTGATAGCTTGATAGTATACGAATCGAAAAACTTTGAAAAATACCACCAGTAGAAAGTTTAATTTTAGCCTTTGCACAGCCTTATAATAACAGAATGCTGTATTAATCTGTATTAGTAACAGATTTCCATTAGAGAATCAAGTCTATCATACATGGGTTACAGCTCCTTGTGTTCAGTATAAGTATATCTTGCCACAAAAAATGTTCGAAAAAATGTAACTATTTTAAAGACTGGTGAGCCTTGGAGATACATTTATAGAATAACACATAGTTGCATAACAGTATGGTTTCTAGATTGACTTTGAAAAGGCTTCTGAACCGTCCAATCAGAAATGAAATAAAACAGGAAATTTATAAGAGGTCTTATAAATCGACAACTAACTGCTATGGTGATAAGGTGTATGTTTATTTAAACTTGAAATCACCAAATTGAATTCCTCATCCTAATAAAGTATGAACAGTTTTTAGCCTTCTCACCAAATGCACTGTTTGTTGATTCAGAAGAACATTCCCAAGGGTCGAGAAATCAGTACAGTAAGTGAAAATGTTCCATCATTGAATAAGCATACTGAAACATATACTTCCTCTCATGCATGCTTTCTCTATGGTTTCATTCACAATTATTGAAATAAGGACTACACACATATATGGAATTGAGAGTTGTATTTCCAGTTATAGCAATTTAGTAAGTACGGTAAGAATATTCACTAGACAGTTAGATAACTGAACTAAAATGTTCAATTTCAAGGAAAATATATCTATAAAGTATATTATATTACTGAACTATCCTATACTATTAAACTAGCAACTTCTGTTTATATGTTTAGATGTTTGAATGTTTAGATGTTTATATGTTTGTATTTCACCGGATCTCGAAAACGGCTCTAACGATTCTCACGAAATTCAGAACATAGTAGGTTTATAATATAAAGATTCGATTGCACTCGATCACATCCCTGGGAAAACTCGCTGAAGGAATTTAAAAGGATAATTATTATTCATCCTTGGAAAAACACATGATAATAATTATCTAGCCGTCTGTTGATGATCGAAGTGAGTGAGCGAGTTCATGTGTGTGGGACTGTGTCAAAATTATGACTCAGCTGTTGAACTTTTGTAATGATTCAATCAGGTACATAGTGCCGGTTGCAAAAAAGCCGAATTATTTTCAATCCTGATTAATTCCAGTAGATCCATCTTTTTGAAATGGTCTTCTCTGATATGGTTCACGTGAAGTTAATCAGTATTAAAATTTAACCGGCTCTTGTGCAACTGGGCCTTTGTGAGGGAAATTTTTGCATTCCTCTGGAAATTAATCTCAATTTACTGTGATTGGATAGAACATTTCTGTATGAATGTTATTATAATTTCTTCTTTCGTAATATATTTTTTATGCCTTTGTACTCCAGAGCGAAGCTCGATATTTGTTTTTAAGTTGTAAATTTCAGCTATAGGTGAATTGAGTGGATGTGAGGTTTTGTATTTGTTTCGATTTTAGAGGTGAGAGATGCCTGTAGTAACGTTCAGTTTACATCTGGACTGATGAAGACAAATGGGCCGCAAGTTGAGTATGACAGGCGATATTTCGCCGACGCAAAGATCCGACTAATGTACAAGTCTAGCGGTGTATTTTTCTGTCAACCAACATGAAAAATGGTCAATTTGATGGAATTTATAACAAAGACACTGCACTGCACCTAACCACACAGAAAATGTTTGTCGAAACAACAGGTGGATGATACAACTTGTTTGGAAACTTTGGTAGCAAGTGCCGAGTTTAGTTTAGAAAACACCAATTCATGAAGAGTCAATACCAAAATAAGTCCACCTGAAGTATAAAGTGAATCCTGGAAATAGAACGGAAGGCTTGAGGTGATCTCTGACTTTCAAAATTGAAGTTTACACCGTAATGAATTATTGAAAGTCAATAAACGACCTGAAACGTAAATATATTTAATATATTATAATAAATCTTGTTATTACTCATTGCTAATTTTTCAATGATTCAGTCAACATTGAACAAAGTCAATTTGATTGGATTAATTCATTATTCAAAGTTTAATTTATTATATTTGAATCGAGGAGTTTTGTGAAAATATTATTGTTCGAACTGAAAAACTGAAATCTGTACATCCAAATGCAATCCAGATTGATTGTCTAATCAGTCTGGTACTAGACTGATATAGTATCAGTCTTTTAGACTTTATAGTCTAAAAGACTAAAAGACTTTATAGACTTTAAAGTCTAAAAGACTTTATAGTCTTTAAACTTATATAGACTTTTTTTTAGTATGACGCCAACTACGGAGATTGGCTTGAAATGCTCTCCAATGAGACAAGACGTACTCTATGACAGGAATACATTCACTGTTCAAATTACAGATTAGCTCACTTGAAATTGTGATTGCAAATTGCAAACTATGTAGGCCTATTCCATTTATAAACTTACATATGACTTCTGTGCATGCCTAAAAATATGTATGTTCAGTTGTATAAGGCTTGTAAATGAGTGGTACCAGCCTAAACGCTGAGAAAACGTTAACCTTTACGTTTCTCTTCTGGATAGGAACAGATTCGAATAGTTTGTATTGGTTTCGTAATTACATGACAGCCTAGCACTCAACTACGGTAATCGTGCTTCTCTCAATTGTTTTATCATTATGATCTTTCACGAACTTCCGTGCATCATTTCTTCATTTGACGAGTTTTGTATGTTCTATTAGCACTTTGAGTGAATCATAAATATCAATAAACTGACATTAACGAACGGTCTAATAGATTTCAGGATTTTATAAAAATGAAGTTTTTTTACATTCTTGCACATTAATAAATGATAATGTACATGTCAAAATTATCTTCCTTCATAACTGTGAAGTACAGTATTGGTTAATAGATTATGGTTAGGAAAATATCAACATAAAAAGATAAAATTGTTCTGATTGATCAAGGAGCATCAAAAGAGCCACGGTAGAAAAATATTCAAAATATCCTTACCATGAAAAGTAAACCTTCCCACAATGAGATATTATTTTTTTAATTTAGCTTTTTATGAGTAGTCTTTAATGTCACAAAGAAATGTACTAATTATTTAGTTTTTCATGAGTAGTCTTGAATGTCACATTGGAATGTACTAATTATTTATTCTCATAATATACAAAACATAGAAATGATTGATTGATTGATTGATTGAGTACTTTATTTATGTAGATTACAATATATACTGGCTTATACACTTATATACAATAGCTTACAATACAGCAAAATTATAGATGAATTTACATAATATAGACTAAGAAAATAATTATTGAACTGTATATGATATGAAAAAGCAATTTGTAATATGATAACTATAGATAATAATTATATTGTTATGCATCTACATAAATTGGCGGAGCTTTGGACATATCAATGTCCATTCTTCGGAAAGAATATTAAAAATATCCTCCCCACTAACTCTCTACCAAAAAATGATGGGAGAGGCACAACAGGCTTACCAAAAACTGACCTATTTCCAAATTTATATATCACATTATTGTCCAAAATAGGTTTCATTTACCTCTCAATCTATTTATGACTGATATGTTAACTTCAAAAATTATTGAATGATACTAGATATTTCAAATTCTGATTTAGAGTTCTAGATTCTCCAGAGAATACTCGTACTCAACTCAATAAAACATATTACTCAACTTGAGAGAATGTAATTATCGATCAAAGTAGTACAAGAGAGAAGAGAAAGCAAAAAAGATAGAAACGGAGGAGAAAAGGTTAAATGGGCAGAGAATCAAAGCATCAAAGCTGATAAACAAATTGAGCTCAATTAACCCAACATACACGTCATGATTGCTTTATTTACCAGTCGCGTAGACTAATTGAAGTGATCCTGCAAAAGCTACTGCGCTCGTTAGGTGACAGAACATTCTCGAGTAACTTGCCAATTTTAGAAGACTAGTTAATGAAACATGTAAAGGAATTCACTCGATTCACTTGAAAATATCAAATTATGGAATGTTGTTATATTGGGAATTTTAGAGTCTAGTTCTCAAATGATTTGTAATATACTTGTAGGCCTCCAACTTGTAAGTTTCTTCGGTCTATGAACCAAGCATTGAGACTCTATGAAGTTAATCTATTAAACAATTATAATTGCGAAACTACCAAGGCAAAAGGGGAGAATGATGCCCGTATGGTCAAAAACTGTGAGTAGGCTAATTAATACGAGTATTATATGATTAAGGAATTTAACTTTTTTCAAAGATACCAGCATGACTAGTGCACATAAGCATAACAAAGTACACAATACTTTCTCGTATATTTTAGAATTTGAATGCTTTAATTTTGAAACTCACCAATGGGAAAATAATTGACGCTTTGTGAAAGAGCACGGGTACTGACCTGTAAAAGGATAGAAATTACATTATAGAAATGGTTAATTATTATGAATAAATCTAATGTATGATAAATTACAACAAATCACAATATTAATTACTAAATGGAATAAGAATGGAATTCTTGCGAATGGAAGTAATTCATTAAAAATATTCTCAACGTCGTTAGGACTGATATTGTGTTGAAAAGTGGATACCACCACCCAATAATAAGAGTCTTGATTTGGGAGGGAATAACAGTTCATCTGTTTTCCTCCCCAAATGATCTTAATGATAAATGCATGTACAAATCGATGAATGAATACTGATTGCTATTCGAGAACTCTGAGGGAATATATATTGTCTGAATCATAGGATCGATTAAGGAGGTATGCTCCAAGCCTAAAGAGAATTTTTAATTTTACCCATAATCTTCTAGTTTTCTAGACGGATAATGCGAAATATTCTAATAACCTATTCAAAACAGACACATTTTATATTCGTGTACGGGTTACTAGAGCCCTGGTTACATTCCAACAGTAAATTAGTCCACTCTTGGATTAAATCCAGAAAATCCAATTCTGAGAACTATACAAAGGTAACCAAGGAATTCCACCCTACTTGATTCAAGAAACTCGAAAATGGAAGTATCAGTTCGCTTGAGTGGGATTGGTGCGGTTACAGGTGATTTTAATCTCGGAGCTTATCTCGAATAAAGAGCAAACTCCAGAAGAAAACGTCGATAGGCGTTATATTATCACAGAGAGAATTCAATTTCCGGAAAACAGATTAGTGAGCAGTATTCGGAATTGAGACTACGTTTTGAGATTCTCCGTTCTATTCAGAGGAATGCTCAAGTGCTTTCTATTACGAGAATAATCGTGCATGAATAAGAGACTTTTCCTACAATAATCTTTCCAAAATCCAAACACCGTATTTCGATATCGAATGTATTTAATCCTCACATTCATATTTCAGGCGAACCTTCAAGTAAATCACAGAAAACTGTGTTTTTATAAGAACGGGAGGATTTCAACTCGCAAAGGAGATACAAATCTTCCCGCGAAAATTCCAGACGTAATTCCACAGTAATTTCATCATGAAGACAATGGCAGAAAACTATTAGACTGATAAAACTAAACTTTTCATCATATATCACAATGAATCTGTCTATTGAAAGCTAATAGAATGATAAAATATAATTCTTCCTCTTTTAGAATACATAAAATATTGAATATTAATTAATAAATGTACATCTTTATTGTATGTGAGTTATTTTGCAATTCTTCAGCTAGATTAATCTACAGTACAGTACTTTTTCTATGAAGGTAACTGTGATTTTTGCGAATATTTTCCAGCACGAAATGGCAAATCGCTTAAGATGCACCTCCATAATAAGGATCACCAAAATGACTCATTTGTACTGCAAATTGCAATTTATACACTAGATATGACCACAGATCTAACCTTTACTTAGTCCATGATATGACTCTCGTTCAAGATGAAAAAACTAACAAATTACAATTCATTCACTAAACATGACTCTCGTTCAACCTGAAAAAACTATTTGGTTAATTTTTCCCAGATAAAACTCTTGTGAATGTTGGTGACGTTCAACTCGAAACGGATTGTTCACGTTCACATTTTCGTCTAAAGCGCTTCTTAAACAAACACAGCCTGACTCACCGCACTCATTACGTACTGCAACCAGAAACAGATTCATTGTCAGGGACTTTGACAGGTTAACAGTTCGCCGGGATAACTCCCTGAGCACACACGGATCAA
The DNA here is from genome assembly GCF_014356525.2 of Nilaparvata lugens. NCBI lineage: Eukaryota > Metazoa > Arthropoda > Insecta > Hemiptera > Delphacidae > Nilaparvata > Nilaparvata lugens. The sequence continues at coordinate 18,736,394 of NC_052508.1, forward strand.
ACCACCCTTTGAGTTATCAAAGTCAATGGATCCCTGTATTTACAAACGCATTACAAGGCTAGAAAGGCTCCAAATTGTAATTGTGTGTGAGTAGGCCTACTGTATCGTGTATTCTCACAGTTTGTCACCGAGTTAAATCTTTCAATTCGTATTGAATTGGGGAAAATCTTTATTCATGAACATGTAAAAATACATATGAATAGTGTATATTCATAGTGAATATTTCAGAGTGAATATTACCTCCCTAGCTCCAAGCTTGTAGGGACCTCATAATAATCTCATTTATTGATTAATTATTATTCTTAATGATGAAACTATATTTTATGAAGCATAACTCTGATTGATTCTTTTCTAACAATGAGAAATGAATGAAACTTTTTCCCACATTCGAAACTCACCATCACCTTACTGAGTATCATAATTTTTATGTTTGGCACATTTCCCTAGTCTTATAGTTACTGGTCAATTGAATACCAAAAACTCATAATTTTTCAATGAGCTGAAAATTTACAAGATTAATAATTTCCTTATGAGGATTTGATGTGAAATATCAATCCTTGCAGTAACATATTTGGCAGGCATATCTTTTGATTGAGATATATTCAGCAGAAATAGCAGGTAACAGGTCGTTCTATGCTAGTTTAAAATTATTAAAGTCTCGACTATTGTCCGGAGCTACAAAAATTAAATTATACATGTATGTATAAGGCATTAGTCATATAATTACATCGTTCTAGAAATTAAGATAGGTTCATAATCCTATATTTTGCTCAACATTTATTTATTTATTTATCATTTACAATCAACTTAAGGACAAAGAAACAGACTACAGTCCAAAACTTCTTTTCATCCCAATTTCATAAAATAAATTGTCCAAATAAAGGTTATGTGCGACTTTCCAATTCTTCACTAATTTCCACATTGAAACAAAACACAAACACTTGAAACAATTAATCTTGAATTTAGAAAGATTAAGATCCGAATTGATAACAAAATCTGCTATTAAATTCTAGATGAAGCTCCTTCAAGCTGGTGTAGTGGAACCACCAAACCCAGGAGTGTTGAAACGGCCACCCTAAATGAAAAAATAATACAGCTCTACAAGGCAAAAAACGCACTAGTAGTCAACATTTACGATTACGACTCAACCAACAGTTTGCAAAATCCTCTTTAGGAAGACAGAAGAATCTTCGAAATGACTTTATCAGAGATAAAAATGAATTTTTAACACGGAGTCGTGAGGTGAAGTGTTGAGGGAAAGATGGCTGATACAGCAGCAACACAGCAGATTCGACAATTTCGGAGATTTTCAAGGAAAGGACTGTGGATGAAAAAAACAGAGACCTAAAGCCCCAGGTGTTGAGGGGATATTGTTAGAAGAAATCGGGACTTGAACTTACGGTGCTTTAAAGCCCAAACGCTAAGGACCGGAAACGTACAAAAACAATGTTATGCTTCCTGATCAAAAAACAAACTCTCTACATATCAGGCAAACACGGTTTCCGTCGTTATATTGGTGGAAAAGTTGGAACCGTTGTAGAAGAAAATATTTCCATTTGATTGGGCGTTATTAATAACATATACAAGATTTGTTTTTTGAACAAAATTGTTCATTTGACTAACTGCTCCCAATCAACTGGGAACGTGATCAAGAAGGGCATAACTGACGACTGACCCAATTAATTGGGACTGAAATCCTTAATGGATTGGAGTTTGAAAGAACGTAGGTATATTCTATATAATTCTGAAATACTATTGAAAAATTCAAACCGCATCATTTGCTACAATGGGAATAATACGATAGAATGGTTTCCAAATTTCAACCATGTACAATGAAAGAAATATTATTTTTTCATGTTGTACATTGTCAATATTGATAAGCCTCATGCTCTCCATTTCAGATTAATCATGAGTAGCTTATTAAGCCTACAGATAACCAGAAATCATGCACCACAAATCGTTGAATAACGATCGATTCAAACTTCATGAAATCGATTATTATTCTCCAGTACTGAGACCATTACATTAGATTGACCTTGGTTTAGAAGTGAAGAGTTTTGGCAGTGAAGATGGATGGGCTCATCTGTTTTGACATGGGGAAATAACGGCTGTGACAGCGTTGTAGCATATTGAGGTATGAACGATATTTCCACTAAACAGTATATTAAACTTGTAACTCGTTTGTGGGTGGAGAGTTGAGAGCTGAGAGCACCTAACGGAGCGGAGCGGCAAAACTCAACAACCAGTCAGCCATCAGCCACCATCCAAAGAACCAGAAGGTGGAGAGAGACGTGTGGATTAGAGAGTGAGAGCGTAAGAGAAATGAGTGAGCAGATAATGTGGGATACAGTGAGAAAGAGAATTAAGTGGAGACTTGTGTCGGTCACGAGGTCAGTGAGGTCAATGACCTCTCAGGCCGGTTTATCCATGGTTCCTTCAGCGTATTTTGAACCAGAGAAATTCGCAACCATATCATATCCTACTTAAAACAAAATTATCATTTATAATCAGGATTCAAAACTAAAAACACTTCACTGTAATATATGACTTAATATATGATGTAACATATTAAATCTGGGCAGATAAAAAGCCCTACAGAAACAGTAATAGGTCTGAAAATAAAGTAACTGGCTACTATCGCCAAATAGATAATAACTAAGATTAGATAGCATCAGCTTATTCTGGCTAAATGGTACAAGAACCTAAAAAGGATTTGAAGGAAGTTTATTGCTCATAAATAGATTATTATATAAAATATTTGAAGATTGAGGTTATGTACATGTATTCACGGATCGGTGACCTAGAGATCGATCAAACCGAGGAACGTAGAATCTGACCAAAACCCCTTGGCAGAGCTTTATTGCAATCAGATGGTGTGCAATGTGAAAAAACACCTGTCCACGTGGCTAATTATTAGGTAGCATGGAATTAATATTAATGTATAGAATATTAACTAGCATGTAAAGAGCATAAATAAAAAACCAAATAAAAATAATTTAATGTATTCAGGAAATAAGAGTTACCAGGCGCATGAATACCGAATAAAATTTGCATGCACCAATAGTAAAACGGCAGTTAATAGGCGGCAACTGTAGGCCAATTCAAAAATATTTCTATATATTTATATAAATGTACTAGATTTTGTGTTAAAACTTTGTATAGTCTATGTTATCGATATGGCTCGAATGCAAAGAAATTATTAATCATACAATCTAAGCAATATTTGGCATTTTTTTGTAAGATCTATTTGAACCTAATGGCGGAGGACTAAGATATTTAAATTTTATGCTAATTTGAAAGTCGGAAAGAGGATCTGTAAAACTTGAAAAGAAGAACCAGCACTCGCCAGCCAAATGCCACCATAAGAGGACCCCAAATATTTTAGAGCGTAGTACCTTACTAATGATTTTGTAAAAGTTAAAGTTAAATCAAATTATTAAATTTCTTAAAAGACTTCGTGATGCTATTGTGAAGCAGAAGTCATTTTCATTTTTAATTAAATTTATAACCCCTTGGAGGAGACGATTCCGGCTACCATATTCCCGGACCACATGGAGTTGGATCGACATCGGCGGCTTACAAGAAGATTTTCGACACGTGAGTGATAAATTTGAATTAGTGATGGGCGCCCTAGTGCTTCGAATTAATCTGATGATCAAAGCTAGCTCGCCGAAAGGGTTTTATTATAAATTGAGAAATTAATAAGAGTAATACTTGCGCAAGTAAAATTAGTATTAAAGGTATTTATTTGAAAGAAAAATATAGATCAATATTTCAGAAATTTCTATTAAATCAAAGAAGTACAAAATCTAGGCTATTAAAACATATGCATATAATATTTAATTTTTTGCAATACAATTTGCGATAATTTATTATAGTTCTAATTCACTAGATGAATGGCTCTACCTATTCCGTCAGGTGCCGAATCTTGCACCCTGAGATAGAAAATATATATATTTGGATTATTAGTGGCTAATTTATCAAGCTGATCTTAAAGCACACATTTTTAATTGAATTGTCTAAGTCGACAAGTATTAGCAAGCGCATATCGCAACTACATGCAAAAGAATGCATACGATTTTAAGATAAAGGCACATGGTAATGATTCGTGCCATAAATCTAGAATATAAAGTTTAGCCTGTGATATTTTATTGATTTCAATTATTGTTCTATTTTTATATTATATTTTTTATCGCTCTTTATATATTTTTGCCTCGATCTATTTTTGCATTATTGTTTAATATATGTATGAACGTTCATGGTGTGCAATTTATTTTTTATTCCTCAACACTATAGTATAAGTATCATATTTATATTTATTATTTATTGAATTACAAGAGTTATAGGAGAAGCCCATATCTAGGCCTATCAAGATTTTTTAAGACTGAATACTATTAGAAAACCACGACCTAATTATATCAAATCTCATGCTTTACCGACTGATGCCAAGCAGGAGGCTAATCGTTATTTAAATATAAATAATAACGTGACATAAAGACATGTCGCCCAACGTGATAGGCCACGGATACGACATAAAGACATGCCGTACCAACGTGGGACTGATGATGAGAGCCAAGCTCATTGAATAATTATTTGAAATAAAGTCAATAACCATATTGAAAATTATAGATAACTTATACGAGTTTTGAGGAAAACTGGCGAAGGGAAATTTGTATTACTTTTTGGGGAATCAATAGCTTTAAATAAAGAGAAATTATATGTTTTAAAGAAAATTTTATATTATTAGTACTGTAAAAAAAAAAAAAATACATGTCTATAGAGAGAGATTATATTTTACAAGCCTAAACTGCTATTACTTTCTAGTCAAAAATATATTATGTGTTTAAGCCGGTTGGAAAATAAGCCACAGCCTGTAAACTAGCCAAGAATAAATTAAAACAAAACATTGGGGGCGCTAGAGCATTATAAAAAACTTAAGTATAAATACCTTGTTGTAAGAGTATCCAAACACTTTACACATCACTGTTTCACTGTAAGTCCCGGTTTGTGTCTCTTTTTTAAGCATTTTCGCTTATCATTCTTATCACTGTTTAATTAGCATTTATCATATTTGACATAATGAATCACACTCCCGCAAACTCTGAAGTTTCATATATGTACGGCGGTTGCACAGATCCCACTTTGTCGACTCCAAGCACATCAAACCCCACCACGGTAGATGCCAATACGCCACGAGAAAGGGAACCAGGAAGCGTCGGGTCGATAGTCTTCGATCCACCAGGTCTGCAACCTCTATCATCCACTCGAATCGACGCCGCTGACACACCATTGAATCAACGGATAGTAGAGATCAACTTTGAAGGGGGCGAGGAGCAGCCTGCAGAACCCGCATCGCCGGAGGCCGAGTCACACCTGAGCAAACAAAGTATATTTTCAATCACAGAGTTAGATCCGCTTCAAAAGGTAATAATGGAACAAACTAGCAGTACTTTCAATATTATGTTACAAAAAACAATGGATAATATGATGCAGGAGATTAAAAAAGAGATTGCTACAGTAAAAGAGGAAAATAAACAAACAGTGGAACAGGGCATGAAAGAGACCGCAGGCGCTATAAAATCAGTAGAACAACGGTTGGATAATATTGAAACTAAAGTAGAGAATCATAGGGAAGAATTAAAAGCAATGATAACCCTACAAAAAGAAAGTCAGGATAAAGTTACGGCAGGATTATCGGAAAGGTTGGATACGGTTACATGTGAACTCAATGAAAGGATAGATAACCTAACCACACAAATCACTACACCCATTCAGGATATAACAAATAACATTAAGGCCGATTGCCACCAAGAAATCCACAAACAAATTACCGTTGCCAATCAAGCCTTAACAACTACAGTTGACAAAAATATTAACAGTATTAAAGAAATACAAAACAAACAGATTAATATGTCCACAAAAATGAACCAACTGCAAGGTAGCATCAATCAAAATACTGAAACTGTAAAGCTTTAAATGGAACTCTACTAATTCAAAAATCCACTCTGACTCAATTAAATCAAGAAATAAACGCAAATAAAATTACACATATAGTCAATGGCAGATAACACAGGAAAAAATAATAGCATTGGAAAATCATATTCAACAACAACCTCAAGGGATTCAAACAGACAACCTCAACGTACATAGTATATTACAAGGACTAGGAAAATTTGATAATACTGATCGCCATTTGCAACCTCAACCATTCATTGATCAGATAAAATTAGTACAAACTCTTGCACCTACTCTTGGAATTTTTGGCGTCTCCGTTTGACTAATTTATTGATTGGCGAACCCCTGATGTTCTTTCGGAGTAGAGCCCATGAATTTACATCATTGGATGAGTTTGTCGCTGTCTTCCTGGAACAGTATTGGAGCAGAAGTAAACAGTTGGACGTGCTAGCGGACATTATATCATGCGATTTCAACCCTAACTTAGACGGTGCATGTACCACTTTCGTCACTGCCCTACAGTTTAAAAATTCTCAATTGAGCGAGCCCATTAACGAATCGGCATTAGCAAGTATTATTTTAAAGAAGCTACCGTATCAAGTTAGAATGGCACTCGCCACACAACCCATTACTGATTGTAAGCAGCTGATAAATCATTTATATGGCATACAGTCTGAAATGGCAATATCAAACCACCGCTCAGACCAGAGATACGCACCAAATCAACATAATTCAAAATTTAATCAGCATAACAGCCAAAATTATGAACCGGTATCATATGATCGCTACCGATCTGCTCCTCAATTTGAACGCCGCTATGAGCACAGGCAAAATGGTAACTGGAATAATGAAAAATTTCAAAATCGCACAACCAACCACTATGCCCAGCAGAGCAATCGTAAGAATCACTATGATGGCCGTGATCGATTAAACTCACATAATAATCACACACAAAACAATTACAACAGAAATTATAAACCGCCACCTCAACAAGTAAGTACAAATTATACATTAGCGCATGCAATAGGATTGAATCAACAAAAAACCCGGAACCCAGCACCCAACGACCCGCCACCAGATATACAGAAAACTACAGCTATAAAACAGGAATATATGAACCACAATATAGCAATACAAGGACAGCTACCATCAAAAACCGCCGCCCACCATGCAATTAAAGCCAGCCGCAAACATCAACCCATTTTAAGTATATTGTTTCCCGCCGAAGACCCATCACCGCCAGAGAACACAAACAGCTGCCAAGAGGAGACCATCACTATACTACCTGTTTTGACCACCACCATACTACCTGTTTCGACCACCACCATGCATCCGCACACAGAGCCTACACCCACGCATCATATCACCACACGGCAAACCAAGGACCCCATGGAAGAACGAGAGGACGGCATCCAGGACAAGAGGAGCGACCACTGCCAGGCCCGGAGACGGAGGCGCCCGAGGACACCCGACCGGCATCAGGACGAGGAGGACAGCATACAGGACCGTAAGAACATGCATCGCAAGGCCCGGAGGCGGAAGAAACGGAGGAACCGCGCGCGCCGATGGAGGCCACATGCACGGTTCAAACGCCCGAAGAGAACACCGGACCGACACCGAGAAGGACAGGAGCGGACCGACTGTGTGCATCCGCGGCACATACGTTTCAAGACGGCAAACCAGCGATGTGACCGGCAAAATGGACCAAATGAATGGAATAGGAGCTACTAAAAGGACTATTACGGATTCGTGCATGGGCAACAAGGAAATGGAAGATGGACTAATGAATAATGGAAGGTGGTTAAGAAGAGTGAAAGAAATAAGGAATAATGTCAATAAAATGGAAGTACCTGGCTACTATCTGATGAGAAGTTATACTATTGAAAAGATGATAAATGTTTGGATATGGTGTTTATATTTGTTATGATGGCTGTGATAATATTGAAAAGTGATGCTATAATTAAGACCATGTTATTGTTGAATGAATTTATTATTGTTGATTGGAAGTGTATATATATTGAAATGGTTTATTATGATGATGAAGCCTGATAATGAATTTAAGTGGAAAGTAGAAGATGAAGATGATTGGAAGCTTTATATTATAAAGTCTTTATTGGTGTAACTAGCATTATAAACAATGCCACTAAAGTGGAAATATCGATACTCAACGGAATAAATAGGAAATAATAAGGAAGAAAACAGAACCAGATCAAGGAATGTTTAAAAGATACACCAGATACAAGGGCTTTAAATTTATGATGAAAAAATTATCAATAGGACAGCCTCACAAATCAACAGCAGATAACCTACCAGCCTACAACATCTACAAACAGAATGCAAGAAGATGCAAGTAAACCACGGGATTTTTACATGCAATATCGTCAAATTTGAAATAATATGATAAGAAATCAAGGAAAACATTATTATCAAACCGATTACTGACCTTCCTTAATAAATTTAATCTTGGCATAGGACCGCATGGCAACAATCCAGTGTTTTAATTCCTTCCAGCCGTTAGAAGCCTGCAATAAGAAAAAGAATAATTTTAAATGTGTAATTAAATTAGCTACATCCACTAAAAAAGGACACAGCGGGGATAGTATATTTAAAATTTGTAAATTACCTTTAAAGAGAAAAAAATGCAGCAGTTAGGTTAATAATTATGAAATTCGACAGCAAATTATGTAGAACCAGTGACCAGCTGGGCAAGGCCACCTGAATCAAATATGTAATGCCTGCAAACATATGATTATGAAAAAGTATGGTAACCCAAAATTGTTATTTATTATTGTTATTTATTATATTTATTAATGTCGGTATATTTATTTATATGTTTTATATTTATTACTTTTAATTATGCCACGTTTGTTACCTGAAAAAGACTAAAGTTCACAAGCTACCAAAAAACCAAGAGCCATTAGCAAAAGAAAAGTATTGTACTGATGTATAGAAAATTATTTATATTAAGACCTAAGAATACTATAAGATATAAGCCCAGAAGTTTTGTGAATCGAAATTATTGTCTAAAAGGAATCATTTATGAGAATTATGAAATGTGTGTAGTTAGGTTGGCGGCCCTGCAAGCGGCGAATTTAAAAATTACTATGTTTTAAGTGTTGTCAGGAGGAGTGCGTTTAGAAGTTTATATTTATGATATTTTATGTGTGTTGAGGAGGAGAATTTGTTATTGTATTTGATAAAGGTATAAAGGAGATGCAGCAAATATGTCTGCGAACTGTGATAGAAGTATGAGAGTATAATTTATAAATAAAGTATAGTGTATATCGATGTATTGAAGGGTGGGTTTTCATTAAAAACATTGTGATTCTCAAATATTTTGAATTCAAACCCAGGGGCGCGTGTAACATATTAAATCTGGGCAGATAAAAAGCCCTAACAGAAACAGTAATAGGTCTGAAAATAAAGTAACTGGCTAATATCGCCAAATAGATAATAACTAAGATTAGATAGCATCAGCTTATTCTGGCTAAATGGTACAAGAACCTAAAAAGGATTTGAAGGAAGTTTATTGCTCATAAATAGATTATTATATAAAATATTGAAGATTGAGGTTATGTACATGTATTCACGGATCGGTGACCTAGAGATCGATCAAACCGAGGACGTAGAATCTGACCAAAACCCTTGGCAGAGCTTTATTGCAATCAGATGGTGTGCAATGTGAAAAAACACCTGTCCACGTGGCTAATTATTAGGTAGCATGGAATTAATATTAATGTATAGAATATTAACTAGCATGTAAGAGCATAAATAAAAAACCAAATAAAAATAATTTAATGTATTCAGGAAATAAGAGTTACCAGGCGCATGAATACCGAATAAAATTGCATGCACCAATAGTAAAACGGCAGTTAATAGGCGGCAACTGTAGGCCAATTCAAAAATATTTCTATATATTTATATAATGTACTAGATTTTGTGTTAAAATTTGTATAGTCTATGTTATCGATATGGCTCGAATGCAAAGAAATTATTAATCATACAATCTAAGCAATATTTGGCATTAGTCATATAATTACAACGTTCTAGAAATTAAGATAGGTTCATAATCCTATATTTTGCTCAACATTTATTTATTTATCATTTACAATCAACTTAAGGACAAAGAAACAGACTACAGTCCAAAACTTCTTTTCATCCCAATTTCATAAATAAATTGTCCAAATAAAGGTTATGTGCGACTTTCCAATTCTTCACTAATTTCCACATTGAAACAAAACACAAACACTTGAAACAATTAATTTTGAATTTAGAAAGATTAAGATCCGAATTGATAACAAAATCTGCTATTACATTGTGGATGACGCTTCTTCAAGCTGGTGTAGTGGAACCACCAAACCCAGGAGTGTTGAAAAGGCCACCCTAAATGAAAAAATAATGCAGTTCTACAAGGCAAAAAACGCACTAGTAGTCAACATTTACGATTACGACTAAACCAACAGTTTGCAAAATCCTCTTCAGGAAGACAGAAGAATCTTCGAAATGACTTTATCAGAGATAAAAATGAATTTTTAACACGGAGTCGTGAGGTGAAGTGTTGAGGGAAAGATGGCTGATACAGCAGCAACACAGCAGATTCGACAATTTCGGAGTTTTTCAAGGAAAGGACTGTGGATGAAGAAAAACAGAGACCTAAAGCCCCAGGTGTTGAGAGGATATTGTTAGAAGAAATCGGGACTTGAGCTTACGGTGCTTTAAAGCCCAAACGCTAAGGACCGGAAACGTACAAAAACAATGTTATGCTTCCTGATCAAAAAACAAACTCTCTACATATCAGGCAAACACGGTTTCCGTCGTTATATTGGTGGAAAAGTTGGAACCGTTGTAGAAGAAAATATTTCCATTTGATTGGGCGTTATTAATAACATATACAAGATTTGTTTTTTGAACAAAATTGTTCATTTGACTAACTGCTCCCAATCAACTGGGAACGTGATCAAGAAGGGCATAACTGACGACTGACCCAATTAATTGGGACTGAAATCCTTAATGGATTGGAGTTTGAAAGAACGTAGGTATATTCTATATAATTCTGAAATACTATTGAAAAATTCAAACCGCATCATTTGCTACAATGGGAATAATACGATAGAATGGTTTCCAAATTTCAACCATGTACAATGAAAGAAATATTATTTTTTCATGTTGTACATTGTCAATATTGATAAGCCTCATGCTCTCCATTTCAGATTAATCATGAGTAGCTTATTAAGCCTACAGATAACCAGAAATCATGCACCACAAATCGTTGAATAACGATCGATTCAAACTTCATGAAATCGATTATTATTCTCCAGTACTGGGACCATTACATTAGATTGACCTTGGTTGAGAAGTCAAGAGTTTTGGCAGTGAAGATGGATGGGCTCATCTGTTTTGACATGGGGAAATAACGGCTGTGACAGCGTTGTAGCATATTGAGGTATGAACGATATTTCCACTAAACAGTATATTAAACTTGTAACTCGTTTGTGGGTGGAGAGTTGAGAGCTGAGAGCACCTAACGGAGCGGAGCGGCAAAACTCAACAACCAGTCAGCCACCATCCAAAGAACCAGAAGGTGGAGAGAGACGTGTGGAGTAGAGAGTGAGAGCGAAAGAGAAATGAGTGAGCAGATAATGTGGGATATAGTGAGAAAGAGAATTAAGTGGAGACTTGTGTCGGTCACGAGGTCAGTGAGGTCAATGACCTCTCAGGCCGGTTTAACCATGGTTCCTTCAGCGTATTTTGAACCAGAGAAATTCGCAACCATATCATATCCTACTTAAAACAAGATTATCATTTATAATCAGAATTCGAAACTAAGAACACTTCACTGTAATATATGAATAAATAATTTTTATAAAAATATTATAATTAAGAAGCGTGATTCTCAAGTATACTATTTGACCCAGTGAGGAGAGAATGATTTCGAATTGGTATTAGATATTTTATTATTTCAACTTACGTAACAAAAGTATAGAGTTGATAAGGTTCCATGCAATACATTTGGAAGATTGGAAAGTCTGATAGTATGGAAATACAAAATAAACTAAACTTATATTCGTGTTATCGGATGGAAGGTCACGTTAAATTGTTGGTCCCGGCTGAAAAAGAATTGTTGTGGAGCTTATTATTATTTATGGAATCACTCATCAATCATTATTTATTGGTTCATATACAAACAATTGGCTATACATTACAGACTACAAGGATGAAGCCCAATAAACAGAACTATAAACTAGAACTCCCTCTGTAAAGAAGAACTGAAGAAAACAGTAGAGAGGAATTTCCCACTTCAAGGAATGTTCAAGTGAATTTGACTTGAAATGTAACAATAACCCAACGAGGTATCCAGTTTCATCAGAGCTGACAATGTAACAGATATTACCACCTTGATAAATGTAATTTCACAGATGTGTCAGCTCGAAGAGGGAGTTACGTAATAAGAATTTCACACTGCTGAACGCTGAGAGGTGCAACACAGTTTTCGACTCTGCACTGTGTAGAGATTGCACTATCCTTATCCTCCTTCAACAAGCTTGTCATAACACTACACGGAATCTAGACACCGGATGGGCTTAAAACACCCAAACCCAAAACGGTGTATGTTTGTATTCCGCATCAACTGGTTTGAGTTTTCCAGGGGAAACTTTACATTAAATAAGCTCATCCGTGAGGGTAACATCCTGCAACTCATGACAGCGAATACCCGAGAGACACGTATGTGAAATATAGGTTAGGAAATGTGAGGCCTCCAATTTGTAACCTGAGAGACATAGGAAGGCGAATAATTTACAGAATGGGTTGCAAAGCTTCTTTATAATCTTCTCGCTGAAATCCCCTAATCTTCTCCCTGAAATCTCAGAGTGCAATGGTGTAAATGGCATATAAAACGAGTTCCATCATTATTTGGAATGATCTGTTTTTTTAAGACACGGGTTGACATTATTGCACAAACACAGGATTCAGCGACTCAGTTTGCAGTGTAACAATGTTTATCAACATATACATTGTAGAAGAGTGCGCTGTTGAATCATTTTGTTAGGGCTGTTTATCAATCACTATGAAGGAATAATATTTCAAAAATAGCTTCCATTGTAATTCAATCTTTCAAAGAGATTCAATCATCGCTACTTTCAACAATTATTCGATACATATTAGGAAAGAATTTGATTGAAAAAATGTATACAGATAAAGGTACATACTTAAATAATTTTCAACAACCGAAATTCTGGATTGAATCGAATTTAAGCAAAAAAATATATATAATTGTACAAAAAAGTTCTGAAGTTTACAATAGAATAAAGTACAACAATATTATCAATGCAACTTTTGGCACTGGCATAAGATCCCCCAATCTTATCTCTAATAATTTCCCATAGTACCGCCCAGGAAACAATACATTGATGGATAAATGAATAATTTACGTATAATTGATACAGAATATAATTATTAGCAGTTAGAAGTAACACCTCAGAAAAGCTAATCTTTGGAAATATTCCTCTCCAATAACAAGTTGAAGCTTCCCCTCATTTTATGATATATGAACATGGACCAAAGATTATCAATTGAGATCTAGAAATTAGATCATTCAACCAAAGTTACCAACATATTCAATTAGATATTATAATGAATATATAATATAGCTGATATTGATATTATCTAAGTAAATCACATATGAATGTAGCATTGCATTGCTATAAGTAGAGCAATCTATCATTTTCAAAACATCTCTCTCTAGAGAGAGACTTTCATTCTTTCTTATTTAATAAAACAAGAACAATGACTCATTGTCTCTATCAGATCATTAATGTTAATTGCGCGTATGATTTGATCACATACCCATGAAGCACTCTGATAAAGCACGTAGAATCAGAAAAACGCTGTCCATTTCAGATGACTGTATTCAGTTGAAATTAATGATGTAGTTTCTGGGCGCGGAAATTGAGTCAGCGTGTTTACCGATCTCAAACCACGTTCGGCCCATAAATTCAACGCCATTTCCAATGCTACGCGCCACGCAAATCGCTCCAAAGCTTCCAATTCAATTTCAAATCAACCATTCATACGCGTAGCACGTGAACAAGGTTCAAGTGACAAACTTCATGCCTGGGCTTTTTTAGATTCGTAGATTGTAGCATTCTCAATTCCTATCATTGAACACAAAAGACATGTGTTTTCATATAATACCCAATCGTTCTTCCAGAGTAGTCTGAAACTACTGGAATTTGTTGGCTTTGAGGGTAGTTATGCAGCACTATACTCCTACTATATAGCAGTGGAATGAAGAATAGTGAAATATGATTTGAAGAAAGCTTATCAAGGTGAGAAAAACTGCACTGGTGATAAAACCTCAATTCGAATCAACTCATTGAGATATCAAGTCATTATTGAATGATCGTTTAATTTCACGTAATTTTGATGAAATATCATTTTCAATTTTATATAAATATTATATAAGTTAGCCTCGTTTGATTCCAACAGATTTTTCGATGAACTTTTGTTGAACTAGGGTTTACTGTATTTGAATGAACTAGATCTTCAAGTACTGAAAAAAGTTTGGTTTCTCCTTTTGCAATTGCTACTCCTACTGGAGGTCAAGTTTTACTTATGCCATTAGTAATCCACAATAAACTTTAACAAACTTCAAGTTGTCTATCAATCTTAGAGATTTTCTACTCATCCGCTTGTTAGACAAAGGGCAAATGTGATGAACGATGCACGTCATAGTTTTCATTTCATACACCAAACACTTTAAATATTCCTACAAGACATAATAATAATAATACATCGAAAGATCAAACCATCGTCTAAATCAATCGTCAACCAATGGGTAGAGTAAAGGCTAAGTACAGAGCGTGTATCCACATTTGTCAGTGTGGAAATGGAGACCTTCTTAACCATATATATTATTATGTTTTGTAAGAAAGACATTATTACTTTCTGAACTTGAAACAGTGGAGTGTTGTTCATTTGTGGAGCGTTTGTTTCCCGCAACGGATCCTATATAACAACCGGGATCGATTGAATTGCTCATATATGAAAGAACAGAAATATTCATGTTCTAATTCTAGTACTGGCAAAAATGGTCTTTAAAAGCAATGAGTATTTACTTTGTCCACTGGAATGGCTCATTTAGCATGTAATCGTCCAGCCAATATGCAAGCGGCGGGAGATCCATATTCGGCGGGCAAGTGTTGCCATACGCATGGATGGTTATGAGTGCAACTTTTTGGGAGCATCTCCATGTATTTACATATTATCGAGCTAGCTATTTGTATGGCGCTACAGGGATATTTTTCAGTCGGCAATCTGGACGAGCAAGCGTGTTCTGAATTCAAAATTGAGCCGTGTGAATTATTCACGTTGAATTTTCCAGTCGTACCATTTCATTCGACAAAGGTGCTATTTGTGACAATGATAATGGAGCAGCCAGCTGTGGCCACACCAAGTAGGCTCTTCAACAAATTTATCAATTCTTTCAAAACATTCAATTATTCTCTCAGGAATGCTCTTATGAATTATGGAACTGAAATACAAAGTAGAATACACAGCAGTGTCATTTCTTGGGTAACAGTTACTGGTATTTCGTTGCTTGTTCTTGTTATCCTTTGTAGGGTTTCGTCTCTTATTAATTTCTTAGAATAAGCCTATTGATTCAGGTACCTATCAGTCTTATTGGTACTAATTTGTTTCTATGCTTTTCTTCAATTTTCAATCTCAATGTTCGAAAATGTTTTCTTTCATCGTGAACCTGATCTTGAGAACTACACTATATCACACGTTGGGAAGAGCAAATGTCAACTGTTTGCTATTATAGAAACATATTTCTTCGAATGTTCGAAAAGTTTCAGAAAATGACTTCACAAATGAAATTAACAATGATCAATGTCAAAATGATTGCATTCATTGAATTAACATGATTTATATTCCCTGGTATATTTCATAATCCATGAAAGACAGACACATTCATTTATAATGTATCTTTGAAATTTGAAGAAAATCAAAAGACTCGTCAGTTCTTATCAAGGACAAAAAATGAAGAACTAACTCAGTTTAATTTGAAGCTGATGACGATTCCCCGAAGACACCACGTAATTCTAGTAAGAAATAAGCTTCAAATAACCCCTCAAAAACTGAGAGTACTGATATATTTCATGAATATAGTTTTAATTAAGCTACAAAGTTTCGTCATTTTGTTGCATGAGCTTCACAAATGGAAGGAATTGAATCTGAACATTGAGCCTCCAGATGAAAAAGTGGAATGATTCCAATGAAATCTACGAGGTATCACGGTAGAATTCTCTATAAGTATGTAATTAACAGCACGAGCTTTTTCCAACTGAGGAGCGAGATTGAATTGTGAATACACTGCAGCAGACATGCACTAAGATATGCTGAAATTCGGAGAATGCGTGAGAAGAGAATATTAAAATTGAATGAAGCTGCATGACCAAACATTTCTTTTCGACCATTTGAGAAAAATAAATCTTCTCTGGGAGAGAAATACGCCAAACAATCCCCAAGCAGCAACACAGCATTACCTTCTTTCGACCGCTAACAAAAGAGGAGAGGATGCTAAAAAAGCCTGGAGAGAAAAAGTTGATATCCTTTCAGCGAGAAGAAAATAAGCGAAAACACTCTTTCAAGGTCGTGTATACATAGTAGTGGTGAATTGTACTTTTTAATCCTTTCATAGGCACGAGATTAAAAGGGCACGGCCTATTGTCCGAATAATGGACTGTTCAAAATTAATTTCATGCTTTCGATAAGCGCGATCTTAACAACAATGTTACAATCTACACCACGTTGGAGAGTGACGCTCTTCACACACAGCCTCCTCTCCTCACAAGATCAATCGCATACCACATCGTTCCGAGGCGCTTCTTCAGATCTAGTAACCGCCAATTGTTCAATGATGAGTTTCATGGCTTAAACCCACACTCTGCATTCTATTGAACAAATATCGATCATGTTATATTATGATCTTAATCATGATCAGGCAATTTCAAGATTAATAAGACAAGCTTCTACTTCCAATGCACAAAGAAATGATCTGAATATTATCTACACAGTTCAATCATACCACACCAAGAAAAATCAAATTAATTTTGCCTCTCTTTTGAACTGCATCCTTCATCAACTCTCTCTCTTAAAGCGATCCAGATGACCATCAAGGCTCAGATATTTTCTACAGACAAATGAAAGCTGCTGATCTAGGACCTATTCCTTATGAATTATTCATGCACCAATTCATGTTTTATTAGGATTCGGTGTGATCGCACAACGGAAGATTTGGGATAAATTGATTTTCTGGACCAGAGAATAAGGTAATTCTGGACCAGAGAATAAGGAATTCTAGTTTTACTGGTTTATTTAGAGATTTTTAATAAACCATGAGTTGTGATCTAGTGAATGTATTGGATGAATAGACATTTATTTGGTATATTTGAAATGCGAGAGTAACTTTTCTTCTAAGAATTTTCTGTATGCTATTACTGTAACAATAGTAATTATATTATACATAATTGAGTATTTCGCATTATAATTATAATCTCACTTCAATTGAAAAAAAAAGGAAATTATGTTTCTAGTGACGGTTTAAAATTTAACCATTTATGGTGAATATAGAATATAGTGTTATACACTCCTGTTTCCAAACAAGAATTTTCTTAAGCAAACAGTATTGTATTCAATGATCTGTAATATCATTTGTGTAAAGGAATTGTTATGTAAATTTTGTCATTGAATAAAGCTTGATTTGATTTGATCTTATAATGTACCAATTGTGTAATGTGAAATCAATCTTTAAATTCATTTATCGTATCTCCGTACACATTGATAACATAGAAGACTGCTTGTACAAGCATTTTATTAAATTCAACCGTGATTGAGTCCTGATTAAAAACATCGTCCGGTTCTCTCATTGGTTTTTACTGCACTTGACCGTCAAGGTTAAAATTTAATATAATTTGTACAACCGCGAATCTGTTTCTTAAAAAATTAAGGATAAATTTTACATAGTATTATGTTTCCATCATGAAAGTTACACTTTAGAAGAGGAGATTTAATCTGGACGAAAGCACATCAGGGCAGTGAATTGGATAGATGGCTGAGCAAGTGGCCTATATCCCTATATCGCACAAGGAGATCTATTGGCAAAGGAGGAAGCCAGAGCTCTCTCCATTGTCGACTCGAGTACACGTCAATCAAGTCAACATTCAATTTTCAAGTCAAATAACCCTTTCAATCCTATCAGCTCTCGGCACCCACGCAGCCGAAAATAATCAATCCTCTGCTCGATAAAATCAAATTCAATATTGAGCAATTAAGAAATAAAGACTCAACTTACGGAAAATTGATAAAATATTATAAGCAAGGGAATCAGCAAGAAGATTGATTATCATTCAAAGGGTATTTTGTACGGATTGGAATGAAAATCAAATGGGAAGATATTAAATAAATTAAAAGATCAAGTAGAATAAACTACACATTGCAGAAATTCTCAACCGTTTTTAAGAGAGCAAAGTACAGAAGAAGGTCTACTCTCCAAATGAAGAAAATCGACAAGTTTGTACGAGCAAGGAAAGGAAAAAGCTACCATTAAATAGCTCACAGTCGACCTAGTGACTTCTAGATTGTTCATCCTTGCAATTACTACGTCGCAAAACGAGTTCAAAGTCGTTCTACAGAAATTACTGTTGGAAAGTGATTGATCTACTAATTATTGTACTCAAGTTTAATTTCAATTAATTCAATGCAGGATGTGCTTAGTATGAAAACACGAGCTTAGCTTCTAAATTGGAGGTTTAAAACTGAAAAACATTTCAATTTGATTGACAGTACGGTTGTTTTCTCAGAGCTGAGGAGTTTATATTTTCTTGTTTTTTTTTAGATTTCTTCTAAGGTTTTCATCTCAACTCGAACTTTAAATAAATAACTGAACTTTATTAATCACTTTTTTAACTTTTACAAGAAGTACTTCCTCTACAAACAGTAGCATAGCCACATCTAATTTATTAGAGGTGGCTATGACAGTAGTCATTTCATGATGAAATAATTTATATTCTCCCGAATTTTGATGTTCTTCTCCAAGTAATGATTTATATTCTCTAGAATTTAGATGTTCTTTTCTAAGTGATATAAGCTAGTATAAGTAGCCTAGTATTATGAAAGTGAAAGAAGTGAATTATGAAGTACAGTTATTTATATAGTTTTAATAAGACAAGATTTTCGTTGATCTATCAAAATTTGCAATTTCAAATAGAGGTTTACAAAAATCTTACTTAATCTAATTTCTGTGAGTGAATACATCTTAAATACTGCCCCAATTTTGTTGTGATGGGAACCATAGTGAACCTTATATCACATAATATGATGACAATAGTAAGAATTCTTCATAATTTAACATTTTTAAATAATTCGGGAGTTTCGGAAAGAGAGGAATCTGGTGTTAAACGAAATGCAAGATTATCCGAAAGCATCACATCATGCCGTTAGCCAGCTAATTGTTGACATGAGATTAGAAGGGCATAGGCCTATCTCCTCACCAGGTTATGAGGAAATCAGGAGTCAGTGGGAGACAGGTTGTCATGAATATGTCCGCTTTTTGCCATCCCGCGACTGGTTATTTATACTTGCGGTGCTTTCTAAACACACCGGGGATTGTAGGCTTTTTCGTCGGAGACACCATTCATCCCGCGCGAGCCATGACAAAAGCTTAATGAGGATAATAGCTGCCTCTGCTATAGCTAGATGTCAACCGCAGTTACACCAGCCAGGAAGATAGGAATCTTCCCTGTCACCAGTTGTACAGACATCTACTCGACAACATTCTAGCATAACAGAAATGGCTTCAAAACTCCAACAAAATGAATTCTATATTCCGAAACAGATCATGAAAAATGAGAGATTTTTTACAAAATTCATGCAATTTGAAAGAGAAAAATGATCTTCTTTTATTGGCTGCATTTAATGTATAATCACAATTTCATTCAACAGGGATACAAATAGACTAATGGGAATGTTAATAATTACAATAATGGTAGTAAATCAATGATAATATTGATGGTTTGAATCTTATTGACCGAGCAAAGTGAGGTCTAAGATTCAAGTCGACGGTTTGGCATTTCTCTTAATGTTTAAATGTTTATATGTTGCGCATTTACGGCGAAACGCGGTAATAGATTTTCATGAAATTTGACAGGTATGTTCCTTTTTTGATTGCGCGTCGACGTATGTACAAGGTTTTTGGAAATTCTGCATTTCAAGGATAATATAAAAGGAAAAAGGAGCCTCCTTCATACGCCAATATTGGAGTAAAAATCAGATTATAGAATAACCGTATTCATCATAAATTCAGCTGATTCATCATAAATTCAATTACCGTATTCAGCTGACAAGTAATTACACAGATGTGTGGAGAAGCCAGTCTATTGCTGTATTTCCATAAGGTCTACAGTTTCAATCAGGTACTTGTGGATGAGAATACTGCGTGAGGTCTATTGTTCACAGAACTACTTGTCATATTAAAAATATATTCAGGCTAGAAGGGTCCTCCCCGTAAGAGACTCACCACCAACAAAAAGCCATATGAATTTATTACTTTTTCACCAGATGAAGATACACATCATACATTAAGTCTAATATGAATACCGTAACTAAAATAAATACGGTATGGATAAATAAATCTATGAATCTGACAAAAGTTAATTCAAAAAGAAAACACTTTGTCGTCAAATTCTGGATCTAGAGATTAACGTTTGGAATAATTTTGTTTCAAATTCATGTCAATTTATATTATTGTCAACTGCATATTTACTTCAAGTTTCTCCTTCAAAACAATATTCAATAATATGTTCTATATTTTTTGTTAGTTACCGTATACTAACAACATGTACAAACGATATATTAATAATATTTATGCAACATGTTATAGAATACATAATGTCGTCTTTGTGAGGTACATTCATTATCTGAACTAGACACAAAACACAATAATCATGTTTCATCATATTTCGAAACCGTAGTTGAGCTTTGTGTTGATAACAAATCCTTATTGATAATAATGATAGTGTATCTGTCACAGAGCCAACAGTAGAAGCATATCCAATACTATGGATAGAGAGGTGAGTTGGGTTAGATAAAGCAATCAGGTCCAACGATGATTTATAGCAACGAATTGATCCACTACCGATGCTCATGTCCAATAGTTTCCAAACGAAACTACTCTTGTCTCCTCTGTGCTCTTCATGGATGCCTCAGGTCAATAATACGCTTTTCATAGCATACATGAACTGCTCAATAACTCTCATTCAACTCAGTTATTGACAAATTCTGCATCAAATTCCTATCTAGAGAAGAGTATTAGCATCAATGTTACAAATGAGATATAAAATCATTAGAGAAATGCAAAAATACTATCAACAGGAAATTATTGGAGTTCAAAGAATATTTCTAATACGTCAAATAAAAACACTTTTCTGCACTCATGCTGTTTATTTGGGGAAACTTCTTTAGTCATATTTACTTGATTGGATACGAAACTTGCTTGCTAGTAAACTTTCTAGTTCTTTATCCTTCACAATTTTCTTTCTGAAGTATTTTTGGAATATAATGGGATATAGCACAAAAACTGATTATTAATTAAGGCAATTATGATTGTTACCAAGAGTGAGGCAACACTAGAAAAGCAATGAATATTCAGCAACGAATATTTGAGGAACAAAAATTACTGTAGAATGAATTTTTCATGCTTTTTTCACACATTCGACACTTTCAATATAAAAAAAATACAGAACGAACGATTGAACGGGCGTCGAAATTAATGTTTTATTCATATGGAATAACATTCGTCGATTAGTTACCAAGTTCAAAGCAAAGAAAATCTGGAGAACGCATCTGAAGCCCATCAATCATACACTATTCACACGTTTTAAGAGCCAGGCAGCCACTCTCTCACTGCTGGGTAAAAGTAGATATTTCAAGAGATATGATATTCTTTGCGGGAAAACAACTCAATTACTCTTCCTTTTGTTTTGTGTGATCTCCTCAATTTTTCATCCATTATCTGCCTCCATTCCACAAATTTCTTCTTTCCGTCTCTTCGTCATTTCGTCACAGCTCCTTTGTTCCAATCAGCGCTGCAGCATTTTCTATTAAATCGGCGATGATTTTTTCAACAGTTTTTATTAGTTTTTCGGTCTGCTCTGTTGACAATAGCACTGGAGCGGTTTTCTCGTGTTCCATTATTTCCGCTTATAATATTCTAATCATTTTCCTCAGTGAAATGGTTCAACCATTTCCTTCGTATATTTTTGTCATGTCATATTTGAAATGCTAATTGAAACAAGAACAGAGAGAAACATTGTTTCCTACTTGAGGCTATAAAGTGACAGCAAAAGCATTATTCCAAACAATAATCATTTCATAATAAGTTTTCAAATTTTCAAATCTCAATATGTTTTCATTTCAATTTTTCAATGAAGTTGGATGAATATTATCAAGGATCAGTTGTGAATATCACTGTATTAATACTGCATTTATAAAATCCGATTAATGTCCATCCAATCGACATCGACTGTTGATTTAATCATAATTAATTCAATAATTGTTGACTATCTTTGTTGAGTTACTCCTAGCTTATAAAGTCTCGATTCTCTTATCTCTCTTCTATTCGCCATCTTCTCTTTCTTCTCCCAACTGATGGGATGGGTCAGAGCGTGTAGAAAATGAGCCGAAATTTATCAATTTCATTTTCAAACTCATTACTTTCATTTCTTATTCTAATGAATTTGTGAAACAGAGGAATTTCAATATTGAGCTTGAGTTTTCACTTTTAAATGGATTCTCTTTACAGCTTGAAGCTCATTCCATAGATCGCACGCAAATTGCTAATACAGTTTAAGAAAATACTAATGTTAGTTTGTATGCCAGTACTCTCCTATTGTGAATGATAAGGAAAGCTTTGCAGTGGAGTTCAGCCTACTAAATCCTGCAAAATGTTTCATTGCCATGAAACCAAACTCGAAAAACGTTCAAAATACGTTTACATGCATTATGGAAGTATAGTGAATTGAAATATAGGGAATATAGTGATTTGAAATTGTCCAGTTTCAGTAGAAACCTTGAAACAGTACGTGGATATATACTCTGGTTTGGAGTTCACCATTGGAGTAAATAACACATTGAAATGCAGAGGTGCAGTGAGGTCTGCCAAAACACCAATGAACCCCCTCTCTCAAAAACAAACAAAAATCAAAACTAACCAAAACACCACAATTCGAAGCGCAAACTGTAACAAGATCCTTATGAAAATCAACTCACTCATTGGTAATCCTTCCTATTATGTAGATTTTATATACCTGAAAAAAGAAAAGAAACAATTAATAGTAAATTCATAGAAGAATCTTATTCAAAAATAATTATATTACTGAGAAAATTATGAAAATTTTGATTCATTGTTTAAGAATAGTAATATTCTATCATATTTATAATATAACACTTTTTTAATAGAACATTATAATATTGATTTCAAAATAATTGAATAGCTGGATATTGAGACACTGAATATGGGGAGATTGAGTACGGTAATGGAAAAGTGAAATTGAGATCGAGTATTCTTCCAAACATTATTATCTTTTGTCACTATACTGTATTTGTCACATAATTAACTGAGAAAACTGATAATCGAGAAACATGTCTCTGTATTCTGAACACTCAACAAAATTTAAATAGGCTTACCTATTAAAAATTTTCAAATAATTCAAGAATTTTATCTATCAAAATATAAATTATTCTATATGTGCGACAGATTGGCGATGAATTCGACGAATTAGTTTTGAGAACCTCTCAATCGACAGTGATGTTCATCAAAACTTTAGTCAACTGAACAGTATGAGCCTAACGAGCTAGCACTTCCCTTGTATCGCCGCTTCACTGCTCAAGACAAGGGTCATAATGACACTGCACCACGCA
The DNA here is from genome assembly GCF_014356525.2 of Nilaparvata lugens. Classification (NCBI taxonomy): domain Eukaryota; kingdom Metazoa; phylum Arthropoda; class Insecta; order Hemiptera; family Delphacidae; genus Nilaparvata; species Nilaparvata lugens. The sequence continues at coordinate 18,760,328 of NC_052508.1, forward strand.
CACTAATACTAATTTGACTGTGGATAGCTGCTAACTATTCTGAGGATTGCGGAGCTTATTGAGCTTGATTACATTGATTGCTAATCAGGGAGTGTGACGTAGTACTGATGGGGTTGCTCAGAGGAAGGCGTTGATGGTCGATGATGATCTCCAGCAATCTTGTCCAGATTTGTTCCATTAGAACGCCCGTTCGTCAGATTCCAGCAGAGGATCACAGTTTACGACAGAGAGCCACTTTCTGACACTCAGGCTGACGACTCTATGACGTTGGCCTACTTCAGCTCTCTCTCTCTCCCTCTTTGTCGGTCTCTCTCATTGATGATATACTCTGTTCATCACAAGCTAGATCCCTACTTCATATCTTGTTTTCAATCTACTCCATCACTCTTCCTATCCTCTTCTTCATCTCTACCCATATTCCAGGGCAATCTTTCACTTTTTCCTCCCCTAATCACTCTGACGAACGAATGAAGGGGGATATGAAAGTATCACTGTATACATTTATATACAACCTGCAAAGTTCAATAGGGATCAATTTACATATCAGTATGACTGTACATGCATTTATACAACCTTAAAAGTTTTATAGGAAACAATTTACAGCAATTAAATTATAGTTATACAACCTTCAAAGTTCAATAGGGATCAATTTACATATCAGTATGACTGTATGCATTTATAGTATGCAGTTATGGAATGTTATGAGGGAAATTATTGGTAAAAATGCTGACAAAGGAAATAATATCAAAATTGACCCCAATAAATTAAACAATTTTTTCGCAAACCTGTAATAACCATGAAAAAATGATGAAAATCTATATTTGTTGCAAATACTGTTCAAATCTTAAGAAGTAATATGTGAAATCTTGTATAGTTGTTATAGTTATGGGTCTGCTCATAAGCCACCCGTGAATGGAAGTTGTGGAGTTGTTTTAATGAAGGATCCAAAGAGACCTCATTAATTATTGTATTTCGATTGTATCCAATGGAAGGAACAATCAATTATTATTTTCTCGTAGCCAAAAGTGCAAGATATATTGTTTTTAGTGTTAAGTGTTGAGTTTTCGTAGAAGTAAGGAGATGAAATAGTGTATTCATCACAATATCGGATTTTTCAAATAGTCATGTTTCGACTCGTCTCCCAATTACCTATTTAAAATATCCTGGGGGCTTTTGTGTGATGAATCTTTCAAATAGATCTCATGAAAAGAGAGAAAAATTGTGATTACCTTTTAAAATGAAAGAATTTGCTAAAGGAATAGTTAGCGACCGAGCGATAAAGCTTACTTATCAATAACTGTATATTAGATAAGAGTACCGTTCTGTACCAAATATTTTCTAGGAAAATTATTCAATAAAATTATAATTATTTTGCAAATAAAGCACAAATTGTTTATGAATTGATCATTGATTTTGAGGTTACACTTTGTTTACTATCGATCAGATGTTTTTAAAACAGTTCGAACGCAGCTGACTAATTCAAAGTATTGTCAAATGTCATGCTGGCTTCACGTAAGATATAATACCATCTCTAAAAATTATAAAACTATCAATAAAGGATCAAGAATTTCAAATAAAAAAATAAAATGTATGTATTATCGTTGAAATTATTTATTATTAAAGAAATTATATTATATGTCAGGTCTTATTGTAACTAAATAGGTCATAGCATGAAATTATATTATTGATAAAATGGCAGAAATTAATTATAACAGTCTCAAACCTAATAAAAATTGTACAAGAATATTAATTTATTAATGATTTAATTCAACTGAACCACATGGTAATTAAATCTCTTTGGCAAGCCCAAGCCAATCATAGTGCATAGAAATAGCACCAAGAAGTTGATCGTTTGAAAGCAACACATGTTAATCTATTATCAGACACCAACCCTGCCTTATCAGTTACACTAGCACATGTACATTGTATGAGAGGAACTATGTCTATAAGATTAAGCAGTTTTAAGAATTACATAAATTGAATTATTATTGTAATTAAAGGAATTGTATTCTACTGCTTGCCACTGACATCATGTTTACGTCACAAGCGTTCTACCAATGGCAAATTTTTATGCAAATTATTACATCGAGATTCTGAGAAGCAAGGTCTAGCCAAGAAGCTTGGAGAAAGGACAGCACTTCCCTTTTGAAATCCTCACCGTGCAGATCTCTTTTTATAGTTACCAAAGACCTATTTGTGAAAATTTCTTGTTCGATTTTAAATGTTCTATTTGTGAGCCGATATTTTAGGCCAATCTATTTGTTATTTGTAAATTTCTGTTTTCATCAATCGATAAATTTAAAAGATTAAAGTAAATTATCCCATAATTAATTTGGTGAAGGAAATATTAAATTAAAATTCCCCACGTGCTGAAACCGAAGCCTGGATTGCCGCCGATCAAACGATTTTTGATCTAAAGAGGAAAACCACGACCGCCAAGGAAATTCACGTGAGTTATAAGTTTTAAAAGGGGCCCCAATCTACGCTTCGAAAAATATTTCAGTGCAGAAACATAAATTTTTTCTTCGTTAAATTATTGGCCACGCCGACAAGCGCTTTTAGCATTTAAGAGTCTAGAATTTATTCAATATTTAATTTATACGAACTTGTGGTTGATTAGCTATCCTCCGCTGCCAGAACCACGACCCCGAGCATTTTAAAAATATTTTATAATTCATTTTTTCTCTATTTTTTCAAAAACTGTTAAATTTTATCAATTGTAAAATTCTGTTGAATCACGCATGGTATCATGCAAGCACAAGAAAATTTTTAACTATTCTGTTAATGCTAAATTATTATCAACCTGTAAATCAAATTCTGAACCTGCACTGTATGATTACATATTTTATTGTAATATATTTCAGTTTTGTTAATTCGCTTTCTGAGTTCGATTATTTCTTAAGCCTGTCAATTATTGTGTCTGATACGTTCTATATCATCAAGAACCGATCGAATACGATCATTGGAATAATTGAATTAAGCTGGATATTGGAACAGGTCTAAGTGGATGTAGCGAGTGGGGTCAGATCGAGATATTTATTCTTTGTCCTTACCTGCTCATATATCAGCTTTTATCTGTTACCCACCTCGACTTAGGAGCGAACGCATCAATTGTACAGCAGTGGCAGCCATAGATCATATAAATTCCTACAATAGAGCTTAAAACCCGACAAGACTCTGTTCTCGAAATATATTCTGAACGATATTTGGTCCAAATACCGTATTTTAATCCTTCAGAACTTATTAGAGACGCAGTCCCGTAAATTATCTACATCGGGATTTTTGCTCGACCTGTATGATTTTGTATGCTCATTCTTCACAGGTAATAATTTTAAGGTATCCGTCTTCAGTGTTTAGCGATCGCTACACTGCTTATAAAAATTTCATCACTATACAATTTGTCATTAGAAGAATCAAGGGTGAGCGAGCATTTAGGCCTCCCACGATTCCGACAATTGTATTGAATCTTGTAGTGAATCAATCAGTCTGGTGTACATTCCGCGTCCACGCACGCAATTACAAAATTTATAGCCGCTACACCATTGACTCAGTACAAGATTCACTCTACATGTGTGAAGCCGTTAAAAAACGCACCACATGATTTGCCGGCCCAACGTGAGGCATTTGGATACAGCACTACATGATTTGGCAAATCTCTCTACATATGTGAGGCGAGTCAAAATACCGCACCACAGTAGGTAGAGAATATGCTAGTAAAATTCCGGCTATAAATGTAGATTGTGATGAAATATACAACGACCACTTCCCATTAATAAACGAACAGTTTACCCTGAATCCTGTTACGAGTGATGAGATTAAATGTATTATAAAAAATTTGAAGAATTCAGCAAGCCCCGGACTAGACCATATCAATAATATTACAATAAAGAAAATATCTACTTGGATTGCAGAACCTTTATGTTTCATCATTAATAAATGCTTTGAGGCTGGTGAATTCCCGATTTGCTTCAAGACAGCCAGAATAAAACCGCTTTTCAAGTCAGGTAACGTTGATCTTCCGGAGAATTATAGACCCATAATCAGTAATCTAGCAAAAATAATGGAGAAAGCAATCAAAACTAGATTGATGGGTTTTATAAACAATCACAACATAATTCATAAGGATCAATATGGCTTCCAAAGTAACAAAAATACTGAGGATGCTCTGGCCGCCTTTACAAATGAAGTTTCTGAAGCCATGTCTTCCAATAACAACAAATGCCTAGCTATAATGATTGACCTGGCAAAAGCCTATGATACCATACCCCACAATAAATTACTAAAAAAATTGGAGAGGTACGGGATTAGAGGACTCCACCTTGAATTATTTAAGTGATCGGACACAATTAATATCTGATAACAACAGTTACAAATCAAATACTACAAAACTTAACGACTTTGGATTACCACAAGGTACCGTCTTGTCCCCGATTTTATTTTTACTCTATATCAACGACATCTTTAAACTAAATATTGATAGTTCGAAAATAATTTCCTTTGCTGACGATACGGCTGTAATAGTTAAGGACCGCTCATGGTTAGAGACGTACTCGAGAGCAGAAAGAGTAATATCCATTGTTAAACAATGGCTTGATATTAATACATTGAGTATAAATACATCAAAAACTAAATATATTACATTTTCTCCTACAATAGTTGGTCAACCAAATGATGCTATGAATTTAAAAATACATACAAATTGTGATTTTGAGAAATGGAAGGATTGTGCATGCCCTCAACTAAAAAATGAAAAATCTATAAAGTATCTGGGCATCATGGTTGATTGTAACCTTAAGTGGGAGCCTCATATAGAATATATCTGTAAACGCTTAAAATTTATTTCCTTTATCTCTTATAAAGTCCGTAAAATATTGGACATTAAATTACTTAGGGTCCTTTACTTTGCCTATGTTCAATCGGTGCTGCAATATGGGTTAGTGGTATGGGGAGGAGCGTATGATGTTTTCATGAATAAAATTTTTACATCTCAAAAAATGATAATAAAAGCAATTCTTAATAAGCCAAGGGCTTTTTCTAGTAGTGAAACATTTGCCGAATTTGAAGTGATGACAGTACGTCAAATTTATATAAAGAAACTTCTCTATTATGCATGGATGAGGAAGGATGAATTTACAGTGAATAATAACGTTTCTATGTGTAACCTGAGAGTTGCATCTCATAACATTTATAATATCAACTATTCAGATTTGACAATAGTGCGAAGACAATTGGGGATTATTAGCTCAAAAATAATAAATATCATGCCAAATGCATTGTCAGAATATCTTTCTAATAGGGGCAAACAGAGGATGGAACAGATAAATAAGTGGGTGATACAAAAATTTTTCTTCGACATCAGTCAAATATTATAATTACTAGTAATTTATTGTTAACTTCGATTTTTGTAGCTTCGATTATTAGTAAATAAATTTTTATATTGTCTAAACAGCTGAAACTCTCACTCAGCGGTCAGGGTTTTGCCCTTGCTGGGTGGTGCCATGTAATTTTAATTTATTTGTAAAATAGCATAATATTATAATCTAGAATATTTCTTTTGTAAGTTTTTTTTATTTTGTATTTTGTTTTTATGGGCAATAAAAATGTTAAAAAAAATACAACCTTCAAAGTTTAATATGCAACAATTTACAGCAATTGAATTATAGTTTTTGTGTGAAACTAAAAGATTTCACATTTCCACGTAGTAGTTTCGAGTGGTCAAAGACCTCCAAAGTTATACTGCAAAACTTTCAGAGTATTATTGGGTATTGCGCATCTCAATTTTTCTTAACATGTAGTTTCTCATATCGTCCTCTTCCAAGAATGGTCGTTGATCCGTTCAAACTTCAAACATTTATATAGATTCATCTTATTATCTCACTACTTCAAATTACATTCATATTCAGATCGATGACTATTTCTTCGTTTCATATTTTTGTGAAATTAATGATCAGCTAAACATATGGTTGGTAATTGTGAGACAATATGTAAGCCAGCATCGTATTGTGATCTACATTCAATTCAATGTAAAAAAATTATCATTCAACCACATTCAACATAAATGAAGAAATCTGATTAAATATCTAATACACTCGTTCGCTGGAACTTTCTTGCCCCTACTAGTATACTGGATTCATTCATTTCTACAATCTCTCAACTACTTTCTTTGTCTATTCTCTCAATTTTCCTCTATCCCACTCAATCCTGTCTTTGTCACTCACGACCACTAATAGCGCGATGCTTATCATTGAGCCAGATCGACGCTGACACTGCTAATGGCGTCATAATTTAGAGCGAATTTAGCGGCATTAGCATGCTGCCAACCATGCTGTCACCATGCCATGCCATGCTATTGACACGTCCGCGTTTCCCAGCTTCCGATTGGTTGCTGCCGCCTAATGCTAGATCATGCCCAAAGCTTCCTCAGTGCTAGATTACTCTGTCTAATTTTCGCTCGCCCGCAAACCAGATAAACTGAATCCACTTGCAGTAATTCAACCACAATCATAGTACTTTCACTTTACATCTAAAATTAAATTGAAAAACGAGAACATTCAAATGATTTTCTCAAACTAGTAATGAAATGAAACAGAAACATTCTTTATTGGACGGAGTTGGGACGTTTTAGTCCTGCTTCCACTCACTTCGAGTAGTAGATTAGTTTTCCGAAATTATTGTATTATATTTCTATTAATAAAACAGTAATTACCCTTGTTGCTTTCTTTATAGCATAGTAGTCAAGATACAGGAATACATAAATGAGTACAATCAGCCTTCAGAGATCAGATCGGAACAACTAACATAGTTGAAACTTGCAATATTGAGGAATGATAATAATGCTCAATATAAAATATATAAAAATAATATCTATATTAAGAAAGAGCCAACAAATGATAATCTTATTGTTTTGTTTCAAATTATTGTAGCCTATTGATGTCAAAATAAAGAACCATTTGATTTGATTTGATATTTGTTCGTGCACAAGTCCTACTCATAGATTTTGTTTACAAGTCAATTCGGATTTTCAGATTGTCAAATTGTATGTTCGAATAATAATAAAGAAAAAGTGAAGTGATGTGCAGATGAATCCTTTGAAGAAGTGTCGCACACCATAAACAATTTGATACATATATTAACAAATATTGCAAAAAATAAATCAGAGCAAGAAATATATAGAGCGGTAAAATATATAATATAAAAATAGAATAATAATCGAAATCAATAAAATATCACAGGCTAAATACTATTCTCTAAATTCTACAGCACGAAACGTTACCATGTGCTTTTATTTTATGATCATATGCATCTATTTGCATGTAGCTGCGATATCAGCTTGCTAATACTTGTCGACTTGGACAATTCTATTTAAATAGATTTCTTAAAAATCAGCTTGATAAATTGACAACCATAATCCAAATATATATATATATATATATATATATATATATATATATATATATATATTAAATTCTATGGTATCTAATAGATTTCTTTGTAATGAATATATTTTATCTCAGGGTACGAGATTCGGCACCTGACAGAATAAATAGAGCAATTCATCTAGTGAATCAGAGCTACAACAAACTATCGCAATTATATTGCAGAAATTAAAGATCATATGAATATGTATTAACAGCCTAGATTTTATACTTCTTTGATTTATAGAACTTCTGATATGTATATTGACTCGTTACTTTCCAATAAAATACCTTTAATACTACATTTACTTGCGCAAGTATTTTTTACCACATTCTTAATTTATAAGAAAACCCTTTCGACGAGCTAGCTTTGATTCTTATGTAATTTCGAAGCACTGAGGGCGCCCTATCACTATTTCAATATTTTTCACTCACGTGTCGAAATTTTCTTATGGGCTGCTGATGTCGATCCAACTCCTGGTGGTCCTGGACTATTGTAGCCGGAGTCGTCTCTTCCAAGGTTTACAAAATTATTTAAAAATGAGAACATTCAAATGATTTTCTCAAACTAGTAATGAAATGAAACAGAAACATTCTTTATTGGACGGAGTTGGGACGTTTTAGTCCTGCTTCCACTCACTTCGAGTAGTAGATTAGTTTTCCGAAATTATTGTATTATATTTCTATTAATAAAACAGTAATTACCCTTGTTGCTTTCTTTATAGCATAGTAGTCAAGATACAGGAATACATAAATGAGTACAATCAGCCTTCAGAGATCAGATCGGAACAACTAACATAGTTGAAACTTGCAATATTGAGGAATGATAATAATGCTCAATATAAAATATATAAAAATAATATCTATATTAAGAAAGAGCCAACAAATGATAATATTATTGTTATGTTTCAAATTATTGTAGCCTATTAATGTCAAAATAAAGAACCATTTGATTTGATTTGATATTTGTTCCTGCACTAGTCCTACTCATAGATTTTGTTTACAAGTCAATTCGGATCTTCAGATTGTCAAATTGTATGTTCGAATAATAATAAAGAAAAAGTGAAGCGATGTGCAGATGAATCCTTTGAAGAAGTGACTGTCTCTAGAATGCACCGGTTCAGTATTTATTGAAATATGTTGAGTTAAGATTTGATAGTAAGACGCATGACGAATCAAATCTAATTCAAGAATGTATATTTCAATATCGGATGATTGTACTAACTAAATGGAATTGATTTATCTAAGTTGAAAAGCTTTGTCGAGAACAACATTTGCAGGCAATCAAATATAGTGGTAAGTAGATTTAATTTCCAAAAATATGACAAGAGAAATTGTTACAGATGATATTTATTATCATATATGATTTCAATACATTAGTTACCAGAACGTTAATAACAGTTTAGTCGAATGTATTGAAATAAAGATGGTTCGTTGATATGAAGAGTATTATTTATTCAATATCTAACATGGCGCAGTCGAAAATAAAATAAAACAAGAATAATTGAATTATCAAGTGTTCAAGTGAGAAGTGATAGCTCAATATTGAAAATGGATTTCAACAAACTAGGTATGCTAGTTATACATGGGGATATCGCAAATAATTTTGCCAACTTCAAAGAAGAAGTAACAATTTATTTGACTGCTACCGAGACTGTAAAGAAATCTCGAGAAATACAAGTAGCGAGATTGAAAAACTTATTGGGACCTGATGGACTTGAATTGTACAACACATTATCAGGGGAGAACGACATTGAAACGGTTACCTCAATTCTTGAAGTTTTGGAGAAATATTGTAAGCCTAAACAAAACATGACAATTGACATCTACAAATTGCTAACCAGAAAACAAAGTCCTAATGAACCATTTGATAGTTTCTATCCAGATTTAAGAAGATTAATAAAACCTTGTAACCTCAATGACCAGGAAGATAAAATTATGAAAGCACTAATAGCACTCTGAGTGAACTCGAGAGAATTACAGCAAAAACTTCTTCGTGAAGATGCTAATCTTGACAAGGTAGTCAACTTTTGCAAATCAGTTGAGCTTGCGGATAAAAATATGGAAATATTGAACAGAGGCACTGAAATCATGAGAGGTGTTGACTCAGTCAAACAGACGCCTTCCAACCCTACAGCTAAGTCAGGTAATCCTATTCTTAATAAAAAACTTAACAAGTCGTCAGTAATCAATCACAAATGTTGCTTCAGATGTGGTAGAAAACACTCAGGGATTTGTCCAGCTTTAGGAAAGATTTGCAACTATTGCTCAAAACCCAATCATTTTTCCATAGTATGTAGATTGAAACAATCCCAGCAAACTCATGAGATTAGCAGCAAGGAAGATCAAAGTTATGAGGAAGCGGAAGTAATGGAATCACCTCATGAAATTGATAGCATTTATACTGTAAACTTACTCAATAAAAAACAGAATATTCATAACAAAGAATGGGAAAAAGGAAGAATAATTGAGAAATTACCACAACCACGTTCATTCCTGGTTAGAAACAATAATGGCGGTGTTCAGCGAAGAAACACAATTCATATACGAAAAAAAAGGGAATAAAGGATAATATACGACTAATATAAAGTCTTTAAGAGGGAGATGTTACAGATGATATTTATTATATGATTTCAATACATTAGTTACCACAACGTTAATAACAGTTTAGTCTTGAATGTATTAAAATAAAGATGGTTCGTTGATATGAAGAGTATTATTTATTCAATATCTAACAGAAATAAAAGATGATTAAAGTGTGTTCCATAACAACTTCATAAGGAATGCATTTCATGAACTAAACTGGCATGAACCGATGTTGGTGATTAATAACCGTTAAATTTATTCAATTACAGACAAGTTATAACTTATGCTAATTAGTAACAAAAATCAATTTCGAAATTCGGCCAATATTAAATCCTAATCTCCACTCTCATTAATGCTCAGAAGAGGATGATTGATTCCGCTACTAATTACAACGTTTACATTTTTCACAAGCCATCCAATATTTGAGCATCTATTGCAACAAAACATTGGTACCGTCTGCTCGTACCCTGTGCTACAACAATCAATATTGGACTGGTGTGAATAAATAATGCCAGAATCGAGAGGAACGCATACAAAGTAACTGCAGAGCACTGAGCACACCATCATCAAACCTCTACTTGGTCCACTTTCAATACAACAGATTATTCTTACCTCTCTTTCGTGTAATACGAAAGTCATTTTTTCAACCTCCGATCATATGTTGTCAGATACTTATAAGCGGTAGAGAGGTGATTATCACAGAGTTGAATAACTATGAAGAGGTAGAGGGTTTTGGTAGTCTGGTGTGACAAATGTCTCAATCTTCACGGCAATCATGTTGAAGGATAATCACAAGTGTAAGTAAGGTTTATTGAGAAAATTATTCTATTATATACATCCTTCTTTTTTAAGGCCAATCGGTGGTTGAAAAAATGATCCCCGTAGTTACATTATTAAATTACACATACATTTCATATGGATGAACAATCATCTTCTTCATTATTTTTCAATAATGAAGCAGATGATTGTGAGAGTTAAGAGAGCAATCATGGGATATTATCCTAGTGCTCTCATATGTATCTCAAAATAAATGAATAAATCATAATGAATTATGGTTTTATTCACATTCTCCCAAGTCCATAAAAAATGAGCATTCACTGGGTAAATTAATTTTCCATCATCATTTATTCATTTTCATCTCAGTAACCTAGAAGTTATGATAGATTCAACCCGTGCCTGACATTTTTATCCAGGAAACAAGAAATGAACAAGAACAACTGTGGGATTTTGCTGAGTTGACAAGAATAATCTCGAAAGATTCGGCTCCTTTGTCTCGGAGACAAGCTGGTATTAAGGCTGATGACAACAGACCGAATAATATCAAACAATAAGGGCGGTATTAGGCTCCCGTCCAAACACATATTTCTCGCTCGGGGCACTTTTCATTTCAATGATTGGCTACATTCCAAACATTCGATAACACTACTAGATATGTGCAGGAATTATACGGCAATAAATTAGACCGAATGTGGTTTACTATTGCACAGCCTACACTTATATCGAAAAGGAAAGCTCCTGCTTGAATGCATGAGCCAGAACGGCTGGTATGGCTTCAAGGGCCCATAGCTGAGCACTGAGCTGGCAACAGCCTCTGTGGGTTTTCGCCTGCCCAACAATCCAACTCATCTGGAAAAACATTTGTTGAGGATATTGAACAATTTGACCTGTACTTGCTTTAACTGGATATACTAACAACAAAATATTTGAGAAGCGTGGAACACCAACAGTTAGGTTGGAAATGGAAAAATATTGACGCCTGTACAATTCAATTTTTCATATTCATAGAAGGAACTACGAAGCCTAATAATGGATATGATTATTCCACAGCTCAAGTAATTCCGCCGCGTCATACTACAAGCGAATGACAGTAGAGCTAATAAGTCATTGGTTAACAGCTAATGACCAATCGTAGGGCTTCACCCACACTATGTGCCATATTCCGCTGCTCGATGTTCAAGATTTCAGTTTTCTAGGGATTGATAATGATGAATCAAACGAAACTTGTATCTCGAATTGTTTCAATAAATCAGTGGTTTTGACAATACCAAGTCGTATTCATTCAATATGAATTATGAATATCTACCACAACAACAACACTCCAAAATGCATTGTCAAAAATATCGAAGAGGATGAGATTGAATGATACTATCAATATAATTTTTGATTTGAAAATATAGCAGTTTTCGAGTGTGTCAGGTGTAAACTGTCAACAATACTAAAGGACAGATAAAATAATATGTGCTCACTTATCTAGTATCCTTCAAATAACAAAACAAAAATCCCTCATGCTACAACCCGTAATAATCTGTTAACACGTTAATCATGATTTGAGGCTCAATCTAATTCAATGCTGAACGCGGGATCAAACCACATTTTTTGAATACATGAATATTAATGACAATTTTCAAGGTTTGTAGCCTAAGTATACAGTTTCAAAAAAATTACAATACAATTTTATATCGGTGATTCCAAATAGCAGATAAAACTTTCTCTCGAATACATTAAGTGAGAGATTATCTCGAAAAGGTAAAGTCCATGCCAGATGAAGCGCTCCTACGTAACATCATCATCATCATCATCATCACCTTTCTCAACATAATGAACAAACTTCACAGCATCATGAGCGGCAGGTCAGTAACTGCAGTCAGTAGTCAGTAGTGAGTAGCAACAGGCAGTGCTTCCTGGCCTGTTGTTACACAACTGAACAATTGCACCAAAGGTTCAAAGAACTTTATGCCAGAAAATGAAGTAATCACAACTGATGCTGCTCTATCACGATTCAATTATCATCGCACATGTTCCTGACAGCTATCAACTGGATTACTGAGTTCTGTGTAGCCTCTTCAAATTGCCAGCCACCACTTGATTGGTTCATAGGTTTCATCAGACCTGTACAACACATTCTAGCTTCAATGGTATTCTAGAAAAATAATTGATAGAGCGCTATTAAAAGCGAGCGATTGAATATAATATATTTTCAAATTGAAATTGATTAAAACGCAAATTATTCCTTAAATTGAATTGTTGAAAAGTGTGAATGTAGCCTTTAATTATGGGAATCTATTGATATGTTAATGAAAATCGGTGAGAGAAGATTCTGGTAAAAAAGTTTCTTTATCATTCCTATTCATGTTTCAATTCTAGCACACAATTATTCAATAAATTTCTATATGCATAAAATGTAGGACTAGTCATAGTTATTAATACAAACTTTTCAAATACAAACTACCCTATACAAACTTTTTAACTGAATTTTTGTTTTTTAAATGGGCTACCCTATCCTATCCGTGTCTTAGCCTCTTAGCCATCGAAGAAATATTATAATCAAATGATTATAGAAGATGACAAAAAAGGAACGAAGGTAGATGTAAATGAGTTCTGATGATTGATGAGTTATGAAAAATGTATTCATATATATAATATAATATATATTATTTTCAAATGAGTTGATGTGTGATTACACAAACTTCCATAACAATTTCCATTCACTGAGAAATACTTCGAATTCTTGCACTACTGAATCTTCAAAACGTGAAATTGGCATGTTACAATTTATTCCTAACTTTTGCATGTCAATCACTTTGCTTTGAAGGTAAATACAATTCAATGGCGGTAATCAAGTGTTGAAAGAGGAAAGTAAGGTAATGAAATCATTGAGAAATGACGTGAAACTTTCAGACTAATATTGCTTGCACTAAATAGAGTTTAACTTGATTTCATAAATGTTTCTGACAGCTACAACATGAGAAATTGGAAAATGTATTGGTTAATCTCATTCCAAAAGGAACGATCAAAATTTTTCTAATTGCCACATTCATCAACAAAATTTTCTAGTAATCCTGATATTTTTTCACTCAATGTAAGTTGGAATTTCTTTAAAAAAATCATATAAAACTGTTTTTCTGACTAATCAATGATTACAAATATAGCTCGTTTCAAGCGTTTGTGTTTTCCAGACAAACATAATAGAATATCGATTTATTATATTCGTGTACTGCACTTGAAAATATTGAAGTATTCCTTTAACGATTGACTGACTAATGAAGATCTTAATTATATTGTCGGTCCCGGCTGAAGTATGACAGTCGTAAGGCCCTTTGACGGCTTAAATTATATATTCAGGTGAGGTGGAACTTCCGTCAGAAACTCCCCACCAACAAAGCCATACGAATATTATTATTATCTTCATTATCATTAGAACATCGATTATGCACTGTTATGAAGGTTCATTCTCTTTGTGTCACCTGTGTAAGATGAACATGTTCAAAAGTTTTTTTTCAAGTGGTACATGTAATGTTAATCAGAATTCGAATTGGGAAGACAAATCATTGCGATTATATACGGTTCAATCTTTCCCTCATAATGCCTCTGATAACCATACCAAGTTTACAGCAAGCACTGTTGGTTCAGTTGTAAAAATGTGAATTCGAAGGTTTCACATGCACCGTGCATCATGAATTTGACCGCGATCAAGACCTGCTGACTATCACAATATTGAACGCGACTTCTTCTCATGGCATACCACTATTTGTCAAGGGACTAAAGAACACATAACCGATAAATCAAAACACTGCTGGTGTAGCATACAAGGTGTCTCATACATTAGTTCACCTCCACCACTTTCCGATGCAATTGCCATTCCGTTCTCACACTTTCCTTTCTTCGTCTTTATGCTACCCACACTTTCTTCTCGGTTCCTTTCTATTTCCGCGCTGCCACGATATCGATCGATGACAGGTCGTCTCGCTACTAACACCAAACACATCTTATTCCTATTGAATTAAGAAACATGATGCAACTGCCAGATACACATTCTAGTTTTTGAAAGCCAATACACAATCTTCTTGAACCAGTGTTGCTAGAAAAAATATGAATATTTTGTGTTGATGATGTGTTCAAAGTTCTAGCACAGACAACTACTTACTTGTTTATATACTGTATGCTTTTTTTTTGAATAAAAAATTTGAATTTGTATTACTCTCTTGTCAGTTGTTACTCTTTTGTCTGTCTAGTCAAAGAAGTGGAAAAATTATTTTATTATTCTAGCATAATTTCACTGAAGTGCATTTTTGTGCATGTATGATTGAAAAAAATATATATCTTCAGAATAGTTCTCTGAGCTTATTGCACCAATAACATGTATCTATACATGTTGTGAATATCATACATTGAATACATTAGGCCGATGAGCATGACACTACATGCTAATTGGCAGTGGCTTCAATCGATTTTGCCTGCTAAATAGAACGGGGACAGGGCAATCATCCACATACCTAGCTCAGCTACCCTACTACAATGTACAATATTGATCATAGTGGATATAACTTGGTCAAAACACAACCTTTAACCAAATTTATATTAATAATACTATCAAATATAGAAATTATATAGAATTAATGTACAAAAATCCTATTATAATGAATTCGATATATTTTTTTAAATTGCAATGTTGAGTATGAAAAGTAAATTCGTGAATGTAGAGTTGTAGTATGACAGAATCTGACTGAAGTGCCAAAGGCTTTATCCATTGGCTAAAGGCTAATGCATTGTGAAACTATATTCATGCTTGATCAACTGCCCAATAGATTAGAACATAATCATAAAAATACCATTGAATTGTATATATTAGTAATATGTGGCTAGTAATATAGAAAATAATAAGAATAATTTATATTGATGAAAAAGATAGAAAAATAAATATTTAGACGATAAACACCTGAAATATGTGTAGATTATGTTGCTGAAGATAAAGACACTGGAAAGAGTAGAGAGCACAATACTGACTTAAAGCTACACAGAGAATTGTATGCAAAACACATGAAAAGCAAGCGTTTGTGTGAACTTGAGTAAACTATGAAGCCGCTTTTCAGTGATGGAATGAAGATATTCACGAATTACATTCTACTATCGTAGAAGTCAAAAGTACATCAACAAGACAATTTCTGTAGAAAATATTGAGAAAGTCATCATGCTCTCGAAGAGTATGAAGAGGAGTAAAAGTGAGATGAGGAGGAGAAGAAATAAACTTTATTCCTTTCTCATTTATTTGGTAATCACAAGTCCCGTCCACAAGAATTGAATAGCGTTTTGGCTCCTTCATAAGAGATATACTTTTCGTTGAAATGTTGAGAAGGCAGCATGAAGGCGGTAAGCGGGGAGGGGCGAGGGTAGTGAGTAGGCCGATCACTCAATTTCCAGCACTTGCTCGTATAGTACAAACAATCGTTTCGTCTGAACTTGCAGCAATTCGCCAAGTGAAATACCACGCTCTGAAATCGGGTCGTTTTGTCGCGTCCAAAAGTCACAAATTGGTTTTTCTTCTGTGAGAGATGAAAAAGAAATCTTTCTTTTCCACCGCCTCCACTCAAGTTTCCTTACGCTTTTCCTCCCATACTTGGGATTGAAGTGGCAGTGGCACAGAGAACGTATTATTTATGACCGGCGGAGTACTTTGGAGCGTTCGCTACGGATCCAAAACTCAGCTGCCTCACTTCAAATATCTCACAGGTTGCCTTGTTGTAGAAAGAAATGCCATCGGTCACTTGTGAAGATCCTCTTATGAAATTATAATGATCATTTTCAACGGCTTTTGACTCACAAACATCAGTAATGAACCAAGCCTTATTTGTCCCCAATGCAATATGGAAGAACTTGAGTCAGAATGTGTGACAGCTCCGTGATTTATTTGATAGAATGATATATTGCCCAACAGAATAATATGGTATTATTTCTTACGTTGGGAATGAAAAAGCTAAAATTAATTTTCATATTCTCACAAAAACTTAGAAATGATACGTTTCTATTACATTTCAATTCGAAAAATGTGAACAAATTTTCATCACACATTTAGTAAAAATAACACTAAAAAATATAATGAGGAAAATTCTTGTTATACTATTTTGCACAACGTATTTCAACATCATCTTTTTGTTTTTCTTCTATGAATAAAAAAATGAATTGTTCGTTCAGGAATTGAAAGATTGAACATATATTTTAGAAGTTTCTAAAGTTGGAGAAACGTTTTTGCATTACACTAGAATTCAAGTAACACAACAAGAATTTCTGAATCTTGAAAAATGGTATACTGTAAACAAATTTTTCAACACACTTGAATTATCCAATTGCGTGATGGTTCAGCTACTACTATTGCTTTCCTTCCACTCAAACTGGTGGTTGAAAGTTGTTAATGTTGAGTGATTAATAGCTGTGGAAGATGAATAGTCGATTGCAGAGAATCAGGAATCATGCTTGGCATTAGTTAAAATTTGAAAGCCATTCAGCAAGCCTGAGTACTGAGTACGGCTCCTGCGGAATTTCTCGCGTAACTTGTCCATTGGCGGCCCTAGAGCCCGTGAAATTAACGACCCTGGAAACAGCGTTAATGATCCTAGTCGTTTAGGGTTTAGGGCCGCCGCCGCCCCGCTTTGAGACAGAAGACGCCCTTCACACCACTCTTCCTCTAGTACTATACCTTAATAACTAACGTCCCAGAGGCAGTTCACTTCCAAAGCTAATAAGCATCACTAATTTATACAAGATTGATAAATGACTCATTACGTTTCATGCTACTCACCATACATACCGGTAGTATACTACTGTACAGTAGTGAAATTTGTAATTGAGGTATAATATTATTAAATCATGCAGTTGCAGAATATTGATAAATTAATGATGAAAAAATGTTTGAAAATAGTAAATATAAATATAAGTTAAGTATAGTAACCTAACCTAACCTAGCCTACGTATAATGTAAGTATAGATATAAGTTTAAAGAGAATTTCAAGAAAATATACTGAAGATACTCTAAAGAATTCAGAGTATGGAATGTTATTTAAAAGTAATTTATTTTCTATACTCTCTGAAAACTTTTTGTCCTTTTCAACTGGTTAGTATTTATAAACAAAATCTTTGAAAAATGACATCTACAACAAGAGAATATTGTGTATAGAATGTGCAGATCTGCAACCAATTTCCCCACTCCATTCAAGTGGGCTAAATTTAAATATTAGTTTCCATACAGTCAGGTCTATGAATGAATTTAAATTATTATTATCTACTGTTCTGATGAGCAGATTGGACGTTGAAAATGTTAAAATGTTAGTTCACGAGATATGATAACTATTTTATAGAGGAAGAAAAATAGTAGATTATGAAAAACGATACAGAATGGGCATTCCTTTCTAATTACGATGATTCTGCTATTTTATGGCTTGTACAACACAGTGTTGGTATTGACAGAGAGAAAATAATAGCCTGTAACAGCTGTATTAGCTCTTCTCACCAATTTTTCTTTTTCATTTAAATATATATTTCTCTCTCAATTATCATCAATCTATTCAGTCTAGTCTAATTGATAGCTAAAAAGTGATAAATTTTAATTTCAGAAACAGAATAACCCAAGCATTTCTACTTTTTCCATCAGCGCTTGGATAGCGCTATTACAACCATGAAAAAGTCCCCATTCGAAGCTGTGTCAAATTTGATATGAAAGTGACGGAGAGCGGGGAAATGCATCAGACAGAAGGCAGTTGGCAGTGAAGAGATAATGAATACATGAAATAGAATGGGACAACAACTAACCGTTAACCTGTAACCAATGGCCCACACCACACTCACACCGTAATAACACCGTTAAATAATAGCTTCCCGGTCCCAACGTCCGTTACAGTCGCGGTGATTAACACAATGAATTCCAAACAGCTCTGAGACCTATTGGCGTTATTTAGTCATAAATTTCCATTTAAATTATCCTCTATACATTAATTATTCACAATATTGAACTATAGGCCATAACTTATTGTATTGTCCCATTTATATTGTATCTTTTGATTTGTATTTCATTACTCATATGTTAATTTTTTTCCTATCATGTTATTTTGGCCCCTTGATCTGGATCCACAATATTATTGTGAATTGAATTATCCAACAACTTATTGTAGAGTTATTTTAAAATTATTAGTTCAATATTGTGAATAATATTAATGTATACAAGATAATTGAAATGGAAATTTATCACTAAATAACGCCAATAGGTCTCAGAGCTGTTTGAAATTGAATAAAATATATAATATTTTATTCACGTAATTATTCGTATTTTATTACTTTCGTATCCTATCATGTTTCTCAGACCACTTATTACATGTCGAACATCAAACGTCTTGAGCATTCGATTATTGATGGGCATTAATAAATTATTGTTGGAGGTGGATTGAAGATGTGGATTTCACGTCTACCATTTAATGAGATTCAGTTCCAGAATTTTAATTTGAGAACTTATTATATGATATTAATTCTTATTTACGTTATTTGTCAGCAATAGATACAA
This sequence comes from Nilaparvata lugens, assembly GCF_014356525.2. NCBI lineage: Eukaryota > Metazoa > Arthropoda > Insecta > Hemiptera > Delphacidae > Nilaparvata > Nilaparvata lugens. The sequence continues at coordinate 18,779,654 of NC_052508.1, forward strand.
CTTTTTATATCAATATTCAGTAATATTTATGTTATTATTAATCCTATTTCGAAACATAACATACTTCTGTACCCCTCTCATAGTAGCCTAGATAGGCACTTGCTTTTACAAGTTAATATGACAATATCAGTTCCTTTGTGCTTCATATTTCGAAAATTGAGAACATCACATACCAGAAGATCGAATCAGTCCAGTGCTAAAGAGCACCAAACCATTCAACAATAAACTCCCTAGTGATGAAAATAAAACATCTCAACACATATAAAAAATGAATGTGAATTTAAGATCAAAGCTGGAAGTAATGAGTGATGCTAATTACTGGGATGGGAACGTCAGCAGCCCCTGAGTTGAAATTGGGTCTGCATTGCGACTCTGGTGTGGACTGTGGACCTCACATTGCTGAATTATAAATCAGCCATGTCCCTTGAGAACTGCTATTTAGTCTTCTAAATCTCGATTCCATCCATTTATTTTCACCCCCTGTCATTCCATTCGCGTGTTTATCTCTGTGTACCCATTCAATGTATCTTGTATTCCTGCTCCCATTAAACTAGTGGAGAGATAGCTTGAAGCGCTTGCATACATTTGTTACGGTGAAAAATTTATTCTATAATGTAATAGTTGAAGAATTATGTCTAACATTCGTTTCAATTGATTTATAAATGTTGAATGAATAAGAGGAAATTTGCAAGTCTATTATAAAGTCTAGAATACAATGAAAGTAGAATGAAAAGGAATGAGCGAATGTTCCCATTTACGTGGTAAAAGATGATCGGTTGACTATCAGTTTTGCAAGGTAAATAATACCGGCATGTTAAACACGAGAGTAGATCTAAATTCAATCTTCGAAAACATTCAACAGACGTAAAAATTAGATTCTAGCAATCAACTGATAATTTACAATTTGTAGTCAATTAAGGAGGTAATAATCTTGGCTCATTTCACTACCGTTTAGGAAAAAAACATGTTTGTTGAGCTTATTCTATCTGAACTACTTATACTTTTACATTAATATTCAACTAATTCCATAAATGAATAGATGTTAATAGATTTGAAAACAGATATACTGAAAAAGACAACATTTTATTTATTCGCAGGACAACAATAATGTTAGTAGCAAATCGTTAGTAAGCCTATCAATTTATAGTAGCACTTATAAAGTTGTAACAACTCAAATTGGTTTCTCAATTTTCTCATAAAAGATTGTTATAACAAGGGAGTTTATTCAGGACTTCCTATATACCGGACGTGGGCCTACAAAAAAAAAATGGCCGCCGAATGTGGTGGCCGGCATTGATATTTTAAATGGGAACTAGACGAACTGAGATTTCTACAAACTGAGACACTCTCTAACAGCTGATTAGTGATTTTTTCTCAGAAAAATGGCGGAAAATGACTAAAAAACCATGTTTTTCACGGTTTTGTCGAAAACGGCTCCAACGATTTTCTTCAAATTTATACCATGGATAGCTATTTTTAAGCCCTATCAACTGGCATAAGTTTCATTTCTGGGAAAATTTCAGGAGCTCCGTAATATTCTTGAGAAAAATGGCGGATAATGACTAAAAATCCATGTTTTTCACCATTTTCTCGAAAACTGCTCTAACGATTTACTTCAAATTCATACCATGGATAGATATTCATAAGCACTATCAACTGGCATGAGTCTCATTTCTGGGAAAATTCCATGAGCTCCGTAATATTCTTGAGAAAAATGGCGGATAATGACCAAAAACCAGGTTTTTCACGGTTTTCTCGAAAACGGCTCTAACGATTTTCTTCAAATTCAAGCCATGGGTAGCTATTCATAAGTCCTATCAAATGACATGAGTTTTTTCCTTGGAAAAATGGCGGATAATTACTAAAAAACCATGTTTTTCACGATTTTTTCAAAATAACTTGACCGATTTTTTTCAAATTCATACTCTGTATAGTTATTTATCAGCTCTATTAACTGGCATGAGTATCCTTTCTGGGAAACTAATGGGGGGTCCACCCCATCCTTGAGAAATGGACTTTGTAACCTCCTTCTCGTGCATGAGGTAGGTAGGTAGAGCAGTTCATAAAAAGAACACATAGTCGAGATATTTCATCTGTAGAACAGCTGTTTTGACGACTTTAAAAAAATGACGACTAAAAAATCATTGAATTTCACAATTTACACAAAGGAAAAAGTACTCTGAAAACAATTATATATACACATATACAAAAGTCTGATCGTAGTTTCGAATATGAGCAAGGAAAGTTGTCTGAGTGTACCACACCAGATTTTTTTTTCTAGATTCAGGTTCGGTAGTATATAGGAAGTCCTGATTTACTCAATCCTGAAATTAAAAGAATACCATCAGGAAGATACCCCGCTTACAAAAGCGAGATTATCCTTGTTTACAAACTCCTATCTTAGAATATTATAATATTCACATGGGATACAAACTTTAAACGTGTATCCTCTATGTTCCTACACGATCAATATCAACAATAGAATCAGTTTTCTTTGTTTGCATCCTAACCAGTTTCTATTTTCTTTCGAGGATGGACTTCGTCAGTATTATTAAATGAAAAGTTATGATTCTAGTTGAAATCTCATACATGGGAAAGCTATAATTCAATCATCTATTAATTGCTGTATCAAGTGAATGCATTTGATAAAGATAAGCAAACGATAAAAGAATGTGTGTTTGAGGAACGCTTCTGTGTGAGGATTTCACCTTGAGTAGTCATGAAGCAAGAGAGTGATACGGAGAAACTGTTGTGTAATCTTGTGGAAAAGGTGTTGACAAAAAGAAGTCGCTGTTATTTGGTGAGTGCATGGCTTTGACAATAGATTGGGCGAAGGAGTGGTGCGTCCTTTATTTAGTTTAGAGATGGACGCCCTTGGTTGAACTAATATTGTAAAAGCTCAGGTTCTAGAGTATAAACTACTCTTACAAATTGCAGGTAACAAAACTTTTCCCAAGTATAGTAGCAAATAACAAGCTTTTATCCAAGTAACAAGTTACATGATGGTGGAATAATGGCATTTACCAAGGTAGGTAGGGCATTTACTACAACAAAATATATCACATGTTTATATAAAATATAATTCACATGTAATATTGGTTAGTTAATTCACTTCAATTTTTGTTAGTGGTTTACTCTATAAAAGTGGATTTGAATTAGATACCGTTTATTTGAGACATAGTCCAGAGTTTATCTATGTTTAGATAAGAGACCTTTAATCAATGACACCTTTAGACTAAATTTCTATAACAACTTTCTGACAATTAATATTCGTCTAATTAAAGAGCTTTGGAGGGAAACTATATTATAGGGTAACTATGGGGATATATTATGAGCTCAGATACCTTCACCTAGTGTTGGTAAAGGTATAAATAGACATTTAAGGTATAAATGAACAATTCGAGAGGAGTTACGGAAGTTACTATTTTTGTCAAAAATGGCATTCAAGCTACAAATGATAATTTGAAGCAGGCATAAAATAAAAAATATCTAGGCTGTGACACGATCTATGACTATGTTTTAAATGAGAATTTCAACAAGAAATGTGAACCAGTAGTCGATTCCTCGCATTTATAGGAGAGAGAATACTAAGTATGAGAAAGTATATGAGGTGATAAAAGTTGAATATCAAACAGGAGTTGAAAACGAGAACATAAAAATAAGTAGACCAACTACAACGGAATACGAATTTCCTAGAAGTCATAGTAGATCTCCTTCCTCTAAAAATGTATCAACTACTTGATGACTTCATGAAAAACTGAAGGTAGATGAAGTTTTGTACTATGAAAAACATAGGTACTAGAACAGACTCCAGTCTGATCATTGATGACGATAATATTGTTGATGATGACAGATTGCGAAATGAATAGTATTGAATTTTTGAGTAAATTTAAAAATTCTGAGGAAAGATAGAGGAAAATTGAGAAATAAAGAAAATGACGTCTTTTCTAATATTCAAAAAACATGATATTGATAAGAATGTCATAATAAGTGTCAAAACGTGAGTCATAAAGTTATAACGAAAATAGATCATTGAGCTGACTAGCTCATTATTGAAGGTGGAACTGCTCATATATCGATGCATGTATAATGTGATTAGGTAAACCGTTTCTAATTTACTTGATGTATTTCCTTAAAACAGATACAGAAATAGACTTAAAAGCTGGATTACTTGGGTATCACAACAAAAATATTCCAACTCAATCATTTTGAATCTGAAAATGATTGGAAATGTAACGTACGATTACAACCAGCGTTTCATTGGGCCATAAATGAACTAATGCAGAAAAATGAGAATGTTTTCTGTTTCATACTCCATTAACATTACCTTGACGTTCGTTAGGGTGTGAAAGAAAACTTTACGAGTATTCAGATAAGGCACGTCTTATTATAATTTACTGAAGTTTAAAACATAATTAACAATTAGGATTTGAGCAGTGAAATTGTAAAACCCAATAATGACAGTTCATAAAAGCAATTGAAGTTTTCTAAAAAATAAAAAAATTCATTCAGTTTCCCATTGCATTGAAACTCTTATTTTTATCTCAAATTTTCTGTTATTGGTCAAGTTATTGGTCTGTTATTGACCAGTCCTAATTTTCCACTTATGATACTTTCCATTTATGAAGATTGAGTAGGTATTTGTATAATTGTATGAAATAATATAATTATCACTTAATACTCCGTTGTTCTAGATTATCATGAAAATCTATCCATTTTTGACACTCCTAATAATTGAGGTTTTCAAAATTACAGTCCGTTAATTGAAGTTTCGAAAGTGTAAGGACCGCTTATCCAAAAAAAAAATCGTCCCGAGAGAAAGAGACCCAAAGTTCAACTTCTATAACTAAAAATACATAGACCTACTTCTCAGAAACAAAACAGTCTCATTTTCTTTTTCACCTAATAAACTTTAAAACCTTTTCTTTGTACTTCTCAAACGTATATTCAAACATTTTTTCATTTTCAGAAATTTATGTAAGTAAATATTGCTCTTAATGATACTTTCAATGAATACTTCAAGATCTTTCAATGAATACGTCAAGATCATCGTAAGCATCACGGTGAAATGACGTAAAATTAGTATTCATCAAATCAATTATTTATTGCACGCAAATGCAGTTATATAATGCAAAACTGAACTCTACCAACCTGCTGTTGGCCACGATCTCTCACGATCAGACTCACGAAGTTTCTCAATAGGATTTTGAAACATTGTTCGAGCGGAGATCACGAAGACCCACATGGAGCATGGACTGAGTAGGCTACCCTGCACAGTGCTCACTATTGTTTGCTGTATTCTTCAAAGTAGATGACATTTGACCTGGTTGTGCCGATGGGTAGGGCCAAATATATTCACTTATTACCGTTATTATCTTGCTGTTGGTCGTTTTAGTATCTTCTTCAACTATACGTTTCTTCTATGCTATTGCTCTCATACCACATTCATTAGCAACCGAGTGAAAGTTTATTTATTAGAAAACAGGCTTCGTGACAGAGACTGTGCAAACTCTCTCACGCCGTATCATGACGATATCCACTCTTCTCTAACTCATTCTCTCTTCTCTAACTCATTCTCTCTGTTCCTCTGCACACATCGCTGCCTGAACTCCATTCATGCTATTCTCCATCCTTCCAATTCACTGGCCCTTTCTGACGTACAAAGTACAATGTTAGCTACATTTGCGAGCTGTAAGCAATAGCTGCTGCTGCTGCTTTGATCTGACGACCTCTTTCAGTCGAATATAATTGAAACGATACGTTCACCGTTATCTATTTCTAATTGCGTGTTCGTCTAAACGCGCGTGCCCCATTTCAAGACCGACCTTTTCTTTGCTTGCGCTTTCATTCGCCATCTAAAAGCCATTTAAATTCTTGAGCAGCTTTCCTTTCAACTTGCACTTTCATCCTTGCCACACTTTGAGGCATTCCCTGGGCGAGGGAGATCAAATCACTTGCCGCATGCCCCATGAACACAAAGTGTTGAACAAAAGTTGACTGCAGGCCTCCTACGCACAGAAGTCGAGGAGTTTGGCACCACATATCACGTAAACCCACCCAACCCAACACTTACTTGAACTTGTAACTTGTACCGCACCGCATTTCACACACAACTTCAAAGCTTATTTTTTCTCAGAGTTCAAATATATAAGTTATGCCGGTGGTTATGCTAATTTCCGTTTATACTCTCTACTGTTCGAGTATTATTCAACTCCAAGTTATAACACTCTCTGCGGTGCGACTGAGATGAGTTGGATATTCAACATTCCCAGGAGCACGTTCTAAAAGTTTTGAATCGAAAAGGGAAGCCCAAAGTATTTATTTACCCAAAGGTTTCCTAAGTATTTCTTTCGTCTATCACTCTCACCACCTTCTCAACCACAAAGAATTTGAATTCATGATAATTTATTCCCAAAAGTGTCCTTATATTGATAAGAGTGATAACATCATCCGATGTGTATGCTATAACATAGAAATTCGCTTTCGTATTTTACAACGACATGTGTCAATTTACAGCTTGTGCTTTTTATACTTAATAAGATATTCACGATTGTTCAGATGAAACCATAACTAATCCTAAGTTTTTTCTCACTTTCTGACTAGTTGTGAATGTGAAATTGTGGTACAGTAGTTATCCAAACCGAATAAGAAGACTAGATGTTGTCAAATCACAGATTTATTGAAAATCGAGATACCAGTTCTCGATCAAGAGATCGGAGATTATTAGAAATTGTTAATGGTGTAACAACCGAAACCGGTATTTAGATTCTTAAAAATAAATCAGTGGTTTGACAATATCTAGTCTTTTCATTTAGCTAATCCTATGTCCCCACAAAAAGTATTCTATATATTCCTTTGAGATTTTGAGTTTTTATTTTCATGTCTGCAGCGGTCAAGAGAAGCAAACCGTGTGAAACTTGCACTGTGTTCACACAATTTACAGATGGAACTTTACTTTTGTAACTTGTTTTTTTGTAACTGGGCACCCGCCGAAAACATCTTCGGGTTTGGCAGGACCCTCAATTGTTTGAATTGCGAATACAAATTTTGATTTGATGTAAGATTTTTCAGAAATTGCAGTTAACCAACTGCTGGAATATTATAGCTGTAAATGTTTTTTTTAATATCCAATGAAAGCTATATGGATAGAAGTAAGGACTTCTGCAACTGCAAATATTGACCGAAGAACTAAATAGCAGAAGGAAATTGAAAAATAATTATTATACTGTAACAATTTACAGTTGAATCTACTCAATAGATATAGCTGATTCTGATAATTGATTGCTGATAAGCTATCAAGAGACAGGAGTAATACAAATAAAAATGACCCTAACGGTATTGGTAAGCACAAATTATTGTAGTCTCCTGATTTTCCATGGAATAGATTACAAATAGCCTACTATTATCATACATACTATAAGAGTTTGCATTTAACTACAGTGTTTTCTCTTATTGCGAGATAATGATTTATTGGGAAGATGATGAAGTCGAAAAACTGTAACCAACAATTAGAAATGAAAGTATACATAAGTGAAATATAAGAACGTAAACTCATTGCTCTGTGGTGATAACAAATAAGTTTACCGTATATTTTAAGTGATTGATACAATATGCGAGTTATCAGTTATTGATCGTTTGGCTGATCACCTCAGCTGATAAATTGTCAAATCAATCTTCAAAGTTTGGCCATTATTGAGCAAGCGAGTGAATAATCCAATCAACGCAGAGATTCGTCAGCTCAATTAAGAGCACGGCTGCACAGAGAGCGACCTTGCAATCAAGAAGGGGTTTATCGAATGACCCTGATGCTTCTCACCTTATTGCATCTACATCTGCAAATATCGAAGTTCAAAACAGTTCTCCCCATATTCAACATCATAAACAACTCATGAATTAATGCATGACGCGGCATTTACTGAGATTAGAAGAGATGTTATCATTGAGCATGTTGTAATGATAACTTATCAGACAGGCTTGAGAAAATGGATATAAGATCAGAAATCACTTCAATACTAAAATGTCTTTATTTCTTCCTGAGAATTACTGATTGAAATTTTTCATTAAAATCATGAAAACAGGAATAGTTGAGATTGGTCTCTTACTTGGCTCCTAAGGTGATAATCTAGTGAATGACCAAAATAATTAGTGATACCCAACTATAGGCGTATCCCCACATAATTTTGTCTTATTCAAGTACCGTATGTAAAAGTAAATTCGTATGGCTTTTGTTGGTGAGGAGTCCCTTGCGGGAAGGTCCCACCGCCTGAATATATAATTTAAGCCGTCAATGGGCCTTACGACTGTCATACTTCAGCCGGGACCGACAGTTAACGTGCCCATCCGATAACACGGGAGTGATCTGGTTAAAAAACTTTTGGTATTGAGAGGGTTTGAACCCGGGATCTCTATGCTGCTACGCAGGCACTCTATCCACTAGACCACGGATCACTCCATTCAAGTATGTAATCTTGTACTACGAAATAATGAACTCAATTTTGCATAAAAACCTTATATCATTACTGTATTTTAGATTCACAGCTCAATCACATTTCTCAGATGGGTTTAGAAAACCGCCAAACATCATCAAATTTCAAATAAGATAAAATCAAATAAACCCATTTTAAAATTCAACAAAATCAACAGTTTAAATGGGAATTTTATATGTATTCCGGAATTATATTTACCATGACATCAGTTGAAAAGCTCACAAAATATCTCATAACCTGAGCTAGCACATGGATGGATTAAATTGTGTATTACAAAAGTAATAGTGAGTACTATCAATCAAACAGAGAAATGCCAGCTATTTGTCTTCATTCTCGAAATCCATTTCCCATTTCGCTATTTCAACTGAACTTTTCTCAAAGATAACAAAAGCTCGAGTTCCATTGTCGGCACACCATTACTTTCCGGTGCACTGTTCTGCTACAAGGTGGAACTTTTATTAATCTCTCAGGTATTCGGCGCCATATTCTTTCCAATACTTTTATCTTTCGAGTCTTTCAACGGTAATGGATAGAGATCGAAGAATGCTCGAGGGTGCACCGCAGATTGAACGAAGAAGGAGAAGGAGAAGAAGACGTCGCGAAACGGAAGGAAGAATGGAAAGATTGCTGCTCGCTCGCGACAAGATTTGCCAGTGCGTGCGTGTTGGCCTAAAGAGAAAACTTTTTCATTTTTCTCCTGCAAATGCTGTCATCATGGCCATTCATACTTTGTAGGTCGTTTGCAAAGTATTCGTTTATTCTTGTTAGCTTTATTTACAAATCTCAGATGTATATTTCCACAGTCCAATGCTGCTGCACACTCATAATCCGACATGTAAAAATAATTATGAAGTCTACAGATGGAGATAAATTAGAAGTTGCATAGTTGCATTTGTTCAAATGCTAATTAATGAATAATTATTATTTAACGAAAATCCCAATTAAATGCTGTAAATCACCCCGAAGACTTCTGCTACTGCAAATATTGACAACAGGGTAAACAGCTAGATGGAAATTCGATTGCCGGTCAGGAATACTTACCCTTACACCAAACTGACAATCTCTGGATGGAGTTCGGTGAAAGTGTAAGCATTCCTGATCGGCAATTAGGAGGTACAGGGTTCGATTCCCGGGCTGACAAATAATTTTTGTACTGTAGCGTCCATCGAATTTCCATCTAGCTGTTTACCCTGTTGTCAATATTTGCAGTAGCAGAAGTCTTCGGGATGATTTACAGCATTTAATTGGGATTTTCGTTAAATAATAATTATAAATTAACAAGTGTACAAGAATAAAAAAAAATTTCCTATCAATATAATTCTAGAATGTCAGCCAATGGTAAATAATGCATTTTCCACAAAAATGGTACATAAGAATTGGATGAAAATGACTTTTCTAGTCTTGGAAGATCATGAACACGGTGAATAGATTTTTGTCTAATCCACTTCACTATGCTACTGATATTGTCCATCCTATCAGTACACGGTTCAGTGGTGATAAGGACTCGATTGATGCAAAAAGATCATTCACACAATAGCTTAGTTCTCAGAGAGGTTCATGTAAATGTGAAAACGAAAATAAATGTGGTGATTAATTTCACTTTTAAATTGAATCATATCTTCAAGGATGAAGAGCGCTACGTGATAATATGGACATATTTCTATATCTCCTTCGTTGCTTAATTGCGTTTTGTACCAGATTGATTGTAATGATTCGTTTGAAATGGATATGCTTCTTATGATTAATTTGACATAAAAACCAGGTTATGGATGCAATACAAAAGTTTTAGTATAGACTGATTAAAGTAATCAAAGTTTATGATCCTGTGTTAGTCACGAGTTTGTCAAAGCATATAATAATTACAAGTACATTTGAACAATGACTGCAATAAATAACGACTATTTGAAGATGCAGTAGTAACTCAAAGCAAGTAGTAATAGAATTACATAATATTATGATTCTTTTCGTTTACTATGATTGGAATTGGCTGCTTCTATAATTACGTATATTAATTATTCATCTCATTTCAAGATTTATTTTAGGGTTACTCAGACGTTTCTTACTTATATTGATTGAAGAATTACAATACACAATAAATACACAAAATATAAATACTGCATTTTGTAAAAATATAATTAGAGGAATATCAGAGTATATGCTATTTTATAAAAAATACATTGTAGATTGAAAGTATAACTGAATAATAATGTTCATTTTTTGTAAAAGCAGAGAGGATGCAAGTGAAATTAGATCCTATCATTCTATGGTAGGAATTGTTTTACTAACTTTTTTGGAATAATATTACATATATTCAATTTGGTTTATTTAATCTTTCCAATTTTCAAATTTATAGTTTGTGAGTGTCTGCTCTGTAAATTGGACACAATTTTTAAAAATAATGGAAAACATAACTAGTACCTATGGGACTAGTACCTATATGAATTCGGGTGAGGAATAGTTATGGGCTGTGCCTGTTGGTTCACCCCAGCTCCTTTATTCAATAAATTGTGTATCTTGAATCAATAAATGAATTATGAATATTCTTATACTTAATTTCGTTGAGTAGAACAAAATGTTCAACTTATTCGTTTCGATTACATATAATCAACATATGAAGTCTATTACGAGTGATATTTTCAGGAAACTTGAAGTTCCAATACTCATTCGGTAATTTCAGTAAACCAATCGAACAATTCGCTTTGACAAAAGTTGTATACGATTTATAAAACGAGACTGCATCTTCGATTCCCTGATCATTCCGCCCGCTTTTCGAACGGTTATTGCGAATGCACAACCCATCAAATATATTCGTCATAATTTAAAAGCAGCCAAACGGATGAATGCACGTTGGTGCGGAAGATCAAACGGAAAGTTGAATGTTTTGCAGGTGGAATGCAACAGATTGAACGCCACACGAGATGGTGGGTGGCGTGATAGCACCGGGCAGAGAACGGTGAACTCCGCTTTTGAACGGCGTTAAAAGGCGGAAGATCGGATTGCTGAGAAAAGCCATAGCAGTCTGCAACTAGCTTTATTGCTTCCCGTTGCAAGGCGAGTAGACCCCTCACAACCCCGTGACGACACCAACCCCCCCGCAACCACTATTCAAGCTACTGTAATTGAACGCCCTGCCCTTCTCAGCAAAGTAGACGAACAAATAAATAAAGTGAACATCAAAGTGAGATTTATTAGAATAGTCGGTGACTGAGATTCCCACACAGCCACTGGACAGCAGCTGAAGAAGGAGAGAGGAATAGGGGTGTAGTGTGGAAAGATGAGAGAGAAACGTAGGTACCACAACAAAATACTGTGAGGATATTGTCTGAGGTGCTAGTCTTGACTACAGACGTTTTTAAATGGAATCATCAGGAGTGCTTGGTATACTAAGTTTTCTTCGTGCATGGGGTGGACACAGAAAATAAAATGTAATATAAATGCAAGATTAAAAATTATCTTGTTTATAAAACTTTTTGAATAAGTTGATGGTGACATTTTTCCATAATTGAAAAGCACAGTTTTATTTTTGTCACATCCACATTTTATTATACTTTTGTACAGGACTGCAGTTTCGTGTTGAAACCAACACCTCTGAAGCTGAAGATGAGTTGATGGTAACGCTAGGCTTTGTTTGGTCCAAAAAGCATGTAAATTGGCTTGTTGGCCAGGGCAGCCAGCAGGTTAGCCGAAACGACTAGGGGTTAGTCTGCTAGCACTACATGGTCGTTGGTTCAAATCCCGTCGTCAATAGGCATGGACGTTTGACCATCTCATCAGATCATCCATGCAAAAGCTAAAATATCATGTAGGCATTATCCACAATAAAAATCTACATGAGTCTCAGTGACAGTCATTTGTTTTGAAATTAGAAATTATATTCATGTATTATATTAATTTTAATATACAAAATTCGGATTCATTAACTTTGTTTCCTCTTATGAAAGATATTGTGGAGGACGGATAATTATGAATGTTGTATATGAATATGAAAAATTGTTTTGTTTCAAATTATTGTAGCCTATAGATGTCAAAATAAATAACCATTTGATTTGATTGAAATGCTATAAGAATTGTAAAGAGAATGAACAGAGAATTATTAGTATTTCCATGAAAATCCTACATAATTGTTACCAGTAGAATTCTCGGTTGTTTTTGCAAAATATAAAAAAGATAAGGTTCTACAAGTGTTTATAAATAGCGACGTAGCAAGGTCTAACAACATCCAATAGCCATACGAATGCTAATGAGATTCAATACTACTAATGCACAAATATCAAGAGGTCTAAAGGTGCGTACAGATATACGCGCCGCGAACATGAACAATTCAATTTTAATCAGCTGATGCCAAGCTTTTTATATATCTATGTCTTACCGTTTCTGTAAAAATACACATATAATCAGCTGATTAAAAGTGACTTGCTCATGTTCGCGGCGCGTATATCTGTACGCACCTATAGAAAATCATGTGTTTTTGGTGAATATTGTTTGGATTGATGGTTACGTCCTAACAAGTGACAACTACATTGGATTAGCATAGTGCTGATGCACATGCTCATTTCGAATGAAATATCAATTACAAATGAAACTCTTCCTTTTATCCTTAATATGTTTTTTCCAAACGGATAAAAACAGTTTTCATGTTCTTAGAAATGAACATTCAGCCATCGCTAAGTGATAAAATAAATTTTTCAACCAAAAAAACGCAGTATTTAATGAGTATGCTTTAAACAACAAAAACCCATCAGGAACCAAGCAAATCAATAAGTTAAGTTTTTCCAGAAAATTTATTTATGTTGAGTAGTAATAATATGATAAAACAGTTCTGTGATAACTGGTAATAATTATCATCAGAATATTATTATAAATACGGATCCACGCTCATCAATAATTGATTTCTTGGATACATCTGGATTTATAATAATATTCTCTTTTAAAATGTTGCAAAAAAAGTGAAATATTATGCTACTCACCACTAAATATGGGACCCTATCACAAAGGAATCACTATCATGTGATAATGTTTCAACCATTATTCATTGCAATAAAATGGAGGATGACCAGGAGAGTAGAATACTGAACTGAAGTATTACCTGTAACAAAAATAGGGATGATTATAATAGTGTTGAAGGAATAATGAATAATATATTCATTATATAAAGCATAAATATAATATATAAAGCACTTCATATGATACCGGAAAAATGTGATATATATGAAAAAAGTATTGTGTAAAGCCTCTCACAAACACATAGATTTTTGGTCGTACGGTATTTTGCCGTCCTTATAAATTCTATTAAATTAAACAGATGATTTCAAACATATGTCTGTCAAGTTCCGTTTGATCTGATAAAATTCATGAGGATGGCAAAATATCGTACGAACAAAAATCGATGTGTGTGTGCGGGGCTTAACTTGGAAAAATAATACTTTCTATCTTGATAAATCTAATCATTCTCTAAGCTTACACAGTAAGTCATATATGGCCTGAAAGTGCACTGAAGCTCAAGATTTTTTTTCCCCATAAAAAAACTATAACTAATAGAATATAGAGTTATATTTAGATAACTATAACTAAAAGAATACATGTACAATTTTGTGAATAAATAGTATATGAATACAAACTAGATTGCATCCGACATAAAACTGTCTGACTAGTGGAGTATTGTAAAAAAATCGTTGTCAGGTATTGTTAGCTGCTATACATTTCAAAATTGAGAAGAATTGGGCCTACTGGGCCTACAACAAAATTTACAATGTTGTCGATTCTGTGAACTAATCATTATAAATAAATTTCAATGAAAATTATAAAGGAGTTAAAATTATAAACTTATTGAAAATTATAAAATTAATTACAAACTTGAATTATAAAATTATAAACATGATAAGTTTATCAAGTAGTATAAAGTTTCTTAAATGCAAAATTTTTTCATTTCTGATAATATAATCTAATCTGTCAGTTTAGTAACTGTTGTATAGCACAATGATAAAGTTGCGTCTGACTAATCCGATAGTATAAACTCCACAAATAAAGCAAACATTTGATGAATGCAATATCAAAATGTAATAACTGGATTCAATGCAATGATTCTAACTATAATTATCATTCTACAAGAATGCAATTTGAGGCATACCAGTAACAGAATTATTTAGTTATTTGCTAAAACTTGGAATAACATTTCATCCATCCATGTATGTTATGGGATTTCATGTGTATACATTTGAATGTATGTCCAATACGAGATAATTGCCGCGGAATAATTGGATAGTATTGCTATTGCGAGTGGAGGAGAAATTTGTAGTTAGTTTTGCGAGGGGAGAGGGACATGACATATCCCAGCAATTCAATAAACGGAATTACTTTGAACTCAGAATCCATATCCCACATTCAATCATTCAATTCACTGATGTTGGATGCAGTAACTTCAAACGTTCTCCTGGAAACTTATGAATCAAATCACGCAACAGAAAATATTCAGTGCACCTCAGAATGCAATCTCATATTTTCTTGTTTTCATAGGAAGATTAGAAAACGAACTAAAAGAGAATTCCTTTGAATATGTAAAGATTTGAATCGTTATCTATTAGCGATCAAGCACAACATATTATGATTTATATTGAAATATTAAGGTTTTGAAACTACTCTCCTTGTACTTTGTAGCCAACTTAAAGCTCCTTTGTAGTTCAATTCTATTGCTTTGATGTATTTGTTCATGTTTAAAAACGTTAAGGTTCTCACAAAATACTCAATACTTTCCGATAAGTATCTGATATTAGGTAAAATGAAAGGAAATACAGTATACTGGATCGCATTAATCTGTTTGATGTTTACCAAGTTCCACCGGTTTCTTTGAAATGTTCTATCTATCGGAACAAGATTTTGAAATGTTCCTTCAATCAAAGCTGGAATTTTCTATTGCTGCCCGGCTAATCTACATGATTTCAATAGAAGCTCCTTACATTCGGAAATTAAATTACATAAGGAATCTGCACAACACAGAAACGATTTTTGCTCTCTACTCGGAAGAAATTACATTCCATTTCCGAAATAGAGAGTGGATCACCAGCTGTAAAATTGTAACCACTCTAGAAATTTGGCATTGAAAATTCCTTCCAAAGAAACTATAATTCAAATTACGCATAATATACACATTCAATGAATGAGAATTCAACTATTGGAAAAAAGTTGAAAAGTTGTAGAATAATTCCAGAGACGTCAAGACGACTGCAGAAAGTATCTCAATCTGTCTGTAAAAGCTTTGTTGAAAATTTTAAATTTAAATTTCACCAATACGGTTTATTCCAGATGGTTATAAGTTATTAAATAATTATTTATCAATGGAATGATTTCTTATATTTCTCTAGTAAATCCAACATTTATGTATGTATACTTGTGACTCTTATTACTCGAATCATAATTATCTTCGTCACAATAAATCATTGTGGAAACCACAATGAAGAATAATATAATTCCATCTCTCCGAGTAAAGCTTGTACTTGGAGCGCGAACCACAGAGTTTTTACGACTGTCCAGCAATAAAAATGGTCAATTGAAGTACACTGCTCCTCCAGCTGCTTTGCTGTGATGTGGATCATCAAAAAAGTTGAGGACATCAAAACAACCGTTGCCTTTGCCTTTTGTGAGTGGGCGCGGTGCCCATGTAAATGACACAGTCTGGTCACGATTCACTCTATACTCTACCATTGCATTATTATGGTCTCCATCTTTCCAAATACAACCGCATGTTAATACAACGTCTTTCCTCTGATGTCTCTTCTCAAGAATCAAATCAACACTTTTCGACTCTTGTATTTAAAATCGCTTGGATTAAGTAATAATGAGGACAATGGATGAACTAATGATGTATAATAAAACTGAAATATGTGGATGATTTCCCCTGGAATCATTCAAATAGGTGATGCGTTACATAGTAGTAATTTTCCAGTAACCATAATTGATTTTTCACTACCTCTGAGTCACTGAACCAAAATCGGTGTTGAGGGGTGATCATGATTTAATGAAACTTAATCCTGTCTCTCCCTATCATCCCAAATGAATTTGCTTTGAATGTGTTGTACTTTATTGAAAAAAGAGAAGCTTTTCTCATTCATTCCTCCTCTCTGCTCTACCAACATAGTTTTTCCATTGTTGGATAATGTTCTCTTCCATTAGAACACACCATGGTGCCACCCCTATTTCATGTATTTTTCCTTTGGGTAAACAGTGAACAAAATAAGGAGACCGTGATTTTATTGTTACGTAATGAGATATATCAAACATTTCTCCCAGTGAAAATAATTATTCATAACATGGACAAGTAGTTGTAAATTCTAAAAAGATTTCTCACAATCAAATTACGATTGATTCGTTCTAAACTATGTAATGGCGATTGGAGGAACTCTGTGAGGAATCTCGATCTTGAACTACTCTGATAGAGTGAACTTCAAATCCTGATACAGTGCTGTAAACAATGTGATATCTGTTTGTTGTCAGCACCTGTGCGTGGAACGGTGGAGAGATACCTATGATAATGGGGGGGGGACAAAGCACTGGCCTTTGTGATGTGATAGGCTCTAACCACTAAATCAAACACAGCAATAGCTTGGCTTCTGCATTCTATTTAGAGCATACTGTAGTACATTTACTGTACATACACTTGATATCAGTGCATATATCTTGAGAGTCAACTGGCAATGAGGAGGATTATCATTGTGATGTAGATTATTATCTATACATTAGCATATTAAATTGAAGATTCCAAGTTTGAAGAATTATCTGAGAAGTCTTGCAAAGATTTTTTTGATTTAATAAAGTTTGGCTCCCCCCATTCAGTAAAAGTGCAGAAACTGGAACGGGACGATATTTATTATAGAATCTGCTTCACCAAGCAGTGTGTGATTACATAACCTAAACTTTTGGACAACATTAGCATTTAATCAAAATTTTTGGAGAGAAATAGTACAGGCTCAGCCTAGTTTTTCCTCCAATGTCATAATTGTATTATGATTATAGTGTTTTATACAATAAATGAATAAAGTTCTCTAAAATCATCCCGCTCCTGTTTCCTGCACTCTTTCCTCGACCCGCGACGGAGTGCCAAAGCTTGAATTATAGCGAAGAGTATTCTGTCGAACGGGAATAAAGTTCTATAATACTTTGAAAATTAAAATTGAATGTTTAACAGAAGAAACATGACCTATTTTCTTGGACATGTTATTTATTATCAAAATTTGGGAATGGAATAGTTTTGGGCCAAGCCAGTTGTTCCTTCCTAATCATATTTTTATGATTTGTAATATTGTATCCACGAATAAATGAATGAATGAACTATTGCAGTTCCGACTCTCCTTTATGGAAGTGAGAATCGGATTCACACACGGAAAATAGATAGTCGAATTTAAGCTGCAGAAATGAGGTTTCTGAGGAGTGTATTCGGCTGCACTACAATTAATAGAATCAGAAATACTGATATAAGACAGGTTTATCGGTTTCCCCTCTGCATGAATGAATTTTACAAAATAGACGCAACTGGTGCAGTAATTTAAATAGAACAGGTTGATTAATAAACCTAATCCCTGAAGTGAAGATGATGACGAATATTCTGTCGAAGAAGATTTCAAACTTCCATATTTTCTAATGTTCCTAACTAAACCTCGAGAATACCAAATCGATATTAATGATTTACAACTCTATATAAATCGTGTAAACGTCTTATATAATCTTCTACTTCTTAAGAATTATACTTTTCCAAATCTTACAAAGACTCTTATTAAAATATTTAATTATATTCTAAACTCTATTCATTTAAGATTGTCGTGGATTGATTTTCATGTGAAAAGATGTACTGTAATTTATAGAATTTAATGATTCATCAATGACATGATGGATTACGTAATAATGTAATATTACAAGTGAAACTGTAGTTTTTCCCTGTGGTATTTTTCATGCTTATTTTGACAGTTTTCTATGTAACTCGATGAATACCGTTTTGTGTTTCAGCATGCAATCGATAAACGTCGATCAAAAGAGAATTGGGGTAAGTTCTAATGGATAGTAAATGCTGATGACTGCACCCATCACAGTTTATGAAATATTGAGTTTGATTGATCTCTGAACAGGCCGATTCACCGAGTGCTTCGAATGGGCTACTGGAGCTGATACAAAACATTACATATTTTATGAAGTGAAATGCATTGTTTGAAAGGAGGAAAATGACTAATAAAATGCAAGAGTGGAAATGACGCCAGGGATGAGAATGATATAAAATCTAGATTGTGATGGTGGAAAGTCAGGTTCAATTTAGACAGGAGCCAGATGGGTGAAAAAAGTGAATTCCCTCAGCTAGGTTCCAGGGATTTTCTCTCAGATATATGATGCAGCTCGTATAAAAATCTCATATCCTGAATTTCAGCTTGTACTCTCCACTCATATAGTCTCTGTAAGAATGTACTCATTTTTATTTTCATTATATATCGTCACCCCTTTATTAAACAGGGCTTTATGGCATTTCAATACCCCAATGAAAAGAACGGACGAAATATCACCCCTCTTACAACCAATAATAATAACAAAGTATCTTGAAAAAGTCATTCGTAAAACTCTCAACGTTGACTATGGTAAGATAAAATCATACTTTCGGTGCTAATAAAGAGAGGGTGTGGTAGCATTAATATTATCGTGCCGTCATAAACCATGGTTTTATCACAAAATTCACATTAAATGAGACACTTTTCAAAATTGAAAGACGTCTTCACGGAGCATCTCATCAACTCCGCAAAAGTACCGAGGAAAAGAATATCTTCCTATTATACCGTTATATATTATATTTGATTGTATTCATCATCATTTTTCCAAGTTATATTACTTCACTCGAGCTGTCTAGATCGATATCCATTTCGAAGATCATTTTGCAACTATTTATATTCAAATTATGAATTTGGATCCACATTGAATCAGATGATCAATGTTATTCACTTCAAGCAATTTTCAAACTAATTCACTTTGGTGGAATCGTGAAATCCTATTGGGATAATCAACACCCCTTCAAATTTGATAAGGATTAGGTCAACATCACTCTTAATTGACACAAAGTACGTGGATTTGGTTCGGACACACTATACACTAACACACACACACACACACGTTGTGTTTGAATTGGAAGCCCTTCACGTCTGGCGCTGGCCAATCAATCGGGGAGATAAGAGAAGAGAGAAGATTGGCGATGGCAGCAAATATAGCTACCGACCTTTTCCAAGCAAAATCCTCCTTTTTAATCAATCATTCATTAGATTTGGTTTGGGGCTCTTGTAGGGACAAACGGCGCCATAAAAACGGTCCAATTTGAGGTGGGTTCATAGATTAATGACCAGCATTGGACCAGGTCGCCAGCCTCCCTTATTAAAGCTCGGTCTCCTCGTCCTTAGACCTGCTTTATCCTCTTTGCGAAATCCTCTTTTGAATTCTCGCTCGGCTTCTCTGAAACTATTCTCTTCCGCCCTCCACCCTATCCAAGCTTGCCAGCTTGCTTGTGGTTCGTTATTCAACGGTAAATAAATGGCCGCCAAAGCAGTCAACCAAGTCCAATGAATGAAAGATAATGCGGGACAAACTGGAATAGAAATAAGAAAATGTTGTACAAGATAATGAAGTAGAGGAGATATTATTGGAAGAGAGAAAAGAGGAGAGGGCTGAGAAGAGGTAGAAAGGGCAAAAGAATAAAAGCATGACGTAGAAGATGATAATAAAGAGAGTATTAAACAAAATTGAGAGAATGGAGTAAAAGGAAATGATGGAAAAAAGATAAAAGACGAATAAGAATGGGACGAACGAGAAATAAGAAACAGAAAGAAGAATAAATAGATTGATGTGGAGTCACCGGAAAGTGGGTGGAGTTAGATGAAGGCGAATGGGGAGGAAAATGATGATTAGAGCATTTGAATGACGAAGAATAAGAGGGAAAATATATGGGAAGAGGAGTTGTATATAAGAAAGAGAGGGAGAGAGACCAATCTCTCTTAGGGGATTCTTATCCTAATGTAGACTGATAATAGTGATAAAAAGATACCTGAGAGGTTTGAGGTGGTGAGATTATGAGATGTCGATAAGGAGAAGAGGGGATCATGATTATGGAGGAGAAGTAGGTGACAGAGGTGGAGGTGGAGGAGGAGAAGTGGAAGGAAAGGGATGAAGAGGAGAAGTGGAAGGAAAGGGATGAAGAGGAGGGTAAGGTGAAGAAGTAAAGGGTGGTGAACGTGTTGGAGGAAGGGAATTGAGAAATTAAAGAAAAGAGCAGAAGAATGATAAGGATAAAAGGAGAATGGGGAGAAGAAAATTGCGTGGAAAATGAGGTAGAGAGGAGCAAAGCAGACAGGGAGAAGCCGAGGGGTGTACGACGCTCTGCTAAACGCTATTTTATGTTGAAGCAATAGACTAGTGCCGCAGAACAGGTAAAGTGGATTATAACCGGACCTATTTCTTCCTGAATGTCTTCCGCGACATTTCAATTCGACTATGCTACTTGTGAATTCCAACCAAATTACACCTTTGAATAATGCAATCTATTCAATGAATCGTGGAACTATTTGAGAGGAAGGCGAGGAGGAGCTGTGAGTCAGTGTGAACATTACAGGAGTATGCGAGAGATATTTCAATTATCTTTCCTATAATTCATCACTTACGTTCTCTTCTCTTCTTCTTGAAAATAAATTAGCTCGTGAATTAATCAAATGTGATTTAACTCAACACTTACATAATTCTGTAGTATTTCCTGAATCATTAGACGAGTTTATGTCTTGTGGAAAATCAGACTTGCATTTTATTGAAAAATGAACACGGTCGAACATTTTCCAGTCAAAACAAACGTTCTTGAGATCTGATTTGTCCCGGAAAAAATTCAAGCTCAAATGACAGTTAAATACCTAGATTATATCTAGATTTTAATACGATTCCTTTCAGAAACTACAATAGTGTAAGAATAAAACAGAGAAAACTTCTATACTAAAACTTTGTTTATTCTGAGGTAAAAATAATATCCTACTTTGAAGCAAGCACATAATCTACATGCGATTTAAATAGAGAATAAAATCCCCTCAAACTAAGATATTATCAATTTTTGTTTTCTTCATTAGTATTGTAATGCATTCAATAAATTATTGATTGGAAAAATAATCAACTTAAAAGCACTCCAGAAAAGAAGTTTCAATGATAAGCAAGGATTGGTGCTGTTCGCTAATGCTTCATTATCGAGCCTTGAACAGCCATGTAAATAATTATCTCACCTGAATGAACACGATTAAAATGATTTCAGGATAATTTATTTGGTTTGTTTTCGATGGAAAGTATGAAGAAGATAAATTATTAGAAAACAACAATACTTCGTTTTCCACCAAATGATGTTAATAATTGCCGAAGTAGATGAAAATAATGAGTTGAGGCTACCGAGTGTTATCGAACGAAGTTTGTACGGAACAGTCCGGTAAAGATAATGAAAAATGCAGGCGGGTTCATCGAACCTCATTCAAGTTCAAGAACAGCTTTGAACGTTGAAGGTGCTCGAAATAAAGGAGAAGCCGAGCGCCAGACAGCTTTGATTCTTATTCTCGTTCCATCGCACATTCTGCTCTATTATCATCATTATCTTCTTTTGATTTGGAGGAGGGGACAGAGAGGTAGAAATAGTAGAAGGAAAGTTCGCTTCTCAAAACCGCACCAGTCATTACTGAGCCGGAAAGATGGGTACCAAAAGAAATTGAACTATTTACCTCCACATAACATTCCGGATATTTCATGCCAGCTAACGTTTTATCTCAGTCAAAAATGATTGACTGTTACGCTAGCACGTCAATTCAACCTAACAAAATACACAGGATTTATATTACAGGAAGATTGAAATTCATCAAAATGTAGTACTTATCAGCAATTTTGATGATTCCGTGTAAATAAGCTGTATTTTTCTATTACAAAGTGTATGATTTTATACACCACACCTCACCCATTTATGCTCTGCATAACTGAATATGCTATTAATATAAGAATTTAAAAGATTCAGATCAAGAAAGGAACAAATCAAAGTCCTCATTTTCGGTGGAATTCGTAGACCTTTCAAGAGTTCTAAGTGTTCTTCAGATCTTTGGAGAGGCGATGAACTACTAAATTTTACATGAGCAAGTATAAATTGTTTATCATGGTCGAGGGAGGATTGAATGCAGTGATAGCAGTAAATCCTGAACCCTGATGAATGAGTTGATTGATGATTTTCGAATCTTCTGTTAATCAAAACATATTCATTATCAAGATAACATTGATTGACTAAATGCAGAGATTATCAACTTTTACCCTTGCTTCTCTGTTTGAAACCTGAGCTGTATTCACCCCACAACCGATATTAGGCTGAATATTACACCTACTCTGAGGAAACACTGTATGAAGACTACAAATAATGACTAAGTAAGATTATAATCCAAGAACCGCTTCATTAATAATTGATAGGATATTTTGAATCCTATTGAAAATGTTAAAAAATATTTGTTTCTCAAGATTTTCATTCTCAATAAAATATCAGTTTTTTCAATTGCAGTTGGTTTTATTTCAGCAAATTTTACCACATTCAGCAGTGTCCAAAATTAAGTTGTACAATTATTGTATTACTATCATGAATTTATGCATCCAATTTATAGAGTGAGTCATATGTATGGGAACCCTTCAATAAAATGGAGACTGTTGTAGACATAATACTGTAACTTTCAGGATAAGTTACTGGTCAAGTACTCTACCTTTTGACGTACAACTGAGTTTCAACCCGTCATAAGGGGGGACTGAGAGATTGTAACTCGAATATTTTAAATGTAAATATCCATTGTGTGTTACATCATTTTAAAGGCTTTTTTAAAACAAGAAAGATGACATCGATAAAAATGTTCTATGATACTTTTATCCAGAATGGCGGCTGATTTAACTTTATCAATTATTTCTTTAAAAACTAAAACTTCAATCATCCGTCATTTTGGATAAACGTATTAGAGATCATTTTTATTGATGTCATCTTTCTTGTTTTACAGAGGCCTTAAAAATGATGTACCACACAATGGGTGTTAACATTTAAAATATTTGAATTACAACCCCTTATTTCCTTAAAAACTAAAACTTAAATCAGCCGCCATTTTGGATACAAGTATCATAGAACATTTTAATTGATGTTATCTTTCTTATTTTTTAAAAAGCCTTAAAAATGATGTACCACACAATGGGTATTTACATTTAAAATATCCGAGTTACAACCTCTCAGTCACTCAGTATGATTGGTTGAAATTCAGTTGTACGTCGAAATGTAGAGTATTTGACCAGTAACTTATCCTGAAAGTTACAGAATTATATTTACAAAAGTCTCCAACTTATTGAAGGGTTCCCATACATATGACTCACTCTGTATATGGATTATAAATAAATAAATATGGATAAAACAATAAAATTTATGTAAGGATTTATAGTATAAATGATATCATTGTACAATTTTTATTCACATTAGTTTATTTTCAAAGTCTAATCAGGACGTTTTAATGTTCCAGTCTGACTGATGCAGCCCAACCAAATATGGTGTGCATCATCATTGACAATCAGAGTGCATAGGAGGCTATAAAATAGTTGTAGGCACCAACTGCTGCTATTGACAGTTTGTTGTGAACCAAATATCCCTGGCTGCTATCGCCCCTCCCTACCCTCCCTTCCCATTCCCACGATTATCAACGATCCAACTTGGATCACCTGTGCATGCATGTTGGATGGAGGGGCTGAGGGGTGAGGGCCTTCCGTGATCAGACTGCACACGTTTTAAATTTCGGACATGAAACGTTTCAAGATAAATGACTCAGAAATGATGCATCCAACCTTCTAACTCCAGTTCATTGGTCTGATTTCATTCTTCCGCGCCCCTGCGTTGCTTCCCTCTCTCCTTTCATCACTTGCCTTTCAACTCAGTCGCTCCCTCCAAAGCGAATACGTGACAGAAATTGGTATTCACTAATAATGCCTATCAAAGCAAAAGATGGAGTAATCATCAGAGAGAAATTGGCAAGCTATAAATTCAAATAAGTTCGTTGATCCGCATCATTGATCTATGTTGTTTCATGGTTCATGAAAATAAAGCAGGCAAGCTTATAATTTCTACACACTCTCCTATAAAATTATTGAATCCATCGAACAAATGAATGCAGTGTACTACGTGGTCTATGATTAAATTTTGCTGTTATCAAAACACATCACACCAATCTTATATGAATAATATGAAAAACACTGTTGGACTACAATGTGAATCGATTCTAATTATCAGAATTTCGCTATTCAAATAGAAGAACCACTTGGAATGGATGCATGGAGAAATAGAGGGGACACGATAATAGTAGGGCTCAATCAAGTATTCAAAATTGTAATGTTAGATTTTGACATCCATGGATCCATCGAACAAATGGATGCAGTGCACTACAGTGACACATTAGAAGAGCAAGAACAATTCTATAGAGATTGATTAGATAAAATGATGGTGTGACAGTTTTATGGAGCATTGAATGATCATTCGATAAAACATCAAATTCTAATAACAATTATTTAATGGAAACTAAATTACTCCCCTTTCACTTATCGACTCAGGCCAACGACTAAATTTGTCAATGAGAAAAACTGAAGTTTGTGAAAATTTTATAGAATTTTCAAACAAAATTTGAAAACAGTTAGAGTTCTAATTTTTCATCTGAAAAATTTATAACATGGCAACCAACATGAGAAATTGTACCTTAAGGCAGTGACTTTCTATCTCGCATGAAAAATCACCAAACTTTGTACATTAGCCTGCATATGAGACCAAGCTGAGCTGCAAATATTTGCGACTCAAACTTTGTTGAACTTAGTTGGTTTAAAGCCGTATTAATAAATGAGCAATTGATTGATCCAAGACCACAGAGTTGAAAATATTAGAATATTTTGTCACTCACGTATCCTAAAAAGTAGTCACATGATTATTTCGAATTTGGAATAGGGGTTGAATGGATCGAATGCTGAAATGTTTTTGATGAGGCGGATTTATATTTATATGAATGGAAATCATTCCAACAGTTCTTTTACTTTGTCATAATACACTTTGAAAGTACTTATTTATTTGAAAATAACGAACTTTGTTTTATATGAATTTGTGTTATGTAAGCAAGGAATCTGTCACGTGGTAATTTGAAACCACCAAATATTTTTAAATGAGCCAATGAAATGTAATAGAACTATAAAATTGGAAAGAAGGTTAGACCTACCCAAAGAGTAAATCAACTCAAAGCAAGTATTATTAGCGATTAGGAGTAATAGCATTATCAACAACGATAAGAAAACATGTATTATTGTGATTTAATAATTATGAGAACCCATTGGTAAGATCAAAAAATTATAAAGCGGCATACTTATTATTGGCGGATTATAAAAAAAAATAAAATGCATGAACATTGAGGTTAGAGTTACTTGTTTACGTTTTGAAAAGAATTAGTCGATCTTGGATA
This sequence comes from Nilaparvata lugens, assembly GCF_014356525.2. Taxonomy (NCBI): domain Eukaryota; kingdom Metazoa; phylum Arthropoda; class Insecta; order Hemiptera; family Delphacidae; genus Nilaparvata; species Nilaparvata lugens. Next base: position 18,805,665 of record NC_052508.1, read on the forward strand.
AATCGATAATTATTAGAACCAATACTGAACGAATCAGCTGATTATTCGATCAACCCATATGACCGGTTGAATCATATAAAATTCACTCATAAAGGATATATTATGTATACTAAAGGAAGTCGATGTGTAGAAATACAAATAACTATTATTTCTGTATAAATGTTTATTATAATCCAAAAAAGCATGATAAATCAAGAGTATACAAAACTCATATAAAAACTAAATGTATTATCTATTAAAATCGTATGTTACGATTTATTTATGAATTCAATTTAAGATAAACACTCCATATATTTGCATAAAAACTTCTTTTATTTAATTTTTTCTATTATAAAGCCGAGGAAGCCCTGATTCCCAAGGCAACCAATTGTATTGAGTCTATTAAATTGAAGGCCAATCAGAGAGTAGCTTACAGAACTATTCTAGGAAGAGGCAAATTTTTCTGAAAACCTCCTTCTTCTGGCTTAAGATCCCAACCCGAGAGGATGCACATGGAGTTTAGGGTTTTTTCTTCTTCCTTTTAAAAAAATTTTTAATGAATTATTAAGCCAAACCCTTTTTTAAATGTAATGTATGTTTGTTGAATGTTAATTATTTGTGAACTCAGTGCTGTCAAGGAGTTCGTAATTGTAAAGATTCCCATAAAAATAGCTTTAATTCGAAAGAAACTTATAAAAATCTGGATCACGCGTTAGCCCAGCAGTGACGAAAAGGAGCCTACCCAATTAATTATTGGAAATAATTAATTCAATCCACGAGAACATCTAGAACTTCAGTCAGTGAGTGATAAGTCAAACCAAATGAGCTCATTTTTTCTACGTTCAGTGGGGTAATAATTAATAAAAAAGCGCTATTCCTATTAATTTGAATTAAAATTAAGAGTCACCACGTGTTGAACAATATCACATAGTCATAAGAACATTTTATAAATTTATTAATATATGTAGGAAGCTCACTTCCATGCACAGCCCGAATTCATTAAATCCCTGAGATCTCATGTTTGAATATTAATTTATTAATTATAAATTTGTTTGTTGAACCAAGTATAGTATATCAAACTTATAGACCGAACAGGTTTTTATTTGCAGAATTTCGTATTGATTGGAAGTCTAAATATCAGCATTAAATATAATATATTTATAAATTCGAAACATACTATTGTGAATATTAGCGAAACCTGTGATAATTACTCAGATTCTAGAAAACATTTATTTAAGTAAATTATAGTTATATCGAATATTTTATGCATATCTGTTTTATGGGAATATATTTTGTGTTTTATGTCAGCATACAAACTTATAGAATTTTTTATTATATCCTAACTCATCTTGTGTTATATAGTTTGAGCTGTTTTGGTACCAACAAATATTTAGCAGCACTTAAAATTATTGAATCAAGTGATATTAAGCTTATTCAGAGCACTCAATATTTATCATCCTTTGATGATACTCATCTCATATACCAGAATAAGTATATTAAGAAATTATATTAATAAGGTTCCAGTTATATCATATAAGGATCCAGAGAGCTTCCAGAACTGGCGTTGTAAGTTCTAAGGAATTTTGGAAGGGTATATTGGTGAATACTTGTATTCACGACGAGCGTTTTAAGAATCAACTAGAAACAACTATAGTTGGTCCTGATTATTCTCTAGTGGTATATGGTTACTGATAATCAGTCATCAAATATTCTTTTAATTTCCTTACTGGTATTCTTCAAGAACTTCATAGAAGCAGCGGTAAGAATTACCAATCACCGATCACTGAACCTTATGGTGATTATTTGTATTTATAAAATTCATGTTTCTACCACTGAGCTAGAGCTGAGGTTTGAACCCAGTAATTTTGCGAGCTGGAAGGCCTTAATTTTTTGTGAATTTATTCGCAAAAGAGGGAATTTAGAGACTGCTCTTATAAATACCAGAAACATCGTATTATCTGTGAAGGAATTACAATCCACAACTTCTCACAATAGCTTCATAACGTGGGACTCTATCATAAGAGATAACCCCCCCAGGATCCACAACTTCACAAATCATAATCGAAAAATAACATTTCCTCCTAACCCTAACGGTAATAAATTGAATGTAGCTAGAAGTATTGTTTGGATATCGCGATACAGCAACTGATCACTCAAACCAAAGAGATCTTCTATTTGGCAAGCACGACTGGACTAGGCTACGGGTGGACTGTCTACATAATCAAATGAATTGGCTGACCTATGACCTTCTCTCAATCAGTCACGACGCCCGAAAAAGTAACTTGGAAAAAAGACAAGTGAAAGAAAGACTCGTGCATTTGTACAACCTGAACCTTTCATGGCCGAAATAACTGACTGTACTAAGTGCTTCTTGTCTGAATGAAGCACCGTTACGTACTTATAGTCGTCTTGCGAATTCAAACGTAGGCTATTCTCAAGAAAGCTACACTGTAAAGTATAGTTTTGTTGGGAATTTGATAAATCGTTCATTGTTTTACGTCACCTTTTATGGAGAGAGATGAATATGTGGTTGTAAAGTGAAAAAGTAAGTACTTTGACCCGATAAAAAGCATCAAGGCCTACTTAAAACACAAACATAATTCATATACAGTACATGAGAAGATTGGAATGTATGTCCTTACAAAAAAAAACTTTTTCCAAGTTGTAACAGTAAATAAAAGGAGTAGGATAGAGGTAAGTTTATGAATAGAACTGCATAAAGCCTTGAACACCCTGACTACGAGGGACACTTTCGAGTTTTAATTGGAGAAACATGGAAGAAACATTAATTTAAATTCTACTTATTGTACAGTATTGGATGCTGAACAGTCCAGAAAACCCACAATGACGTAGTATTTGGATTTTTGAGAATCTAATAAATTGTTTAATAATGTTCTTACTTACAAATTCATAGTCCTAATAACGTGACTAGTAGAAAAATCATACCTGTAACAAACAAGGTAGAAGTGTGAATTAAAAGAGAGGATTTCGCAATAAAAACTGATAAATGGTAAATGTTAATTCAGTGATAACTACAAGAAAAGAATTACTGATAGTCAAAAATATATCATAGCCCCAATGTATTCATACTTGCAATGCATTTCATACAATGCATATCCAAGCTTACTCATTAAAAAACATTCTGAGGGTTGGAGGGTTTATGATGAATGAGAATAATAAATCTTCTTCACAAAAGTATAAAATCCACAAGCTTCAATTTTTCTTAGTATTCGTACAAGCATCAAGTACCAAATTACTATTCTTAACCAAATAATAACGTGTAATATTATTGTACATGGAGCATTCCGACAGTAAATACAATAATTTCTATTATAGCAGTGTTCCGAGTACAATAGTGAACTGCTTCGGCCTGCAATAGCATACGAGTCGTAGTGTACATGACAATAGTTTGCTCTAAATTAAAGCACTCACGTTCTAGAATGACTGGCGAGTGGTTAGTATGGTATGGGTGCTGACCATTGGACAACGATAACTAGTGCTTCCTGTGTCATTTTGTTCACAATAGTATACACCGCCGGCTTCTTCCCTCTATTTATACGCAATAATAAGATTGACGAGGTTGGTGAATGATTATTGTTGGTCTGAGAGAGAAAGAAAGTCAGAGATAAGATTTGTGAAGAGTTCAACTACATCAATGGAACATGATAGAAGACAACCAGCTAGAAGTGGAACAAGTGTCAGCAAGACGTGAAGAAGAAATCTACATCTAACAGGAGAGAAAAACCTCAGTAGGTACCATTGTTGACAAGCGTTCTCAACATAGACGAAGAATGTTATTTTTCAAAAAGCACATTTTCATTGTGATTGCTATTGAACGTTCTCCTCTACATGGAACTATTCTCAATATTATCTTCCAACCAAGAAAACCCATACAAATACCATTGTTATCATTGATGTATATCTATAGCAAATAAATATGGTGATAGATGATAGATAAATATCTAGATATGACTTTTCATTATTGTCAATTTTGGTTTTTTCCTTTTATTGTCAAGGTAATAAAAGATTTAATTCTTTCACCGAAATACAAGAAAATGGAAGTAAAGAATTTAAATACCGATGGAAATAAATTGGAATTGCATTTGTTAAAATGCTAATTAATGAATAATTGTTATTATACGAAAATCCCAATTGAATGCTGTGACCACCCCCAAAGACCTCTGCAACTGCAAATATTGACAATAGGGTAAACAGCAAGAAGGAAATTCCATGTGCGCTACTATACAAAAATTATTTGTCAGCCCGGTCATCGAAACCAGTACCTCCTAATTGCCGGTCAGGAATGCTTACCCTCGTATTTTCGTTGAATAATTATTATTTAAATACCTTTTCTGTGTTTATAAAATTAAGAAGATATCATACTTATAAAGTGAATTTCTATACTTTATTAAATGGAACCTAAAGTTATCTGCTAGATAGGATACAAATTAACTAAAAATAATTTTCTATTAAAAGGTGACTAATTCTATGTGGAAATTTGTAAGGTACAGTATATGATTTCGGATACAGAATAGATTACGATTAAAATTGGAACCATTGAACTCGGAATTTAACAAGGGCGTTCATGATGGGGAAATACTATGAATTCATTCGTAGCTTCACGAATGAAAAGGTATAATATTCAAATTTATATATTAATTAGAATATTCAAATAGTTTTCCGCAATGTTCGATTTTGAAGCTCAATATTATTATTGCGAAACTAATTATACAATCTAAACTATTCATTACAATGAAAATGAACGAATTATATGATAGAATGAAGTACTTTGAATTGATATGAATTATTATAGTCGATGAAATAGCAATAGATAGTTGACCTATTACTGTACTATCACCGTTAAGTATTACATAATATAAAAATGATTCATAAAGGTTACTTGGATATGACCGGAATGTGATACCAAAATATTTATTTATTTATGAATACATGGAAGTAAACAGGATTTCTCCCAATATCTTGAAATTCTAAGAATGCTGTACCGGATTAGAGAACATTTGACTAACTGTGGCTTTTTCATTTCCTCATACTATCATAGTACTCGGAAACATTAATAATTGGAATGTTTAATTCAAACATTTCTCAAAAAACTATCAAAGGTACTAGTATTTTTGATCTTGTCATAGTTTCTAGTTGGAGAATTCACAGTTCTAAATATCTTGTGGTCAAAGTTCAAAGCCAGCGAATTTGCAAAAGTACAGAAGGGTCCAATCAGAACTCAATAACGACGATATTGTGAGATTGGCCAATTGCAATTAGTCAACTCGAATGAATGTAATGATTATTGATTTCTACCGAATACTTAAATTGGATTTTGAAACGCGCCAGCTTTGAGAACACTCCACATCGCCTAGTTACTAATGGAGCTGTCAGATTCGTTTGATGTATGGAGGCTACTAAACACTACACTACTCTACTCAAGTCGATAAAGTATATTAGTCTAAGAATAGACTTATAATTCGCATCGATTTCCTGAACATCAATATCAGAGATAAGAAACTGAAATCTGGCGCAAGTTCTTTTCCGATTGGGAACTTTTGATATGACTTTCAAATTTCAATTTCCAATACCAATCCAAATTTTTGAGACTAAATGATTCGAAACTTGAAAGGAAATCTACTAACTCCATACTGAAGTTACAGTTCTGTGCAATTTAAAATTGGAATCGTGTAGTTTGAAGCAAACAAGTCTAGAATAAAATAGGAGCAAGCTTGAGAACAGGACTGTACTTGATCGTACAGCTGTCATGAAAGTTATTCCTACCAAGTTGGATAATTTGACAGCAACTCATGCATATCTTGTACTTATAAAGAACCAGGAAATTCTTGCTTTCCTAGTATATACTGGAAGCAGAACTAATTTTTATCAATTTTTGAATTTGTTTATAGGAATTTTTATCCAAACCATTTGAAAAAGAAATACTGTAAGGATGAATATAATGATGACTATAATATTCATGAGGCTTTCAATTATTTTAGAGAGGCTCGTTAATGAGTCAGGCGGTTTCATCATCACAATTCATAAGATTGTGGATATTAGCCTCTATGTTTCGAACTATGGGATAAGTGATGGTTTAGCAGATGATAATGTGATGTGTTGATTGCAACAAAAGTACTAATTTGATTAGCTGATCAGTTGCAACTCACGAGCAGTAAATCTTTCTTATTATTGAAACATCGCTATACAAAATTCATAAGATACTAAAAATTGAAATTATCTGCAATTGATTTTATTTTATAAATCTAATATGTGTAATTTATCTCTATTGATGCAGTTTACTTTAGTTGTACTAATCTACTCCATGTTCTAGAACAAATCAAAAATAGTATATAATACTACTAGTAACAATAATTCAACTCTGATGCTGAAAGTCTCAGTTTGTATGAGTCTTCAGCCTGTATCACGCATGAGATAGACTATTATTGAGAACATAATGTTGGTGGGGGAATGGAAACAACTCATCAGTCCAATATTGTTCCCCTCTCTTCAAGCAGGACCGACTGTCTTGTGCCTTATTACCTAGCACATTTTTCACTTAACAGACAGCCAAGAGAATTTATCAATCAGAGCTGAAGATGTGAATTGATCAAGATCAACAGTCTGTTATTCCCGTGACCTCCTTAGGAGCTGATGCTATCAGGGCACATTCTGTAGCAAGACTACGTCCAAGAAATGTTGTGTTGGTGAGCACAATGAAAACAGTTTCAAAGTTTTTAAGGACCACCTTCGATAAAATTAGAAGAAGTGAGAATCGAGCGTTAGGAGAACATATGCTGATACTAGAGTTTAAGGAGCTGACATTTAAAATATCCAAATCATTAAATAGCAATCACTTGATACTTTATGATGATTAGGATATTGGAAGAGACAATAATTGATGGATGAAATATTACTGCAACCAGTTTCTTCTACCAAGAAAGGGACGTATAGCAGTATATGTGCAAGAACATCCCGATCTGATGTCGAGTGAGTTCCAATTCTAATTATTAGAAACTCCCCGATACCTCTTCGAGTATCTTACCTGAATACTTTATACTTCATTCGAAAGTTTTTGTTATTGATTGAATTTTTAAACTAATGAAATCAAGGAGAGAGATGGACCCTGACATGAGTAATTCATTGGATGTTACAAAATAAGAAATTATATTTGACCAGTTATGAGTTTCAATCTTTAACTTGACCAGTTATGACAAATTACGTACATATTCATTGACAGTGCTGAACTGTATCATGTAGTATTTCATAAAATCATGGAAATATACACAAATTTGAAAACTTCAGACTTTCTACTTTTTTTTCTCTCATATGGAAATATAGCATACTAGCCGTCAAGCTCGCTTCGCCCGCCATATCCGTCTAGCCAGGGGGCTCCGCCCCCTGGACCCCCGACTGGATCGCCCAAGAATGAGATCAGCAGGCTCGCTTCGCTCGCCTGCATTTTTCATTTGGGCATTTTTATCATATGTTAGGACAATCCAGTCGGGGGTCCAGACTAAACGTCTGGCTAAACGGATATGGCGAGCGAAGCGAGCCTGACGGCTAGTAATATAATATTCCCAGGTATAGGTCTGATTGAAGTAGCAGTGCCCAATCAATTTTTCCGCGACAAATGCATTTCAATCTTCAACTTGGTGCCAACCTAACAAAGTCAACTCAACTTAATACCAACCTGACAAAATTATTATTTTAGTTACCAGTTAACAACTGTTTCGAAGAGGTATTCTCTAGATTATAGTTCTATATTGGCCTTTTTTCAATTATAATTAAGAGAATAAGAAGAATATACATGCTAAAAGACGAACTTTAAACCCTTAAAAACCACCCTCAGATTTAAAATATTGCCAAAAGATTTCTTAGTGCGCCTCTAAAGGGCCAACTGAACATACCTACCAAATTTGAACGTTTTTGGTCCGGTAGATGTTTAGTTCTGCGAGTGAGTGAGTCAGTCAGTCAGTGAGTGAGTGCCATTTCGCTTTTATATATAGCTTATAGATTTTATTACCCCGACTTCTTCGTCTTGTAGCTCGATAAAGGATGAAGAATGGATTCAAAATTGGGATGAAACTTCTTGAAAATGTACAGACATTAAATAAAAATGACACCAATTAGTTAATCGATAACATTTTTATTTAGAGAAGAACAATAAATCTTGAAGAATAATGTATACGAAGAATGATCATGGTACAAAAGTTTTAGCGAGATCAGATCCAAGAAAGGTGCCCTACAATCCCATCTCAGTGATCGGAGTTTTTCAAAAGTCATTAAGTCACAGAGAAATAGTGTAGCCTCACACTCTGAGATTTTAGAAAATATTGGCATCGAGTGATTTTCAATTCAAATTGGAATGCCTTGCCTCGGCTTGCGATTGCCTGACATTGAGCTGAATTTCATATTTTGTTCAGTTTGTGCACAAGTCGGTGCGAGCGGAGGCTACACACGCGCTCTCCTATTGGCAGGATGTAATTTGAAAACGTGCATGGCTGATTGCCCTTTATGGCGTGTACTCAGTTTATCCATTCTCCATTACAGTCTCTTTTTTCGCTTCATTCCTTTGCAGCTTCCCGATTCAGCGTTTCTGCGTGCCGTTTGCCGGAAGGAAATCTCCCGCTGATATTTGACTCACTGAAAAACCGTATAAAAATTCGAATCGGGCATGTAAAAGCGACAAAGCATGCCAGCGACGCTGTCACAACATTTTACAATTTTCTCCCAACACCATCAGCAATAACGTCAACATATTTCATTACTGTAATAGAACATGGAATTATTGGATAATGAATAGTCACCATGAAAAACCTCAGTTATTCAAGATTTATCAATTTTAATTCCACTTCATAATTTTTTTTTGCACTTGATCAATTGGGATTTCCTTTCATAAATATTTCCACAAACATAAAATGGTAACTTCCACATAGTACACATTTACTTCCCAGTCCCTACTTCGGGAGTACCTAATTATTCATCTCCAATATAATTTTTTTTCATAATTCTAATTTGTTTTATATTAGATCGTTATTAAATGCTTTTTCGTGAAAGAAAAAATGTAAAAATTTTCCAAAAATTCAAGTATTTCCCTATGAGATTGGATAAGATCTATATGTATAAGATAGAATAAATTCAGCTTTTCAATTTAACGTTCTTCCACAGATCCTTTAGGTTCAATATAATGAGGTTTCACTATTCATTATTATTTCTCACATTAAAATCGCCAATCACACAACTAACAATTAAAACTTTATAAAACTTTTCTGATAACTGGAAACACTTTCTCTTTCAAATCATTGGTGTGGTTGGTCGAAAACTTCAACAGTTTGACTGTTTTGATAAGATATTCCATTTCGCTAAACCTTCATCGAGTTTTATCTCATCTTCCGGTATGACATGATCAAATTCGAACAATAATCCTGGTCAGTTGTAATATGGATTGGAGAGTGGTCGAAGCAGCAGCCAATTGTATAAACTAGCCGAGAACAACTTTGACAAACAGAATGTTGTTGATCGTTGAGGATATTGTGATCAAGGCAAGGATAATGTGAATTCAGGGATGAAGATGAGAGCGGGTCGGAATAAAGAGAGAGCGATCGACGCAGTCCAATATAATAAAAGGGAGATGAAGAGAGAGAGAAAAAAGAGTAAGAGAGTGTGAGGAGGAGAGAGGGACAGAGAGAATGAGAGGGATAGTAAGAGAGAATGAGTGTGAGTGACGAACATGGAAAGAGGCTGTGGCCTTCCGTTTACTCAGTCTGATCTATACCCTCCACCCTCCACCTTCATCATTCAAGGCTATAAACCCTTTAGATCATCGAGAATGAAACGCAGATACCGAAACAATGAATATCATTATTCTCATAATAATCATCATCGTCGTCATCGTGTATAATTCTGGAAATATAGAGTTCTTTCACCTAGACTGGTTTATCTAACTATTGTTGGAAAAACATAAAGTTCTCTTCCTGAGACAATCATAAACCTCATCCTGATATCTTGGCTCGATATTGTATGTTGTGAGTAATGTAGAGACCACTTTTATTTCAGAAAATGAAGTAAGCCATAGGATATTTCCAACTAGACGTACGATATTCCTTATTATAATATGATAAATTACAACCAAGAATATAACTTATCATGCTGAGGTCCGTTAAAAATTGGCGATACCTGAATTTGCCAATGAGAAGATTTATTTCCAGCGATATGTTATGTTATCTGAGAATAATTAGTCGGAATATTTAGTTAATAAGTTGAGAATAGTTATTGGTCATTAGTCAATAACTGCCATTCAAACAAATATTACTTGCAGCCGTCATGAGTGAATAGCGTAGTGTTACCGATAGATAACATAGAACAACATATTATGGCCAATATTAAGACTTTGGAGTTTTTATGAACTGAAGAGTTTGAAAGTTTCAACGATAGAAAATGAGATGTGAAATAGCTGTGCAATCTGATACAAATCAAAGTTAATAAGCTGAATCAATTTTCGGAGGGAATAATATTAAAATAGCAAATGTAGAAGAGCAAAGTGACTTCTATTCAAAAATTAACGTAATCGGATGTTTAGCTCTGATGAAAAGATGAACATTGGAAACTTTGAACAAAAGTAAACAGTTTTGAAGTTGCAGAAGCAACCCAAGTTAATTATCAAATTGAAGCTTGTTAGATGATAAAGGACCGAAATACAATGATTTCGCGACTTGAAAATCAACAGGTGTCTGACGTTCTCTTTGCAAAGGATTAATTAATGCACAAGAAGTCAACAAAGCAGCTCCTGAATGCTGAACAAGCAGGGTGGAATAAATCAACTACAATATTCAACTTTCGAACAGAACCTACGAAAGTTTTTTCCCCCGAGACGATAAGAATATTTTTCGAAGTTTTAGATGAAGAAATTCTCACTTTTCTCATTAGAATAGGGCTTGTTTATAGACAGAGGAAGTAAGCAGTACAATGAAGTTTTCTAATCCGCCCTTTGTGACTTTTCATTTCAAATACAAGCAAGAATCAAGCAGCCAACTCGTCTAGACGAGTACCGTACACAAGAGACAAAGACGGCCAGGTGACGTTTATTAACTTTTATTGTCTGTCGCGAATAACTTATAACGAAATTCCCGACCAAACTTCCTATAGAAACTTGCTTTGGGTGTCGCTATGAGCGAGCAGCTTCAAAAATAGGCCTCCACCCACGACAGGTGATGCAACAGAGATGTTGTTATAATCAACCTAATGGACTTTTCAATGAAAATTGAATGAGTGATTGATGTTATTGTATAAAACCTTGTTCAGTTGCTCTTTTTCAACTCGTTTGTCAGTTATTGGAAATGGGAGAACTCACAAAAATTATGCAACAATTATTATTGAATAAAAAGTTCAAAAACGAAAGTTGAAAATTTTATTATCAATTTAGTTTGATATTGAATATTATTATTTTTCTCGTTTGAGTTTTTGCTTGACGATCCTACCTCTGGGCTACGACCCAAACGGAGGGAGTCATTAATGGCACTACAGCCTATGTAAGGCCCTAGCCTCCACAACCACATCCTTCTATCCCTCTCGACATTCTGCTGTTCTTCTCTCTCTTCTTACACCCAGTTTTCTTGAATCCTCCTCCACATCGTCAACCCACAAGTTATCAGAAAGATCGCTTCACATGTCCATGTAGTGAGCAATCATACCCTTAATAATCAAACCCTCATCAAACCCTTAATAATAATGTGTATTTCCTCAGCCAATTACATTGCTCAACAGCTATCGCCCAATCACATGGCTTCATCCAGACTAAATATTCTGCTGCTCGTTGTTGAAGCTTTCAGTTTACTAGTGATTGATAATGGTATAAAGACCGCCAAAAGTAGTATATCAAATTGATCAAATAGTTCAGTTCTTTTGACAATATAAAGTTTCTATTTCAATATGGATACTTACCACAATATCACTCTCTCAACAACACAGAACGTTTGTCGATGATAGATCTCAAACCAAATTATGTTTATCGGTCCATTATACCGGAAGACTTCCAAGAGCTGCAATAATTGTTCAAGACACTTTGAAGCACAATCCAAACAAAACTGAGTGGTAAGTGCAAGACAAGAGTGCTAAGAGCTTAGTAATCCAGTGTAAGCCATTTGAACTTTGTCCAGCACCGGCCAGGATGAAACAAGTTGACCTGGTAAGTCGAACGCGAGGGCAGAGCGATGGATGAACACGATTCAGGTTATGTTCTGCTGATAGCAGAAGGTGGAGGAGGAGGTGGAGGAGGAGGACGAAGGCGCGGCGCCGGAAGAGAAGACCTTGACCATCAATCCGGCCCCGTGACCCAAAACACGCCGCTTGACCCCAGTAAGCAAGCAAGCGCCGGCTCCAGAGTCTAGAAAAGCTAGAGTTTGCAGGAGGAATAGCTAAGGAAAGGCTTGAGGAAATAGGATAGAGGAAATAGGAGGGGAAGAATGAGAAGATGGAGGTTCAATAAAAATCAGAGAAGAAAGGAGAGGGATTGAGGAAGATAACGAGAATAGATAGAGGAGGAGGGAAGACTAAAGAGGTCTAATAGTAGAATTGGAGAACAGGAAGAGAATCAGAACAAAACTTGGATGGAAAGTAAAAGAGAAGGAACAAGGAGGGATAAGAGACAAGAATTGAGAAATGTATGAAGAGACAGGAAAAGGAGACAGAGTAGGAGAAGGAAGTGAGAAAAGCAAGAAGAATAAGAGTGGGAAGTGGGGATAAAGATAATGTGATTAGTGAGATTAAAAAAGAAAACTGTAGAGAAGGAGATTTGAACAAAAATAAGCCTCAGGAGGAGGAAAAGGAGATAAGAAGTAGCATGAAGATGAGGAGGAATATAAACGTGGTCAAAGAAGAACGTGGGAAAAGAATATGAGGAAGAGCTAAGAGGAGGAGCATGATGAGGGGGAGAAGGAGAAGAAAGAAGAGGATGATGGAAGGGAGGAGGAGAAGGAGGAAGAGAAGTAGAAGAAATAAGGGAGAAGAAGAAGAAGAAGAAGAAGAAGAAGAAGAAGAAGAAGAAGATGAGGAAGAGCTAAGAGGAGGAGCATGATGAGGGAGAGAAGGAGAAGAAAGAAGAGGATGATGGAAGGGAGGAGGAGAAGGAGGAAGAGAAGTAGAAGAAATAAGGGAGAAGAAGAAGAAGAAGAAGAAGAAGAAGAAGAAGAAGAACAACAACAACAACAACAAGAAAGAATACGGCGAGAGCAAGAAAAATGAGAAGGAAAAAGACCGTTTAGATTACCAATGGGTGACCGTAAACCAAAAACCGAAAGTAAATAGAATGGCTGGCTGCAATGATCATCAGTTACGCTTCAACTACTGTTCAGCATTCCTATCACAATTAAACTGATTTGCAGTTGAAAAAGAATCACTTCCAGTTAATTTACATTCCACCTATAGAAAATGTATATAAGAACGATGAACGGTATTACACAGTTATTAAAATTTCAAGATCATGATCACGGAATATTATGTAGCTTCAATGATGACTCCCATTTAAATCAAATCAAATTAATTTATTGTCAATGGCTCCCATTGCGTCAAATATCAAATTCAATATTATTAAAAAATACTTCTCGTAAATATATTATCAGATATTATAAACTGTTCACTATCAACAACTGGATTTTGCTTGATTGTGGAAGGTTGGTTCACTTGGTTGGAAGAGCTAATTTCCGATGTTAAAACTCTGTCTACTCACAACTCCTGGGCATCTAGCCATAAGTCATCTCTCCCAAGAGGAGAGAAGAGCTCTTCCCTTTCACAAAGAAAGACTTTCTGATGTTATTGTAGCACAATACATATCAGTAATACTCTCATAATTGTTACAATTATATTTAAATTCATATCAAATTATATAACACTGAAATACGTTCCCTCAGCAATCTGTATGTATACTATGCATTATCAATTGATAAAATATAGATCTATGAAAATTGTATGAGAGATACGATCATCATAATTTGTATTTATTAATACTAGTTCAAAATTAATAACCAGGACAATAATTTCTTCAAGTTATATCTATCTATCAAAGCTTCGAAACTGAGAAATCAGTATGATAGCTGTTGTACAAGGAATTCCACTGTAATTAAGCTAAGCCTACATAATATAAATTTCATCTTCATTGAAGCGCAAAATCCTACTCAAGCTTGGTATGGGATGAGATCGTTCTAGTGGTAGACCGGCCAGGCCTATAATTAACTGACCTAACAAGCTGCTATTCAGCGCGAGTGTAGTTATTCCAGCCAAAAAGTCGTGATAGCAGTAATAAAGATGACCTGGAAGATGCAAAGCAGTGGGGTAGGAAATGAGCGAACGGCCCATTAAACCAAGGCCAATGAGATATTGTACTGCCAGAGAAATTTCCAAGCTTCCGCACCTACGCGATACACCGTAGCAATATTAAATCTTAATGAACAATAATTATTATTATTCGTGAGCTTCTCATCTTTTGTTCTAAGCTTTGCGAAAATGAAAGCGAATTTCTCAAAAGACTCTGCTTTCTTCAACCACCAGAGAGATAACTATTTAGTGGCACATTCATAGAAAAAGAAACACAATAAAACACAACGGTCCTTTGTTCTAACAAGACCGGAGACGGCTTAGAAAAATACGAGGACACTGTGGCAAAAAATCCACCAAAAGTTATAATAGGAGGAGATTCTTTCGAATTCCATGAGAACAGCCGAATTGTAAATGGCAATCAAGGCAAGTGTGGTGTAGGTCTTCTGTATGAAATAAGTAGTGGAAATTGGAAAGACTATTGATGGTATTGATAGGTTTTCACGTTGAGTTAATAAATTATCAAAAGTAAGCGATTATCAATAACCGCTAGTAGATGTTTTGAAATGCAAAGTATACTTGATTCTTAGTATACAAAAATATTATTTGACAAACAAGATAAATAATACACCAGCAGGTATTGTGGAATTATCCTCAATATAAAATAATTACCAAAAAATATTTGTATTTTAATAAATTTTCAATTTGCTACTCACCATGTCAATAGTGATAATGATTGATGCTGATCTACTGTAACTACACTATACTCTTTACAGTGGATGATGAATAGTAAATCTCCTTTACATACCTGAAACAAAAGAAATTATTTTAAAAAATCACAAATTATGAAACGTATTCCAAACTTATCGAAGCTCATCCTAAAAGTAGTAAAGTCTAAAACAAGTTAGGAATATTGGTAATCATCAGAAGCACTCAAAATAGAGAATATCGAACAGGATACTGTATATAAAAGCAATGAATGATTGCTGGAGAGAAACATACATTGTATTTGATCTCATGAACTTCATTGAAAATAGAAAATCCATAGAATATCTTCAATTTTGTAAAAATGGGAAGAGAAGCTTAATTTTATGGTCTAGAAAAATTATAACAAAGTTATAATGAAAAATAATCAAGGTTACATCGATAAAAAAAAGAAAAATATGTACATCCCAACTTATCAAATACCTCCTTCTAATTTTCATATTCACCCTGGATAAAGTGATAAATAGATTGTCAAGGATATCTAATAATTAAAACACAATGAACAATCGGTGTATCATTTGATGACATGTGCAAAGAACACAATTTGTTCCATTAATTGAGCTACAAGTTTTACGTGGCCAGTTCCATCCACACAACGAGGTGAAAAATCCATGAACTCAATCACTCACAAGTTAAACTGCCATAGACGAGGTAAAAGGTTTATGATTGTGATAAGGGGAGAGTGAGTAATAGGAACAAAGTCAGTTGAGAAGTTTAGCGGAGTTTGAGGAGGTTTCAATTGAGGGCGTTCGGAAATGGCGAGATTCAAGCGTTGTTTAGTTGAACGTTAAGACCATTAAAGGCTGTTTAGCGGAAGGAAGATCGCATCGGGCCAGAGAAAAGACGAGAGGACGAGCCTGAGGAGAAAATGAGTGGTGGCAAAAGACACGAGCAGGAGAAGGAGAGGGAGAAAAAGGCAAGAGTGTGTAAGTGAAATTGACGCGGTCGACTATGAGAGCTAAGTCCGGAAGAGTGCCTAGATTGTACAGGAAGGATGCCGTTGGCGGGAAGTTGGGAAAATTCAATCCGACAAAGTAAGACAGCAGAGAAAAGAGAGAGAAGAGGGAAAAGTGCAGGAGAGTCCACACGTAAACACATCAACATGGCGCGTAAAGTTTCAGGCTAGCTCACTTTTAATACTGGCCAACTCGTCCCTTCCGTTCTATCTATTTCACCAACATCAAGTTGAAAGTTCAGCGTCCGACAAAGTTAAAACTAATAGTAACTCCCAAATCCCGGATTCAAGCCAACCATCATATGTTATTTGGCCAGTGCAGAGGTGAAACAGGTAAAGGAGCTTCTCCAGCCCTCACGTCGAGAGTAATAAATACACTACATGAGAAACTCTTTTAGAATGCAGTCTCTCTTTGGAGCAATAAGTACACTGTGAGTAGTGCGATAGTGGATTTTTTCCCGGTGCTGCAGTGAAAATTCGAAGAATACAAAGCTTAAAGTAGGTTTCATCCCTAATCTTGTAATTGCCATAGTCGTCATGTTATCAATTTGCTGGTTAAGCATAGGCCTACTAGCTAAACTTAGTATCCAATTACTAAGGAAAATTTACTCTGATTGTGGAAATGCCCCTTAATGTATCAAGGGAAACTTAAGAAATATGATTTTAGTAAAGTTTTTATAGGTTGCATTACATGAAGACATGAAATACCTTATCCATTGCGTGAGGGCATCATTCAATTTCTCTGACATCAATTCAAATTGATTGATTTTCATGTTTCACCTCAATCTTAGAATGCTTATTGAAGTGACAATAAAATACAATCTTGAAAGTTGAAAGATCACTTAAAATATAAATAACCATTTATAAAAATATAAACAATAACCCATTATAAAAATAACTCATTATTTTGAATATAGATAACTCATCATTCAATAATTTTATCATACTTAGGAAGTCAGTTGCTTTGAGGGAGCTATATCTTACGGATAAGCTAGAGAATCAGTAAAGATTCCAGGACAGGGTGAGGTAGAGATAAGATGTGAGATGAAGTTCGAGTAAGATATAGAATTGTAACAGATTGAAATTATCTTCATGTATAAAGGCCGCTGAAATATACAAGCTTCAATCTTACAGTTGTCACTAAACATGGAATCTTGTCATAGAATACGAAATTGAAGAGTCTGCATAGCAGCAATTCATTAACAGCAAAGCCAGAACGGAGATGAAAAACTTCTCAAAGAGAAATGTTGAGCACAATTTTCCTTAGTGAATTAGAAAGTTTCCTGAAACGAATTATTTTCTTGATTAAGAAAGGTATAAGAGAGAGAAAAGGAAATGTGGGGGTGAGCGAGGAAGAAATAGGGCCTGATATTATTCTTGGGGGAGTCTGAGGTAGGCGATCCAAGGGTTTTCTCTTTATACGAAACAAGCCGACTTATTTACAGCTCCCTTCAGTTTTCAGTCTTTCCTCAGCTACCATTTATCGTTGGTGAAACAGCTCTGCAATCTACTTATCCCGCTAAATAGATTGCACACTAACTGACTCTGACTGACTGGCCATACGTGACTCACCTTATCGTTGCAATGATTTTATTTATTGCCGAGGAGGCATGCCCTGCTTTCAAGCAGGCTCACAACCGAGCAAGATTCCCCATATGTATCACATACAACTTCACCAATCCTGAATAAAATATTCTATGTTAGATAAGATTTATAAGAACTGAACACAACAATTGAATTATTTATGAAACTAAATTATGATCATGGTTTCCACGCATGTTGTCAGGAGGTCAGTGAGTTGAACTTCAATTACTCCCAATTCCTGCTCCATTACAGAAACTTTTACCATAGAGAAACAATAGCGTAAGTTTCTTATGCTATTGTTTCTCTATGCTTTTACACATTAGTTCTCTCTACAGAAAGGCTAATTTAGCTTACAATAAACAGAAGAGGATACAAGATTGAACTTTGTAGAACACAACATAGACCAGTTTTTGGCAAGGGCATCTGACGAGTCAACAACATTACATTCAGATTGATTATTAGCAACGTGTATGGACCAAAATACCAGTTCATTCACCTTCAAATAAGAAACTTTCTAATCTTCACCAAAAATCCTGAAAACGCAGTTTCCTTGTTCAAATTATGTAATGAGAACAATAATTTATCTTGACAATGATCTTGGTGGATTTGAATCTCTATCAATTCACTGAGATGTTGCTGTGAAGAACAAAATCTATTATTAATATCTAGCAAACATGTTTTC
The DNA here is from genome assembly GCF_014356525.2 of Nilaparvata lugens. Taxonomy (NCBI): domain Eukaryota; kingdom Metazoa; phylum Arthropoda; class Insecta; order Hemiptera; family Delphacidae; genus Nilaparvata; species Nilaparvata lugens. The sequence goes on from NC_052508.1 coordinate 18,823,937, forward strand.
AAAGTTGTTATATTCATTATTTTAGATTGAACAATTACGTAAACTGTTACCTATTGTATCAAACTAATAATAACGTTGATCTAACAATGTTATTCAGAATACTGTAATAATGTTCACAGTTTATGTGCATGTCAATGTATTAAATTAAAACTGGTATAAATACAGTATAACCAAAATGATTACCGAACTAAATTCATTATTATAACGTTATCCTAAAAGATACATTATTATAAACTGATCAATTTTTTGTCGTAAAAGTATTAATCTGTGACATGTGTTCTGTTCGATAGTACTACCGAAGTGCTTGTAAACAATAATGTTCTCCTTTCAACTCACTCATTTGCATCCACTTCAGTAGAATCATCTATCAAATCAATATGGTAATAAATGACTGGATATGAATAAATGTGTTTGGATGTATAGATGGATAGGATGAGTCTTTCCCACATTGACACTTCCAATCAAAATTATAATAGCATAAAATGTAAGATTCTCCAGATTCACGATTACCGTCATCTCAATAAAAAATGTCCAAACGCAATGAAAACCAACGAATTCATGATAATAAGTCATCAATTTGGCTCCAATGAGAACCGTGAGACAATATTTCCATTAAGCACTGTGCTACATACAAATTCGGGCAAAAACTACTTGATACAACAATAATCACTACAATAATTGCACTTCATTTTCACGCCTGAAATTTTTCTCAACAGAAATCCTCTGTCGACCTAGTTTCATGTCAAGTTGTCTGTATAACCGGCATTCGCCATGTTTTGCCTATGGAAAGATTCATTCCATTCTGTCAGTATTCCTAATGGATAACACATCAATGCTTTCCGTTGAACAAACGCTGACAGTTTAAAGTGAGAGCAGGCATTCAGAATTTCCTTGACCCTGTTGCTGGACAATTGGAGTTCGGTGCAGCGCTAACTCACTTCTTCTTCCCCTTGCCAAGAGTGCAGCAGAGTGTGACGAGGGAAAATGGGTCAGCGAAGAGTCGGCCAGTTTGGTCCGCAACCATTTTCATTCCGTTTCACGCAGTGCGAATCGGATTCGTCGCGTCTGCCAGCAGCAGCAGTCAAACACCAAGGATGGTTTACACTATCTTGGGTTCAGATGCTATATACCTGTGATGCGATCACCTCCTCCTTCAATCACGCTTCAACAGTGTTCAGGTTGCAGTTTCACTCTCATGCTTTCAATCTCATTCTCACCACACTCTTACACAGGTAGCGCAAGACAAGAAGGCCCCTGGTTGTTATAGTTTCAAATAGCAGCCAGAAGCCTTCTCCTCCCAACTAGTCTCAACGAAGCTGCAAAGTCAAAACTTGTGTTTAAAACATTTCCTCCAAATTCCTTTGTCAATTGGTATACTGTTGCAAAACTGGAGATTTCACACTCAACACTGAAGCTGCTGCAACAAATGTAGGGAAAAATGCGTAAAAGTGTGAAATTATACATCAAATTGAATATAATTCAATGCTCATAAGCTCATAATCTGCAAAGATTTTTCCCATTGAATTTTTAAACGTTATTAGAGCAAAAATAGACAAAAAAGGGAGGCAAACGTGTTTTTTTCAAAGATTTCACATCTTCAACATCTGATATCTTGAAAACTAGAGAATATTATTATAGAAAAAGTTGTAGAATAAATATTGTAGGAAATTATGTAAGCATTAATTTTCTACATAAAAGTAATGTCGGTAAGATACATAGTTTTCGATTTATACACGAGAAACCAAAAATTGTACCTTTGGACCAACCCACCCCCTTAGCACAGGGGCTAGGGGTGGAGACTTTTAATATGTTTACCTCCTTACTACCCTAAACAGAACTGCGGGGTCAAAAATTGTCTTCCTAACTTTTCCCTCCATAACCATTCCTTGACTGGACTAATATTCGAATAAGATGAATGAATGATGTATTCAAAATTACATCGACGTGAAATGTGAACGTCGTTGATTAACTTCTTCATTGAAGGGGAAGTAATAACTTGAGACGTAGCACCAGAGCCCAAGACTTGAGTGGTCAAGCAGCTATGATATTGAGTAAACATTCAAGGTATGATGGTGAATAATATTTGAATGAGTAAATTATCTAGTGAAATAAAATAGTGTGTCTATTCAAGTTATTTCACATGGAAAACATAGTATCAGATACACAAGTGGGATTATCCGTGGATAAAAGGAGAAACCTACTCAACAATAAAACAACGGAAATAGTACTTTTTATTTGTTTTCAGTTTCATATTCTATAGACGGTGTCATTGGCACGTCTAATAGTAACTGCTCAGTGCTCACCCACCCATACAGCCATCAGGTCACGTAAAACTATCAACCAAGAAGAAAGGAGTTGCACGCGCAAGGGACCAGACAACTGAATAAATCTCAACAGAAGAGGAACCAAGGGCAAGATAACAGATGAGATCCAACGTGATCCTCTATCTGAGGAACAAGATGATATCCGAAATTCAGGCGTAACAATTGCAGAATGCATAATAGCATATTCCAAGTGGAATGCCCAGCTGTTATGAATGAGAGTTATTAAATTATTCTTTCATTCGTTTGATTTCCAACGGTTGGATCAATAATTTTCAACACAAACCTTTTTAATTTGAGAGAATACAAAATAATAAATTTAAAAGTAACATACATGCAAAAACAACAGCACAAACTCAATTATAATAGAATAGATATCCCTTTCATTGGAGAGAGTTCAGTTAATGTGCACAATCAATAACTTCCAAATGAAAACTAGAAATAAAAAAGGACTGGAAAATATGGTTTTCATAGCTCAGTGTCTATTGTGCACATACACATGTTCATCATACAGGTATTCCATCATCAAGAGGCTCTTAACATAGAATAAACAACCAATAACAATAAATAAACCACAGGAAAATTACAAATTATAATGATAGAAGAATAATTTAACCTTAAGCAGCGAAGAATAAATAAACAACAAAAGAATCGGAGATACAAAAACCCAACCTCAAAAACTTCTACTCGAAGCCCTTCGCTGTGATGACACAATAATGAATGTCAACTGTGTATCATGCATGTTCTACCGTTAGTGGCCAGCCTTATACATCTTATCTAGGTGAATACACTATTTTCCAGCACATCAAACAAATGCCTTCTAGTTCCAGTATGATGGAAGGGTTCCAAGGTTACTTTATCGATTTATTAAAGAGAAAGGTCACTACATAACACAACAGGGTAATTGCATGTAACATAAAGAGGGAACAAGTGGGCCCTAACTTCTACCCCGAATTGAGAGAAATAAATATTTTTAATGTGAGATAACTGCAGAATATTTCCAAGATTCATGGCAAATATGATACTACAGCGGTTAATAATAGCCCCTAGCCACAACATAATCCTAGCTCAGGTCCTTTGATGAGATGTGAGGATGAGGCAGGTAGGTAGTAGGGTGAGGTTTAGTAGTCCCTAGATACTTTAGAGGGGGGACGATTACCGAACAAGGTTCAATACGCCGCTGCCATGCAATAAAACATATTTGCTGTATTTGTGTTATATTATTCTTGGAATTCGGCAAGGAGAGCTCATCATGGAAAATGAAAGAATGCTTTTCATTTTGTCAAGAAATTGTTTCTCGAATAATGAAAATTCCATGAATTTCAACAATAATTTACTTGATAATTTTGGTAGCCTATCAATTGCTCATTCAAGAATAACATGTAGATTCAAGAATAATATGTAGACTAGTTCAATATTGGAAATAGTGAAGTACACAGTAATGAAAACACATTCCGTTTTATCATTCCAGGTTGACATTGTGTTTGTTTCTTTGCACATCATAGCATCCAATGATTACGACATATCAAAGTTTTTTTATTCAAGTCGAACAAGTTACTTATATATTCAGCAACTTGGTCAATGGACAATTTATATTTTTTCGGAAGTTCAAATCTATGGAAATGCTAGGAGGTACACAAACCTCATCTTCCTGCTATCAATCAATAGAGCATTAATGATAATTTTATATGGATTTGATCGGTGAAGAGCTAAACTTTAGGTCAACAACCAGATATTCCCGAATATTCGAGGAACATTTTAAACCAAATACTTGCAGATTGAAGCGAGAACGAAGTTTTGAATTGTTCTGATCGCTAAGCATTGTGTGATTTCGTGTGATAATTTCATTAGTTCTGTATCTATAAAATAGGAAATGTTTTTGATGACTTTTTTGAAGTGAGAGTGCACTCTCCTATTTTCATATATACAGAACTACGGAAATTATCACACAAAAATCACACAATGCTTAGCGATCAGAACAAGTCCGGATACATGATTTTCATTTGAAACTAGACTCAATAATTTGAAAACTTTTCACAATTTTTTCATGACAAATGGCAATGAAAGATTGAACCATAAATATTGAGAAATGATAAGAGAGATAAATCTGAAAGTAATTTGAAATAAGAGGCCAGTTTTAAAATTAGAAGCAAATCTGTAGCAACACCTAAAAACTCAAATTGATTTCATATATATTGCGATATTCAAAAGAAGAAAGTATTGTATTCCAGATAATCAAATGCTGGAGTATATAGTACATTTCCAATTCCAATTTATCTGCATTCATGCCAAAACACGTGATCTGCAAACTATACGACAGAATTGTGTTTTTGATTATCAGCCTTTTTCTTTTCTTTGAGAAAATATATATTACATAGATGGGTCCAAAGAGAAGAATCCAAGAACAATGGCATCCACAAATTGGAAATGGGAGAACTTAGTGAGTTTAGTAGGGAGCAGAACAAGAACAAAGAGCGAATGATTGAAACACCAAAGAAGAAGAGAGATCAGATGAAGAATTCTTACAATCTACCAATCACCTCAGGCTGGTAAAAGAATAGACGTTTCGAATTCATTCTCAAGAGGTTTTTATGATGAGAAATAATGTCCAAGTAGATGAGCTCGCTTACTATCAATAAAAAGTTTTCTATCAAATTTTTATTCTCAGCAATTTCCTGGCAGATGATCAACTGAATGAGATAAGCAAGTTTCAATCAATTTCCTAAACTCCATTACTCATGAGTCATAACAGTATGATTCTGTGTGTGGAGACCTGAAGCATATTGGCCATGGTATGCTGGATATACTAGATATTCATCTACATAAATATCCTGATGTCATTTTCTTCGAATAGGATATGTCATCATTACTATACACTGTAAATAATAAGGAAATAAAACAAGTCTAATGTAAGTTAATCCAATATAAAAAAGGCATTATAACGTAGAAACTACCGTCATACGTTCAGTCATAAAATGTTTCAAATTGGTGCAGAGTATAACCTTAGAACGCTGAAAAAGGAATACCTAATGATTCAAGACGCACATTCTAACTGTTCTGTCTTAATTTTATAAGAAGAATTCTCATTGATGATCAGACCATTAGACGTTGAATACAGTAGAACTGTTCTACTAGTGCATTCTCAATGAATGAAGAGTGACATTATATGAACTGGTTCCAAGTGGAATCCTGTAGTTTATCAAAACTGTTCAACATTTTCAGACTTGTTGATTACATAATTAAACAGTTTTCAGTTTATTAACATTCGAATGAACATGTTCACTTTTTGATCTGATAAACTGGAATGAAAGTTGAATTTCAACATAATAAACTTCACCCTCATTTTTAAACAAATCATCATAAAGAGTGATGTACTGAATTATGTAGTCCTCATAAAAGATTTCCAGGCATTTTTCAACAGAAGTACAGTTCTCACCTTCAAGTGATAAGAGAAGAGGAATTTTGAGCAATAACTGATTTATATTAATAAATCTATCATAGATATTGTTTTTCCTAGGTAAAATATTTTAGTCGCATAAACGAATAGAAACATAATTATCTACACCTTTTATCAACAGTTGTTAAGAGAAACAGCTAGATTGAAACGTCGTCCAGCATAACATCATAATAAGGATGAATGAATAAAATTCAGTAGAGCTATTGGGGTTTGTATTAAGCAGAAATTGTAAACTCACAAAAATATTTTTCAATCTAATCTTATCTAGTCACTGCTTCTCCAAAAGAACCCAGAACACCTGGAATAGGGATGTTTCCGACTCTTGAATTAAAATCTCCAACAATTGCAACGTGATCTGTTTTGCAAATATTCTGGACTATTTTCTGGGAGAAAGATATCCATAAGTTCACCTGGAGTGCAAGAGGCTCAAAATCCATCATCGACTACATCATTGTAAATGATAGAATGAAGAGTTTAGTGCAAGATGTGAGAGTTTATAGGGGCTGTGATATTTATACCGACCACTATCTTCTAATGAGTAAGGTGCTGATCCTAAGAAAATGGAGAACTTTCAAGAGAAATAAAAAACAGACAACCGAAGTGTTCAAGATTTCACTTCTGCAGGATGATAGCATACGAAACTTGTATCAGAGGAGGTTGCAGGAAAATCTTTTAACAGTTTCAACTGCAGATGATATAGAGACAGAATGGAAAAATATAAAATTGTGCATTCAAAAAGCTGCAACTGAAGCACTTGGTACAAGGTTGAAGAAAAGGAGTAGTAGACGCCTGAGAATTTGGAACCCACAAATAGAAACGGCTATAAAAGAGAAACAAAAAGCACATCTTATATTTTTGCAAAAGAAAACGCATGGAGCTAGAGAGTACTACATGCAAAAAAAAAATATTGCAAAGCAAGTAGTGAGAAAGGCTCAAAAAGTATGTTGATTCAAGAATAGTGCTGATTTATGATAATCACTAAAAAGGATGGCAAGTATGGAATCATTCCAAGAATGCTGGATGAAATGTCAAATTCCGAAAGAATGGAGTAAAGCAGAAGTAATCTCTCTTTTCAAAAAAGGCAAAAATTATAGAGGTATTAGTCTCTTGAATGCCGGATATAAAATATACTCGAAAATAATCAATTCAAGAGTGAAGAGTATCGCTGAAGCAGTTTTAAATGAAGAGCAGTGTGGGTTCAGAAAAGGTCGTTCATGCTCAGACAACATTTTCTCAGTTAAAACACTGATAGAGAAAAGAAGAGAGTTCAACCTTGAAACACATATAGCTTTTATTGATTTTGAAAAAGCATTCGATAGAGTGAATAGAAGTCTTATGTGGAGAATTCTGATTGAAAGAGGATATCCTTTACATCTTGTAAACGCAATAAGATCTCTCTACCACAATACTCGAATAATAGTAAATACAGGTGATCATCGGTTAGATGAAATCACTATCAACCAAGGTGTTAGACAAGGGTGTAGTCTATCACCCACTTTATTTAATATATATATGTGGACCACATTTTCCGAAAATGGAAATGTAAAGTAGATTTAGGAATTGATATTGGTGAAGGTGTGTACCTGAATGCTCTGTTGTTTGCAGACGATTTGTGTGTAGTACAGGAGAACGAAAATGATCTCCAAAAATCAGTTCATATCCTGCATGAAATTTGTAAAGAATATAATTTCAAGATATCAAAGGAGAAAACCAAAATCATGGCTTTTAAAGGAAAGTACCCAATAAGATCAAAGATTGTGATAGACAACAAGGTATTGGAGCAGGTGTCTCAGTTCACATTTCTGGGTTGTGAAATTAGTTATAAAGATGAATTGGATGTAGAGAAGAAGGTAGGAAGATTCCAAATGATTTGTGGAAGTATCAGTAGGACATTGGGAAAGAAAGCTACCACAAGCACGATAATGAAATTTTATAAGACAATGGCAGCTCCACTACTACTCTATGGTAGTGAATCGTGGGTAACATCAAAGACACTTGAGAGTAAAATGCAGGCAGCTGAGATGAGATTTCTTCGCAGAACTAAGGGCTGTGACAGAAGAGATCACATCAGAAATGAGGATATACGGAAAGAGCTGAATATCTTCTGCCTGAATGAGAGAGTTGCATCTTATCGTCAGCAATGGAAAGAGCATGTGGAGCGAATGTCAGCTGATAGGCTTCCTCAAAGAATTTTCAAGTATAAACCGGTAGGCAAAAGAGACATAGGCAGGACACGAAAAAGATGGCAATGATTATTATATTTATTATAAAATAAAAACAGTAGATTGTAGTGATGCTTATGATGATATTACATTAGATTATATTGGTGTTATTAATTTATAGATTTTATTTATTATTTTTTTTATTCTAATTACAAGCTGAATGTGAGTCGGAACAGGCAATAGCCTAATCCCTGATTGAAAGAAGAAGAAGAAGATGTTATCTAGTTAATATTAATCCGATGATTAAATATTATTTCTTCATTTAATATCACTGAAATAGTCTCAAGAATGACAATACCATTATCTTTATTATCATTAGCATAAATAAAGAACAGACTTTGTTGGAAGTTTATACAGGAAAGCGTGTAGCATTAGACTGTTCCTTCAATACAGTGCTAGGGACTTTTCTCTCGAGCACAACTTGTCTTAATTATACACAACTTGACAAACTATGGCTTTCCCTTTCCTACTGGCAGCATTTCAAGAGTGCTAGCGCGAGAAAGAGAAGGATATGAGTGCTTATTAAACTTCAACTCAAGAGTGGCAGACTAGGATCTGGAAAAGCAGTGGCGAATAAGTAAAGCACTGATTCGGCTATGAAATAGAAAAATTCCAATTTAAATAGTTGATTCTAAAATTCATTATCAGAATGAAGTTATAATCGAAAACAGTTAACAATTCTGAAATACCTTTTAGTCATTGCCTCACAGTATATGCTTACATGGCTAGAAGTCTACTCAGCTATGAGCAGAGATTATAGAATGAATGAGAGTTTTGAATGTAACTCAATACTCTCTACAACCGGGTTCTTCTCTCAGAACCAGAGAGTATAGAATGCACATTTACAGTACAGAGTAAGTGTACAGTTCAATGTACTGTCTGGTTTTGAGTGGAGAACCCGGTCGCAGAACGTATTGTGTTACATTCTATAACATCATTCATTCTATACTTAAATTCTATACTCTCTGCCCGGTTGCCAGTTGCATAGCAATGACGCGGAATATGAAGGGGAAAAAGGAAGTGGATACTAGTCCGGGCGCAAATGTACTTCCGTAGTCATGATATTAGGCTATGTGTTCAAAAGTGGAATAATTTGTAATCATTTGTGTTCAAAAGTGAAATAATCATGCCTTGTATCTGATGGAAGTGATGAAAATATTCGTTGCCCAAAAAATAGGAATAGATTGAAATTTATTATCCTTCAATTTTTTCAAATTTCCAATTTTAATATTACATACATATTTTGTATTATCATATTATAAACTGTAATTCTAATTTACTGTAAATAGACAAGTGTGGTTCAGTGTACAATTTCTGATCAGTTTCACTTTTATTCAGTCAGTTTCAGTGCTATCGTCACGTAAATACTGTGAAGGGATGAAACAGACTTCATTCTGGATCAACTTTAGTGAGTATGACAGTCTGCACTATAATTCAATGAAATCTCTTAAAACGCATGACATTCTATAAATTAAGATAAGGAGCTTCAATTCGAAGCCAACGTAAAAGTAAGTATGATTTTTAGTAGACCTAAATCGAATATCGACTACAAATGTTCGACAATCATCAAATATGGACTGTGGATAATTTGATGTTCCAATTGATGCACGAATGATCGAGTTCAATTACAAAAGTGGAAAAACATTTTCAAAATGAGCCTGATATAGCGGGCAGAAAATGCATTGCTAGCCGGCAGCCAATGGGATAGGGGTCGCATCGTTTAGTATTCGAAAGCCACAAAGTCTCCGCTGTGCTGCATATTTATCAGCCCTAAAAACACAAGAGATGAATAATTTATACAGTTGACTAGCTGGATACAGTTCTGTTCAAGTTCAATATCACTTACTCTTCTATTTTATTAGTGCACAAGTTATCACGCTAACAGTGAAATGGATCCAGAACATATCTAAACAATGCCTGTCAATCGGTTTTGAATCATAACACTTCCATAATATGCACCTATAACAGCATTCAATTTTGAAGAGAGCATTGAGAGAGCGTGGACTACAGGGTACAACCACTCGTTAGAGTCACATCATGGGAGAGAGAGAAAGCTCAGAAGTCTTGGAAAATTGATAAAAATTGTCAGAATTCGGTATTTTTGGTAGAGTAGCCTAACTAATGATGTCGTTCGACGCACATTGAATGTGAAAGTTTATATTGATCTGTGAAGATTGAGCGATTTGGATTGGTATTAAAGTATTCAAATTCAACTGTACGAAAACCAGTTCAAACAGTCTAACAAACTTACAATATCAATCCAGATACCAGTTTTTCCAAACTGTTCATTTATTAATTCAATCTATTCAAGAACTGCAGAGATCATGTTTAGATGCCTGGTAGAGAGTAATAACAGAATGGTAAAAAGGCGTTAAATCTGAAAATGAATGGAATAAAACATATTTCCAAACAGAATAATTCAAATATTCTACATCATTGATAGAAACTGAATTTCGGCAATCACCATCAAATGCCAAGCAGAATTATTATCAAAATGAAAACCAATTAAAGAACAGAGAAAATGAAAATAACTAAATCTGAAAGAATTTACCAAGTAGAGAATAATTACTCAACTTTGAAAATTTCGCTTACCTTCTGGTTTATAATATAACAGAATAGCAGGGGTTGGTTCATCATTACACAGTTCCATCATTATCATGCATCTGGTCGATTTTTTATATTTGATGGTCATCTTTCATAAACATTTGGTAGTCTAAGACTGGTCTAATAAAAATAGAGAATCAAAACTTCATCTTAGTCAAATATCTATAACTAACATACATGACTGTGTATTATATGTGAAATTTGTGTTTTAATAAGAATAAGGTTTATCTAAGGAAAATTAGACATACGAAATAGGTGGATGTTTCTTGAATTTAAAACACTGTTGGAACAAGAATATATTTCACCAGATATTATATGACAAGAAAAGAACTGGAGAGCAAGTAGAATTTTTATAAGCTCTGCTTATCAGCATATCAAAGAGCTCTTCTTGTTAGAAATTATTATGTAACTCAGTTCACGAGATCTCAGACTACTAAGAGGAAAATCCAGGAAGAGAGAAAAATGATAAACAAGAAGCAGATTGAGGAAAGAAGTGAGATGATGGGAGGGGAAGATAAAATATGAGGATAAGTGAAGAAATCTGATACCGAGTCCTTTATCAAGAAACTAATGGTTGCACATTATTTACAAATATGTCCGCCATAACTAAACCAAGGAAGATTTCACCTTGAAGATTCTATCTGGATTTTTTCTTCCACCTCGTAGTAATAAGATAAACCAGCTTTCGCATACCTACAGCTAATATTTATTGTATCATTGTGATAGTTCCTAGATTTGTGCAGCTAGTGTGAATATTGGTCGTGACTTGTACAACTTTAATATTGCACGTTGGTCGATTGTATCAAACAACTTGTTAACCTTGAAAATAGAAATACAGCATTACATCTCGAGGAAAGGAGAAACGTATTAGGAAATAGAGATCTTTGATGGTAGTAGCTGGAGGCCTAATGAAGCTGATGAAGCCCGATAATTTTCTGTATTACTGTAGTAGACGTCCATATTGAATGAAATGATTTGATATTGTCAAAACCACTGTTTCATCACAATATTTTGGGATGGCTAAAAATTGAGATATAAAAAAGATAGTTTCTGTTGTTACACTATGATCAATCTCTAGTAAACTGAAAGCAAACAGCAGAATGTGTGAATGGAGCCATATGATTGGCCGTCATTGGAAGCTTGGCCGAGACAGAGCTCAACTTTGATTGGTCACAACTTAGGTCCAATCATATGGCTTCATCAACACTACATATTCTGCTGCTCGATATTCAAGCTTTCAAAGTACTAGAGATTAACAATGTTGTAACAACGAAGTCTAATACTTCAAATTGTTTTTAAATTTTAGAAAATAAAAACTTTATTGTTTTAAAATTAAATAAATAAGTGGGTTTTACAATATCAAGTCGTTTCCATTCAAGTGATGATGATGATGATGGTTTTTGGGTTATTACCAAGATGGCGTACAATTGAAATTAAATATCAATGTCCAACTATTCTGACATATTATTCGAATTAATCAAAAACAATTATTCAAAATATTAATAGCATTGTTCAGAGACGTTAATTTAGACCTACTGACATAAGAATTGTTCGAAGTAATAGGCTTTTCTGATGATTAAAAATACCGTAGAATTCTGTATACTATGCAGAATAGATCAAAATCTAAAGAATGGTGAAGTATCTACATCTCTCTAACAAAAAACAATTCGACATAATTCAACAGAGACTAATACATTATGAGAATTCAGGCAACATGCACCCACACATAATGGCATGATATATGGAAGAGAGAATTACTTCTTATAAACCGATTGTGGTCATTTATTCTATCTAGAAAAAAGTGTCATCTTCATCTAGCTAATATTCTTAGTAATAATCAACTTATTTTGTTGGATCACGTGACAGAATTGGTTTCCAGTCATCCATGTTCTGCAATAAACAGCCTTGTTCTTTATTTTGAGTCACAAACATATTACTGCCATATGAGGACTCCAAGTGCATTTTATACTTTCTACTGATCTTTTAGTTCTAAATGAATGCAGTGATCCATCCAATTATGGATGCACATACGGCTGTCAATCCAGAAAACGTGAAGATATTACTGGAACGTAAAACTTGCCGACTTATTACAGTACAGTACATCTTTTCCTCGTCAGTTCATAATATCGGACTTGATTCTGACAAAAACACAAATCAGAAGAAAAAAGAGATTCGATGGAAAATAGCATTAGTGTGATAAAATGAAATCAATTCGAATATTAATTGGAAGATGTTGAAGATACTACTAGAAATAATAAGATAATAGAACAGTGCAAATAATAACTAAAATTGATGTCAGCTTCTCCATCAGAAAATTCCATATATGAAGAATTTTGTCCTTTCCCATTCTCATTCAACTGAAGGATAGTTGTACAGGGATTCTCTTCAATCTTAAAGCATCAACGTTGAGAAGAATTCAAACGTCAAATATGAGTAGTAGTAGCATGAGAGAGACTCGTCAAAGATGGGAAACAAGTAGCATGGATTCTGCTAACGTTCAAATAGTAGCGGCCAAGAAGATGAAGTAAAAGGATTGACGAGAATAATAACTTCAAATACAGTGAGTGGAGAAGCGGTAGCTCACACAAATTCAATTTACTTGAAATGTCAAACTTGAGAAGGATTCTGATGCCAGAGGGAAGCTAGAAATACAGAGAGCATTTTTTAGAGTCGTATTAAAACGTGACACATGAAACCAGAAATATCTTCTTGCTAAATTGGGTAAGACCTGTCAAATCATTTTCAAAATCATACCTTCTCCTGTTACTGTAAGATACCTAGATTATTACTCTGAGACTTACAACACAATTTCTTGCTTGAAGGATGAGAATAAAATGGAGAGATATGATACAATACAAATAAAGGAAGGAAATTAGACGCTATTCAACTTGAGATTATATTAAAAGGGAAACATGAAATTATTCTGACGACTCTCAGAAGTTTCTCGTTTCGATCAATCAATCAAAGCTTTATTGATGACTCACTTCATAAAATGAAACCGAACTGTTTAAAGTAATTCATGTTTATGGTGCTGTGAAAAGTAGCCTAATCAGAGCAGTTTTCTTATGATTTGAATTTGTCATAATATAAGAGGTATTTCTTTGCATTGATAAATCAATAGATTAATTATTTCAAATACAGAAAATCATGTTTCGCATCCTCATTCAAGGAATTATCAGCCTCAGATATATAAAATAAGAAGCACGGATGAAATATCAAATATCTCTATTAGAGAATAGATTCTCTAATTATCTATATTATTTGATCTATATTCTAGATCTAATCGATCTATATTCTAGAATGAAGGAAAGAATTGTCTTACACAAGTGTGGGATAGGGAATTCACGAATGACGTCTGAACTACTCAACTGATTAACTTGAAATTCTGCATATAGATTCTTAATTTACCAAGGATGGTAATAGACCTATTTTTCCAGGATTACAGTAGGTCAAGTTTTTAATTATACCCTTTCAGAGCACGGGTCACCTGCTAGTAGAAAATATAACAAGCTGGGAAGAAGGCTTCCGGCAATTTAGATGTGGATGCTCTTCTACCCTCACATCTAAAACCAAAGTACCCTAGCGGTATTGGAGATTTCAATAAAATTCAACGGGTTATTTTTGCCACCCCATTCTCATTGGATAGTAGCAATGGCAATGATAAGAATCTTCAATTTAATTTTCTCTCACGAAGAAGTTTTCTACTGTATTTTCTTCTATTTCTCCCATGCACCATGTACAATGCAACAATTATCATCTTTTAATTTACAATCCCCTTCCACTTGCAGTTATATCCTAATAAAAGTAAGTGCTCCACTAGACTTGGATCATCTCGACTGAATAATGAGAGCTGCGTACAATTAACCCCTCTCAAATAATAAAAGAAGTGTTGAAAACTTCACCAAGTAACCAAGCAATTCAATTTCATGTTTTCAAAATGATTATGATTCCAAGAAGATTTCTTCTCGTCATTGAGCCAAAAACCTTATCAGAGAATACATGAAAAATTGGAGCGTTCTACGTTTTTCCTCGCTTTAGATTCTTCCCTTTTTTTTGAAAAGGTAGATAACAACCTTGATAATAAATATAAAGAAAATAAAAATCTCAGTACCCTTTTTTGAAATATTTTATCACAACATGTTTCGGTCATTTATGCCATTTTCATTTTCTCGAATTTCGAGCTTATTTTAAATTTTAGGTGAAAATGTTACTGAACATTAATTGTAGAGATTTTCATGCTCAATCTTTTCATTTGAAAATGGCATAAATGACCGAAACATGTTGTGATAAAATATTTCAAAAAAGGGTACTGAGATTTTTATTTTCTTTATATTTATATTACAAGTAGCCCTATACAGGAAAGAAATAAACCTTGATAATATTTGCTTTACTTTACTCTAGTTTTAGAACTTGGAAATATAATGAATTATGAAAAGAAATTACATCAGTGAAAAATGAAATAATATATTGCATCAAGAACCAGCAATAAATCTTTGATCTTAATAGTCTGCAGAGAGAAACGGTCTGCAGCCTGTGCACAAAATATCCACATCACATTACATTTAACATAAATATTTAATCCTATTCATTCACAGTAGAATGACATGCAAAGTAAAGAGAAGGCCTAGTTTTAAAATATCATTGAACAAGAAAACGTGAAAAACATGAAACGTGGTGAAGCTTTTACCTAATATTGAACCATCATGAAATATGAAAAGCAATGCTATTGAAATTGTAAATTCTATGTTAAAACAAGCTTACACATGTGAGTGATGAATATATGATACTGTTGCTCTAAAGCCTACAATGATATTGATGTGTAAAATATTATAATATATTTACTCTGAAGCTCGGAACATATAGAACTTTTGTGAAGCATAATTTAAATATAGCTTTTTGCTTGAATAAAAAATGTGGACGCCATTGATAAAGCGCTGGTGCTATGAATTTGAAATAAAAATAACATTTATCATTGCCACAAATAAAGCAACCATCGAAATTTGCCTATCATTTGAACTCTAATTTACCTGTCTGTAAAACATGAATGATAGTTTCATTCCGTATCAACTTAGGCCGTTTCACTGTAAAACACAGATAGATTTGTTACCTTGGTAGAATCAGACTAATGTACAATTGCTAAAGGATAGAATAGATCAGATAAGTTTAGAATAGAGTAGTATAGAATAGTAAGAAGAGAATAGAATAGGATAGACTAGAATAGAAATAAAAAATCTGGTGTGGTGCACTCACACAACTTTCCTTGCCGTTATGAAAATTTATCACCTGACGCTAGTGTTCACGCACATCTCAAGTCTACTTATAAACAAAGATCTGAGCCAGCTGGTGACAGAACAATAACGCTGGAGAAATACGAGTTATGCTATCTCTTCAGAGTGAATCATATAATAGAATCAACCGTTGCAATCAGTTTGCAATTGGATAATCACATTTTCTCGAATTTCGAGCTTATTTTCAATTTTAGGTGAAAATGATACTGAACATTAATTGTAGAGATTTTCATTCTCAATCTTTTCCACTCAAAATATTTTGTTTAAATTGTATCTGAAGCCTGATAATTGGGAATCTAAAATCAAACTTTGCATAGATGGGGTGGAGCTCCTAAAATTTTAACAGATATGGGACTTGTGGCAGTTGATAGAGCTTATCAATAACTATTTTAGGTATGAATTTAATCGAAATCGTTGGAGCCGTTTTTGAGAAAATCGCGAAAAACCCTGTTTTGGACAACATTTTCGCCACTTTGGCCGCCATCTTGAATTGCTTTTGATCGAAATTGTTCGTGTCGGATCCTTATATTGTAAGGACCTTAAGTTCCAAATTTCAAGTCTTTTTTGTACTCAGGGGACCTTGAAACGTATAGAAATTTAAAGATTGGGGTACCTTAATTTTTTTCGGAAAGCATTACTTTCCTTACCTATGGTAATAGGGCAAGGAAAGAAAAAAGTGTGATTGCCTTTTTTTCTTAGAGTGCGAAGTCGATCCTCTCTAAAGTAATCTCAGTTTACTTACACTAAACTGTACTCTGAATAGAATAACGCTTCCAACCTTAAACAGCTAAAAGTCATTATTGGAAAGTAATTATGATCAATCACGGAAATATACTCACACGAACTTCACATTATTCAATAATATCCAAGAGATCTGCTGAGATTTAAATCATTCTCCCATAACTTTATTATTTTTATTTTGGTGATTCGGAAGGAAGAGCAAACTTTTTCGGTGACAATAGAGAGAAAAACCTCAACATGACGAAGCAAGAAATATTTTTTCAATATTAATAGAACTTACTTCAAACAATATCCCTCAGCATATTTTGAAGCCTTGTAAAATAATTCATGAACGGAATTATTATATTTCATACTTTCAACTCACAAGTGAATAATACAATTCATACTCGTTTAAATAGTTTTAATCAATGTAATTATTTAATGGGCTTACTTTTTAATAACTTTTTTTATTCAATTATAGTCTACCAAAAAAGTAGAGAATGAACGGAATTTCTTGAATTAATATTTTAAAACTGTCACAAAATACTTTTTCACATCTACAGTAGGATTGTAATGGTAAAAATCATTCAAGGAAATTGGAAACTCAATCGGAATAAAACGCATTTGAGATAAATGTTTGAAAACTAGGATTAATTGCGCTAATAGCAATAATGAAAAATAATGGAATATTGTAAGGAAAATAAAGACATATTTCCCACTTATTATTGATCATTATCTTTATAATTAATATTGAAATATCGATTTTGAAATTCGAAATAGTCAAATACAACCTTCCAAAACGGACAGCAGTAAGGTCATCAGCAAATGTCTTACCTGTAACAAAAAGAAATAATTCATGTTAGAAAATTAGTATTACGAGAATTGAAAAATCGGGTTTTCTCAAAATTATCAAATGAAAGTGAATTGTAATCCAAACTGTTAATGGATTCCAATTACTCTTTTAGAATTGATAAATTTATCTTGAAATATCAATTTTTTAAACCTTCTCTTTTAGCTATTCAATGAATGAAACTGAAAGTGGATGGCTGAACAGCCGTCAGCATTATAATTAGGACAACAGTATTATAAAAGTCACAGGCTCTATTTTCTAAATGATTAATTTTGCTATTCAATAAGTTGCTCCCTGTGGGTTGGGGGAGCTTTGAGTCGATCATTGTACTCAAGAATGTGTTGAAACCCAGAATTTACCCACAGTATCCATGCTTGTCGTAGGAGGCGACTAAAATGGACCTCAAGGCAACTCCAGAAGTTGCCTTGCCTTCAAACCCACGGGATCTGCCCCATCAGGCCAGTTTCGGAGGGTCAAAAAGAAAAACCTAAGAGACCAGAGATGGGTGAAACTCCAGGCACAAATGTGGTTCAAGAGGCTGAGTCGAGAGGCTAGTCGAGGCTAGAGGCATTTTGGCGTCCCCTCTCTCAGCGGAAGGACCTACAAAGAATGACAGGAGTGGAACTCACGTAGGTCACGAGTTTGTGGGTGGAGAGTCCAAAACTCACCACAGCTCAAAGAAGGGCGGCCATTTAGGCAAAACTTCTTGGGAGAGGTGAGGCTTTTGACCCTGCGAAGTTTCGGAGGGGCAAAAAGAAAAAACCCAAGAGACCAGTGATGGGGGAAAAACCAGGCACAAATGTGGGTCAAGAGGGTGAGTCAAGGGTGGCCGGGCGCCCTAGAGGCAACTTGGCCGCCCCTTCCTCAGCGTAAGGACCTACAGAGAAGGCCAGGGATGGAATTCACGTAGGTCACGAGGACTTATCAGTCTGAAGAGACTGCCAAGCATATCACACTGGATTGCGACAAGGATTGCAACCAGGTGATGAATGGAATGTTAGTATAGGGAAAACTCCTGGTTCTTATAAAGGACATAGGTATTGGTTTGCCCAACTAACATACTACTTGGGAACACAATAAGCTTCGGTTAACGTGTGGGGTTCTTTGAACCTTTGGATCCTTGAAACCGTCCCTTCAAAAACAATAAACAATAATAAAAAATTCAATAAGTTCAATAATGAATAATAATGTCTAGGTTTTCTCACTGATCGAACATAAGAATAAAAAATATGGAACTTCCGCTAATCGAAGTCTTCAAATAAGCCTTTATTTGAAACCTCTTCAGCAAACTAATAAATTATTTGGGGAATGAAAACCATCACGACAAACGACTTGATGTAATATTAATATAATAACAAAAATAAAACTTAGTGTTGAAAAGTAATATTACAATGCACCATATCCATTGTTGCTAAGGGAGTTGATATATGATAAGAAAGGAATGATTTTCAGTTCTATGATTGTAGTTTATGTTTGAATTAAAGCCAACATATCTAATTAAATGTACAACACAACTGTATCCCATGACAAGTGAACTTTATGACACAGCCATTCATTACCACATAGCGTAGAAAACCATGAATGACATTTATGAGTCAAGTTTTCTACGTCTGCAGTTTTCCTGCAGTGTTAAATTTTGCATACCGACAGCATAGCAGCAGCAGCAGCAGCAGCAGCAATATGATATGACAAAGGCATAAACTGTGCTAACTGGGAACTTTCAAACTTGATAATAATTTCAGCCACATGCAAAGTTTCAAGACAAGAATTAAAAGTGTATAATATAATGCTATCTTTCATTAAATAAGTTAGTTACAAGTTGAAGTTTTATTGCCAGGGCAAGTTTGGGGTAGTGGGGAATGGATGACCCCAGCTGAGATGAGGAAGGTCGAAGAAGAAGAGATAACACGCTTCAACTTTCAGTGCAGCCGTGCGAATATGTAATTGCCAAGTATCAAGGCTGGAAACGGAATGAGTGAGAGAGGTAATGTACAATGAATGGAAGAGTGATACGAAAACGAGAGAGAAAGAGTGAGAAGTCGTAGTGATGAGGCGGAGGAAAAGCATACTGGAAAATGCAATGATAGTTATGTAACAATGAATTAGCGG
This sequence comes from Nilaparvata lugens, assembly GCF_014356525.2. Lineage (NCBI taxonomy): Eukaryota > Metazoa > Arthropoda > Insecta > Hemiptera > Delphacidae > Nilaparvata > Nilaparvata lugens. The sequence continues at coordinate 18,843,508 of NC_052508.1, forward strand.
AGAGAAAAACAGTTACTTCCTGCCGAAAAATCCTATCTCAAGGACTTCACATCTGAATGTCATGAAGTTGTCACATATATGTAATTACGCACTCGACATTTCAATCACAATAATTTTGGTAGGCGAAATGACCTCTCGATAATGAATTAATTTGAAGAACGGATAACAGCAATTGAATCAGCTTGTACCTTTGGTAAACGTTCATTACAAATCAACATTAGAGAGGTACAGAAATAATTTGATTCGAGGAGCCTCACAAACGTTTTTGATGTGATACAAGCTGAGTGATACATGATACATGAGTATATTATATTGTTCTATCTACAACCAATTTTTCACATGATTGATGTTTATTTATTTATTAGAGACAACAGGACAACAGGAATGGAGACAACAGTTGTTGTAACTGTCAGAGATATTGATACAGATTCACTGTCTTTGATAAAACAGATTGATCAAAAATATACAGTAGATTAATAAATGATAATTAATAATTAATAGATAATATCTACTAATTCACTAGTCAAGTAAATGAAACCACGCAAAGTAAGAGTTCAAATTCAGAGTCCTGGAAGAGATTTTTTATAAACCAGAGATAACATGTTAACATCCTTTCCAATTTCAATCCAATATTTGAATTTTCTTGAATATTTCAATATCTATTTTACGGTATTTCCTAGAATAAGGAAATCTATTTTTGTAATTTATGAATAAGTTTTCATCTAACCTGCACTTATGGACTGCAAGGACATTTTCTTATGGTGAAGCTAACGGTAGAGTAAGCAGAGGAATGCCAGTGAATGTAGGTTAAACACGGTTGGAAATCCGTTGACACTTTTAGATACTACATTGTGAAAGTTACGTGCACGACAGATGTTGACTGAACTTTCGATGGCGAGAGTGAATAGTTCAACTGAATCACCTTTTCAATTACTGTATTCCCTAGCAATTTTATTGAAATTTACAGTAGAATAGAACCCTTCTTCTGAAGCTAAATACGTTCGTAAGCTTGCACGGAAACCACAATCTTAGTTATTCTAACCACTGTAAAACTAATGAGTTATTTCTCTTGGACTAACTATTTGTAGTTTTTATTTATTTCACATGAATCATTCACATTAAATCTGGCGTCACTGGCATGTTAAAACCGATCAATTTAAATACTAGAGAACTAGAGAAGAGTTATAACATAGTTTTTACATTTTGAATGAGTTTCACAAAGTGAATAGTAATTGAACTATAATTGAAAATCTCAAGGATACTATCACCAAAATCAAAATAGAACCTACTTTTATAAAACAATAATTTATTCATTGGCAATCAAACTTGCTTTAAGCAAGCTAAATTACTCGTTTATATCACGCTACGTGATTTATTAAACGGATATTTTTCTTGTACTGAACCACAATTCATTGCTGTCTCATTAGAATTCAGATTTTTCACACCAATATCAGTTCTCATTAAGGTTTGTCCGACTTTGAAGTATGTTCGACCAATTAATTACACTGATATAAGGTTTCATGAGGTACAAAATGGATTGAATCGTTGAGAATTTGAGAAAACAGCTCAATTTGATAAATATGCACCATTATTGGGTGATCTATGGACGGCCAGGCAGAAGTGGCTCAACGTACCTTTATGAAAATACAGATTAATCTTTCTCATCTCCCGTTAAAAAACAACTTGACAACAGTAATTAATCGGAGGGTGTTGCTCAGCTCAGCTCTAACAAGGAAGGCCCAATTTCGTGAACTCTGTATATAACATTAATGGTGAATATATATGTAATTTGATCTCTATGATCACTATAATTATAAATTATAACAATAAATGTATGTAAGATTTCTATGGATCTACCAAAGAAGCCGAAGAATAAGTATTGAAAATTGTGAATTAAAACACAACACAATTATTATTGCTTGTTCACTTTCCAAATTTAACTTATTGAAAAAATCTACATTTCTATATAATCTATATAAATCTAAATCTATATAATCAGCAGGGTTCTCAAGACACAATATTTGGAATTGAATGGATAATGACATGGCTGTCATCTATGAAGATGAAATATTCAATAGTAGGGGTGATTTTATTAGTTCTGAATAAAACCCCAGTACCGTACCTGATAAGACTACATCAATTTATACAAATCGAAGCACAACCACATCAACAAAAGTTTTGTTTATATATCAAATTTCTTTCAAGGGTGTGTTAGTGAATCTCTCGAAGTGAATTAGTGGACTAATTAATTTCTGGCTTGATAATTCAGATGTCTCGCATTCGATCGAATTATTTTGGCTTCCTAAAAACATTCTTTAGATCACATCAAAGATCCTGAAATTGATCAGGTGTGACATGAAGAACTCAGACATCATGCCTGAGCCAGCAAAGGCGTTGGATATTCAATTATTTTGCATCTATAATAGCCTATCAGTTTACACATTAAATTAAATTGGAAAAAAGGAATTCTAAACTTATTTCCAGTGATTAGAATTCGATCCTGGAGTGCAAAAGCAGAATCCATGTACATTTTAAACGGTTGAAACATAGTTCCTGCTAAACTTCACGTATGCTTCAGACAATTGAGTGTGGTGAGAGTTTAATCGAACAAGTACTGTGGAAGCAGATATCCCACAGAATGTGTTCGATAACGCACATTCACACACACGAGCAAGCATTATCCAGCAGTACAACTTTAAATGAACAAACTTGGCGAGGTGTTACATAAACAAATACGTAGAACAACGCTCCACTGTGAGACGAAACTAGCAAAACACGCTTCTTGTTAGTGAGATACCCTTTGATTGAGGATGAGGAGGCTGGTGGATGTTGTAATTCCATTTTGAGGTCAGTTCTCATCAATATGAACGTTAACTTGCCACTTGCTCGCCCTGGCAGCTTATTTACCTCTGATCCCATACAAGTTGATTGTAGGCCTACAACACTCTTCAGGTCCGTAATCTCAAGTTGAGTTATTGGGGAGCTTTATCACTTTCTCACCATTCCAGTGTCTTACAGTCTTACACGATTGAAAAAATAATCATATTTATGCAATGTGCCTACTATAGTTCAAAATACTGCTTAGACTAGAAGGCTACCATCATTGAAAAATAGAATCTAAATCTATATAAATAAAAGCGAAATGGCACTCACTCACTGACTGACTGACTGACTGACTCACTCACTCACTTACTCACTCACTCACTCGCAGAACTAAAAATCTACCGGACCAAAAACGTTCAAATTTGGTAGGTATGTTCAGTTGGCCCTTTAAAGGCGCACTAAGAAATCTATTGGCAATATTTTAACTCTAAGGGTGGTTTTTAAAGGTTTAAAATTCGTCTTTTAGCATGTATATTCTTCTTATTCCAATATCTTAAAATTATAATTGAAATGTCCATACCATAATAATATATAACTATAATCTAGAGAGAGTACCTCTTTGAAACAGTTGTTCTGGTAACTAAATTGGGTTGGCATTAAGTTGAGTTGACTTTGTTAGGTTGGCACCAAGTTGAAGAGTGAAATATCCAGGACCTCCTAAATACCAATTTATCCAGTACCTCCTAAATACCTATTTAGGAGGTCCTGATTTATCGCGGAAAAATTGTTTGGGTACTGCTACTTCAATCAGAGCTATTCCTGGGAATATTATATTACTAGCCGTAAGACTCGCTTCGCTCGCCATATCCGTTTAGCCAGAAGTTTAGTCTGGACCCCCGACTGGATCGTCCTAACATAATATGATAAAAATATGACATATCATTTCAAATTTGGTAGGTGTGTTCAGTTGGCCCTTTAGAGGCGCAATAAGAACGGATTTGGAAAAATTTCCGAAGATACGCCCAAAATATGCATTTTTTTAGCGTTTTCTCAGCTTTATCGAGAACAAATGAACAGAAAATGTTCAAATTTACTACAGAAGCTCAGCTGGGGTGCAATAATGTTGTGTTAGAAATAACGCCAAAGATACGCCCAACATTAGCGTTTTCTCAGCTTTTCCTCACCTTTTCCAATAATTGATGGAAATATATTTGACAAAATTCAGTACACAGGTTTAGCTGAGGTGGAAGAATTTTGTTCGCCAAAGATACGCCGATATAGTAACAGGTGTTTTTCGAGATCTAATTGACATAATACGTTCAAATTCGGTACAGAGGTTCCACTGAGGTCTACATGCAGGCGAGCCCGCTGATCTCATTTCTGGACGATCCAGTCGGGGGTCCAGGGGGCGGAGCCCCCTGGCTAGACGGATATGGCGAGCGAAGCGAGCCTGACGGCTAGTTATGTTTATATTAAGCTGTTTATCCACTTTGCTATTACTCTGTATGTTATTTACGGTATCGAAAGTATTAGTGTGCTTTTACCTGTGGCTTCGATGCTAAAATTGAGTTAGTGATATTAATAATCACTAAAGAATTATAATATTTTAAAGTGAGAGTATTCTTGTGACACATTGTTTGAAAGTACTCCTCCAATGCTTCGTAGATTCGTGAATGACAGAAGTTTAGCCAATTGTCTTGTATTTTGATCATAGCATTAATATCAATGAAAATTCTAAAAAATCTTCCTTTGTCTCAAGTTCCGCTACAGTTCCTATGACAGTGATTTCCATTTAAAAATCCACTTGGAATGTAATTTCATAGACTGAAATTTCAAAATCGAATTCCATGTGGAAATAACCATACAATTGGTTATTAGCTCGAAAATATTATCAAAGAGATTAATAGACGAGTTCATATAGCAGGGGTAATTAATATTAATTTCCAACAAAATATGGAGTATGAAACCGATAGCCTAATGGAAGGGAGCCGGTGCAACGGAGGATCAATCCATTACACCGTCCATTGAAGGGAAAATTAGCTGTGATCATTATCTCTGTCAAGTTCTCTGATGGGAAAAACTGTCTTCAATCAGCAAATTGGAAAAAGTATTACTGGGCATATTGATTGTGAGCCTGTAGGCTATATGTAACAAAAGCTTCGGAAAAGCTTTGTCCAAACATGAGGTGATAATTTATGCATTGGCTGTTTCCCGCCGATGAGTTGAAAATGGCACAGCAAGAGCTAAGTTAGAAAAAAAACTAGAAAAGGTTTGGTCTTTTTGTAACTGGGACATCCATCAATTAAAAATAACACCTCTACTAAAAACGTTGCCACCCACTTAATAGACTGCAGAACTGATAAATATTAAAAGGTTGTTATTAGTCCCGCATGTACCTCACTTAAATTCACTGAACTACATCTTGTGTACTTATTATTCATAGGACCATGCATAAACCGCTCATTGGGCACCAGAATGTGATTATTATTACACTGACAATAATTCTATTTGTAAGAGTAATATTCATAAAAGTGGTTACGAACAAGTATTTGTTAAATTTTTTGACAAATTGCATTAATTTTTCAAATCTCCCTCAGGCATTTCAATTAAAAATTCAATTTGGTTCAATGAAATGTCAATTTGCTATTATTGGCATTGAATTCTTGTCAATCCCAGCACTATTGTATCAGCAATAATCAGGCCTACTTTAAATCCAATTGAACTGATAGGCAAAAATCCGATCCAAATGCTCTCATATTACACCAAATTTCAATTGAAAACTTTTCCACAATTGTGAATAGCAGAATATTATAACCACGATTTGTTAAACGAGGGAACTGTGATATTTTCTAGTGGGTTTACAACATTTAGCTGAGCTATGGGCGAGTACAGCTAGTAACTTTTATGAATATTAATACAATAGAATTTTTGTCAAAGTAATAACTATTGTATTTTAGTGCCCAATGAGCGGTATGCATGGTCCTATGAATTAATATTACAGCTGGAGTATAACAAATTAATTTAAAAACTTGAAAGTTTCAGTAAACTTCTTCAGTAACAACAAAACGCAAGTAGGTCAAGTTTAAAATTATTCAAGGTTGCTGTGAAACAGGCCACAGGTGATAAACTGATCAAAATTCTGCTGCTTTTATTCGCTCGCTTTCATTCATAATAACTCATCAAACCATTCATACTAATTTCCTAATACTAAATAATTAGCCTACATCTGAAATCGGTCCAGTAGCAAGTAATAACAATACAGAATTATCCAAACTCTTTATCTAACCTTAGTCAAGTGATGAGGACCTCTGTCTGCCATTTATGTCAAATCGAATATCACTTTATACGCTGCTGCTAAAAATTGAATTACTGTAGTCAAATTTGGCTGATTTCCAGCAGATTCTTCAATTCAACCTAAACATATCAATAATATTCCCAACAAATGAGTCCAGAAGCAAATACTGTAATAATATTTAGAATCCTATAGGAAGTTCTTGTTTCACATTATCCTGCAGTCACGTACCGTAGTAAGTTCTGTCATAAGTTTATAGCAAAATTTGTTCAAAATTTTCCAGTTTGATTCGAATTTATTTTTTTTGAATAATTGTTTTTAATTCTGTGAGATTTAGTTATTCGTGATATCAATTTTAGATTGAAGATTTGTTTGTTATTTGAAATGTAAATTGTTATTTTAATAAGTGATAGTAGCTTAACCTACATTTTGATTTGGACTGTAGTATAAATTTGAGAAGGGATGGTTTTAGGCATAAGCCTATACCGTTGTGCCTTCTCACATAAGTATAATAATAATAATTGTACATGACTGAATAAATGAATAATATAGGTCAAGTTCAACATAAATTTACACGCTCTTGTATTGAACAGAATCAGTGAATTTGGGATGATATCCGCATACTTCCATAAACAATCATTTATAACATTTCTGGGAGTCCAATAAGAATGGGTTTTCACTAGCCACACATCAACAGCCAACTAATTTCATGTAGAACAGATCTGTTAGTTACATTAACATATTGTTGGATCGGCACCACCGGTAGCAAAATATCTAATTTGAATGGTTGACCGAGTGCGGCGTAATCGCAATGAGCAATCACTCGCATGTCCTGCTTGGAGCGGCCATCCTGCCTGCATCTACCTGTTGACGAGAGATGTGGCAACAGCGCACGCCGGGTTCAAAGTACCGATGCCGGTGAACGGTGCTGCGTTGCTGCCCGGCTGCCTCACTGCCAGCTCTCGTGCAAGGCACAGCCCCAAGGAGGCACATCCTCCTTGCACAGCCCAACACCACTCTAGTCTCCAGTGTCCATGCTCCATGCACAGACGAAGGAGACCACTCTAATCTCCAGTGTCCATGCTCCATGCACAGACGAAGGAGACCACTCTAGTCTCCAGTGTCCATGCTCATGCACAGGATCAGACACAACACAACCCGAAAGAGATAGAGAGACCAAGCTGCCCGCGAGACAGGTGTGACGTGTGGGAGTGCATGACTCGCGACAGACAACGACAGTCCACTTGACATGACCACGACAGAAAGTTTAGAATGTACATTTTACCAGATACAAATAAAAATAGACAATTAAACACTGTATTTAATCTATGATTATACTCTGTGGACCTCGACGAGTCTATCCTAAGCTTGCAAAAAGTGATTCTAGAAACACTGGTTCTAGAAAGATTCTGATTCTCAATACTGCAGACTGTAGAGTGTACATCATTACATAGAGCTCCTGAGTAGATGGTAACATAGAATAAAACAATATTATCAATAACAATCGTATAAGTTTTCTCTGATGATGGATAATCACATAACACTACTGTGATGAATAACGGATGAATTATTCACACGGTAGTTTTCTATAGATGAGTTTTCTTGTCAAATCGTATTCTAAATAATGAATTATTGCTATTGGAATAGCTTGAAGATGCTATCAATTCCTCTACAATATAATAAACTCTAACTTAGAGGATCATAGTTTCAGCTTCCCATATTAATCACTTCACCTAAACGGTCTTATAGATTTACATGTGGAGTCTATTGGTATTGACAATGAATAATTATTGAGTAGGGTAGTTGCACAACATCAATATTATTTATTCTGATAATTTGAATAATACAAACGGTGATTCCGCCTCTTATTCAGTCTTAAAATGGGTCTATCCGAAAGTGAGCAGTTTTCTAAACAGAAGAGTTAGAGGAGAGTTATTACAGACAAGAATAAATTAACTTATCTAATGGGAGAGTGAAATGACAAATTTAGAAAGTGGGAATTTTGGAATACATTGTAGCATTGGGTTTGTATGGAGTTCGATTAAAATACAAATTAACTCTGATGGATGTATAACATGTACCGTATTGCTGTCACGTTCAGTTATTCTGATAGCTTTCATGAAAAATTTATGGCAAATCCGTACCAAATGTTGATTTGAATAGTCACTAGTTGACTTCTAGTTTTGCTGCATTGTTTGTAGTACATTCTGCTCGTGCAAACTGTATCTGCACTTGAAAACAATGAATTGAATCACTCTAAAAACGTTAAAACTCATTAAGCAAATGAAAATAAAAGGGTTTTAGAATCTAGTAGTAGGTATTTAACAATTATTACTGAATATGTATTATCTATTACACAGGTAATTGCATCCGATTATTTGCGATTGTTGTCGATAACAAACAGCAACTGTTATTGTTTGACTAATGAGGTGAAATCATGGATATTATATAATTGTATGAAACTAGAGTTTAGAGTAGCTTATACAGTATATATAACATAGAGTTAAATCATCGATGTATCTTTTTTATTTTGTAGATACTGTACTCCCAGATGAGGTCAAGCTTTAAAGCTTTGCATATGAGAAATTTAATTAGAATGATTCATCAATATTAATTTTGAATTGTTATTATTTGTGAGTATTGCATTATTACATACAACTTCGTGGATAGTACATACAGTACATAATATAATAACATTTTTAATTAAACAACATATCAATAGACATTTACATTTCACTTCAAGGATCTGATCTCAAAAAAATCTCGAGTACAACTCTAATAAGTTATTATTCTAGTACAATAATACTGAAACCCGGTATGATGGACATTACTCATGATTTCGATGATCACCACAAAGCATGATTACCTCCCTATTATCACACAGTATGTAAATTTACGACCTAGTGCTAGTCCATTTGAAGCTCTCAACCCGCAGCAAACCAAAGGGAGGCCACTAAACACGATGTGCCCTCTCTGCTCTCGGAACAAGTCATGAATATTTGAACCGTAGCATAATACAGTGCACAAGTGAATGGAGGTGACAAAAGCTGCTTAAACCCCCTACAACTGGAAGGAATTACTAAGACAGTTCTGGTCTAAGCTTCTTAATCTGACACTTTGAATATCCTACGAATAATTTCTACTTGTAGTTAAATGTTTCAAAAAGAATGACTATCGTATCCTCACAATTAAAACTACTTGCTTCACAATATCGTATCAAAATTCATGGTAATAATATCACTATTGATAATATTACGCGCTCCGTGAATTATTATTAATTCAAATGAGAGACGTATTAAAAATATTCAAAGAATAACTAAGTTTCTCGTTCAAAAAGCAGAGGATATTGCTACAAATTTATTTGAATTTTTAAATCGATAATTTATTGGAATTATAAAAATATGAAGAAGAGAGTTACTATGTGAAATCATAAACTTTTCTAGCTTGGAGCTCGCAACCTTTCAGGCGAGTAGTCAAAAAAGATTGATGACAAGAAAGTTGCAAGACAACAAGATGTTGCCGTTTCATGAATGAATTCAGCACAATTTGAATGATTCAAGCCGAACGATCCTTCCCACCGTACAGAAAAAAGTTTGACCATCGGAATTGCAACACTTTCAAGCTAGAAAACAGGATTCTGTTAGCACAAGAGAAATTGTGAGGATTATTCAGCTGAGTCTAGTCTTTCGTGATGAGAGAAAAAAGCGGCATGATTGCAGCCTAGAGATTCGATTTTTTGCTTTGCATGGCATGGATGTTGTTGATTCTCCAACTGAGGCCTTCTATCTCCTATCTAGAGCGCTTTCTTTTCAGATTAGTTCACTTTCTCCGGCAGCTTCAATACGAGCAAAAACTCTTTCTGGCGCTAACCCGATGTATCGGTGGCAAATCAAAATGAACGAGGATTATGCTAAATATTCACTTATCAAAACGTGCGTCCCAATTGTTCAGACAGAAATGCAGTACTGTTACTGACTCAAACCTTGAACAAGCAACTGATGAGGAAGGGAAGGAAAGTGTTTTAAAAATCACAAAGTATTCTCATCAGAACTCAGAGGACAGCGTTCGTGCAAGCGTGAGTTCCCTGTTCCGAAGTGAACTATCTTTAAAAAAAAAAAAAAAAACAGTAAAATGTGCATCAAGAAGCGGAAAAAAGAAATTACATCATAGTGGCATATTTTTCTATGAATGAACGAACTATAATCACAATAATTGTCAAAAATAAATCATTGTAGATATATACATAATCCGACACATAGATATTATTATAAAACAATTTTACCCTATCACTGGTAGGAATTCATCATCTTGTGAAACGTACATATTAATATTATTATATAACAATTTGACCTTATCTCTGGTAGGAGTTCATCATCTTGTCAAACATAAATACAGAAGAGAGGTGTTTCGCAAAAGTGCATAAAAATTCGTAAACACATCAAACACTGTTTTCAATAGAAGAAAAAAGGTGAATAATGTTTGTTTTCAATTTAGTTTGAGAGCGATCCAGGGTGAATCGATCTTGCGTTGGGAAATGGAAATTCCACCCATCATGTTCACAAGTAATGAGATTCTCATTTTATCATGAAGAATTCCACGCTGTAGACGTGGAACTAAAACGGCAAACGGCCATCAGTTACATTGTCTGAAACCGAAACTTGTCAGTTGATGAAATCTCATAATTATAATGAGTTATTCACTGAGCAATAGTATTTTTCACATTTACCACACTTCGAGTCGTATTTAACGGTTAAATTTTAACCTACCTATCTATGAACAGCGGAATGTTTATGGGTTGAATAATATGAAGTGAAAAAAATTTAAAGCTAACATTATTTATTTACTATCCACGTGATTAGAGCTAGAAAATAATTATTTATACTTTGAAATAATATTATAGTGAGAATAGTATAGTATACTACAGTATTATAGGGAATATTACTATTATTATCATTAAAAATCTGAAGATAATGCATCCGTGGATAAATAACCTATTACTGAGCTCACAGAATACATTATTATAATAACAATAAAACGTTATTATAATGACCGTGAATCGTACTATGCCATCTATCATATATAAAAAACTTATGATAATGCATCCGAGGATAAATAACATATTACTGAATTAACAGAGTAAGATACCTTATATGATAACAATAAAACGTTGTTCATGTGCATCATTGCAATTGGTTCATTCCTTCTATGAACCAAGGTTGAACTGGTACAAATTTCACCAGTGATATTGGACAACGTATCATAATCCTATCCAGAATAATAGTGCAACAAACGTAGGCTACTAGTTACTTGATATGATAAATACAGTAATATGAACTACAAAGAAGTATGAAACGTGAATATATATGGAGAAAGCAGATTTGGGTCTTTCAATATTTAAAAAGTATTTGTTCAAAAATTTATTATTTTTTAAATTGATTATTCAATGAACAAAATATTATAATTCTAATTTACAAATAATCAATTATTATTATCAAGTAATCCAGTTTGCAGCTTCTCAAATTAGTGATTCTTAAACTGAAAAATTAAAATCAATTGATAGGCCTAGCGATATCGATGAATACAGTAGAAAACAGCAATTAAATTTCAACAAATTTCTGAAATTTGTCTCAAGATTTAAAAAACTTTTTAAAATGGTCTTCATTTCATTCATAATTTCAAAATCCTTCGAAAATATGGATCTGAAATAACGATGGATTCGGTTACTTCTCAGTTTTGAAAAGGAAAATGGAATAATTTAGAATGCACAACAAGCTAATATTATTGGAAGAACAATGAGTAGGCCAAAGCCTATATCAGCAAATGTTCTTGCTGACAAGGGTGTGTTGATGACATTTACTGAAGTAAAAATAGTTGCAATTTTCCACTGGAATTGGTCAGTAAATAATACATTGGAATTATACGACATTCTCTGACTCATTAAACTAATAGTTCACCGGAGGCCTTATGAATTCTGATGGGAACAAACAAATAATGATACTTCCTTCAAATTGTATTTTTTCAGCAAAAATGAGAATTTTATAAAATATATTTTCTTTAAAAAATACTATAGGGATTCGCTTATAAGAATCACTATTCCCCATCATCGTTTTTCAAATTAAATCAGAGCCCTTACAAGAATGAAATTTATCTTCTGCATCCAAAACTTTCACATAAATATTGTTAATCGTATGTTCAATGATTGGAATTCAACTTTCAAATAATTTTGATGGTATTTTGAATGTTTAAAGATTGAGATAGTGCAAAGTTTTAATGGAAAAAATAATATAGGGATTCGCTAATGAGAATTACGATTACCCATAATCGTTATTCAAATTACGAGTAAATCAGAGCTCTTACAAAAGAATGAAAGTCATCTCTAGCATTCAAAACTTTCAAATTATATTGTTAATCGTATGTTCAAAGATTGGAATTTGACTTTCAAATAATGTTAATAATGGTATGTTCAAAGTTAAGATGATAGTCTAAAAGTTTTAAACCAGATGATGGAAGAACAGAGTTGATCTGAGTTCAAATTCTAATAGACCAAGTCATTACAGATCTGATAATGTACTCAAGTAATTTTACTGCAGCAATTTCTACATTATCTTGAATCTCAATGTTGAGAAATAACCAAACCAGGATTCGCCCAATGGCACTTGAAAGATATCAACAAAAACAAGTGGATCAGATCATTCATACAGCAAACAAGAAGATGAATGACCGACTAGAACGAACAATCTCAGTTATGGCTCGAGGATTGAGACAACTTTCAGCCTGTTCTAAAAAGAAAGCAGCAGCCTTCATTGCTAGCACGTTGTTCAGTTCTCAGTTGTTGATGTTGGAATAAGGTGGGCGAGCCCACAGAGTCACTGCCCTGTCCTTAGGTTCATTGTCGTGCTTAAATGGAGCAAATTTGAATGGCCAAAAAAGAATAGAACAGCAGCATGTGAAGCGACACGCCCTTACAATCGCTCAAGTTCACTCTTGTTACAAGTAAAGTTCTACCAAGATGTTTGTATTCAATTATTGAAATTCAGGCTAATGAAGGTATCAATAATAATAGATATTTTGTACTAAATTGATGTCAATGTTATAATGGCAGATCGGAGACCAGCGTTACCGATAATTAATACGTCAATTAATTTATATCTTTACATTTTTAATAAACGATCTGGTAACGTTGCAGAGCTAGGAAAGGATTGTGCTATTTGCTCTGTTGAATGATATACAACGATAGTAACACCAATGTTAATCAAATACTGCCGATATAACGTGTACCTCACTATAGTAGAGTGTTATGCCACTTTCAAGTTCTCTGGATATTAAAGTGGCTTTACAAATCTATTTAATATTTCTATCAATCAGTGTTAATACTTTTGATATCTAGGTCTTTACTGTAGCTCCCCACTATAGCTCATAATTATCCGCACTCCAGTTCAATATTCAAATCCAGAATAAAGTTGAATGAAATATTGAAGTTGGGGTTGAGTTTTGAAGTAGCCTTACAAAATAAGTGATATGGTGTTAAATGGCACATACATACTTTTATTGACGATGGAGAATTTTCCAAACTGCATTATTATAAATTAAATATTCAGAAATCAATAAACAATAGTTGGTAGTTGGAGAAAACCAACACGCCTGGAACTGTTTCTGAACATACTAATATTTTTAATAGAAAACAGTTCTAGTTTAAGTTGAATATATTCCAGTATTATTTTATCAAATATTTATGATTGAAGAAAAAACACATTATTTGAGTTTAGTATAACTTTGATATATTGTTTAGAATGAACAAATCACTAGAAAAAAATATATATGATATTCTACTTGATTTTGATAATACAACTAACTAGGAAGGCGTTTCTGCCAGAGAGTTGTAGAATTCTATGGATTCTCCATCTAATATTCAATTTCATAACTTTACTGATAAAGCACAAGTGTCTAACAAAAGTTCAGCACAAGAAGTATAACCATTATTATTTGTAGAACCAAATAGACGGAGAAAAATCGACATTTTCTTCTCAACGTGCATGGACAAACAAATTCTTGAAGACGATGGGAAGAAGTCTTTTGTATGCATTACGAGCTACCTGGTCGTAAAAGAGAAGTTTGTAGATAGTTGGGGGAACTCAAAAACCGAACTTGACCAAACAAAGCAGTCCGTTCTCGGAAAAGGAACAGGTGAATAACAGAAGGTTTGGGGGAGATATTAGTGTGTTCCGAAGTCGGACCTTTGTTACATACAACCTGTTTCAAATAACTGTGGCAAAGAATAGGAACTGAACAATTGGAATAAAAATTGAAACCAACTACGCGCCAAAGAAAATATTTGGAATTTTAATTTGAAATGTACCATCATCAACATTTTGGTAGGAGAATGTAAAATCTGTATTATGTTGTGGTACAGATATGTTTAAATTATTATTATGTCTGTATATTATAATTAGTGTTGGAAGCAGTGTTATCAATATTCTAGTGCAAAATCTATAGACCTTTCTACAACCTTGTTCTAGTGTAATTCATTGAAGCTTTATGAACATTCAACAGAAACAATGAATTCTTGATACATTTTTTATCTTCATTAACTTGAAAACCTCAATGAGCGATAAGTTGATTAATTATTGGAGTAATAAAGAAAAAATTGAAATTTGAGAGTAGAATATTGATAAAAGGATAAACTGCTAAGAAAGTCCTTTCTGGAGCAAATGATAATACAGGCTTCATTCTATGAAGAAAAAACTAGATGATAAAAAGATATTTGTTTAGGTTCAAAGTTTGTAATATGGATATGGTATGTTGAGTAGTTAGCCTTGATCTTAATGAGACTGCTTGGGCCAATCCACTTGAAAAGATACAGCAAGTTAGTATGTGCTCTGCAACTCGAAGCTTTTCACGTAACTGGTATGACACTATGATAACTTTGTATATTCTCAACTCTGAAAAGTGGCAACAAGTTTGGTTCAGATTCGAAAGACAGAAAAGGCATTGAATAGAATGATGAACAGGAAAATTTTATTATTATAAGGAGATAGTATTTTATGAACGTCAATGAATGCATAACAAACTTCCTTGAGTGCAATAAGTGGTCATGAATCAAAAGGCCTTGAGGGTTTATGAAAGGCCTAGGCCTAGAGGATGAATAAGGATGAATAACAGTGTATTACGTCGAGACTTGAAGAATAGAACGTCAATCAAGTTTTATTTTTATTTTCTTGACTGAGAGTTCAATTGCTCTTGATTGAACTTTGAACTTGAAGCCTATTCATCATGAATATCCTATTATCAACCTCTGAATCATGAATTTGATATTGATCAAATCACAAATCATGGGTTCACCAAGGTAGATCGACTTCAGTCTACAGCCGAAATACATAGTTCATTTTGATCTCACAATAGACTGCTAAATTTTTCAAAAGTTTATGTTTTTAATTATTAATAGGTAGAAATAAATTAGAAATTGCCTTCAATGCAATCATTCAATAAGGATTTCCGTTTTTTAATAATCATTATTTATAGGATTTTGCAAGTTTTTGTCAATATCAAAGGATATCGAAATTATTATTTACTAGCCGTCAGGCTCGCTTCGCTCCCCATATCCGTCTAGCCAGGGGGCTCCGCCCCCTGGACCCCCGACTGGATCGTCCAAGAATGAGATCAGCAGGCTCGCTTCGCTCGCCTGCATTTTTCATTTGAGCATTTTTATCATATGTTAGGACAATTCAGTCGGGGGTCCAGACTAAACGTCTGGCTAAACGGATATGGCGATCGAAGCGAGCTATTAGTATAATATTCCCAGGATTGAAGTAGCAGTGCCCAATCAATTTTTCCGCGATAAATGCATTTAAATCTTCAACTTGGTGCCAACATAACAAAGTCAACTCAACTTAATGCCAACCTGACAAAATTATTAATTTAGTTGCCAGTTAACAACTGTTTCGAACAGGTACTCTATCTAGATTATAGTTCTATAGTAACATATGATATGGAAATTTCAATTATAATTAAGAGATTGGGAGAAGAAGAATATACATGCTAAAAGACGAACTTTAAACCCTTAAAAACCACCCTTAGAGTTAAAATATCGCCAAAAGATTTCTTAGTGCGCCTCTAAAGGGCCAACTGAACATACCTACCAAATTTGAACGTTTTTGGTCCGGTAGATTTTTAGTTATGCGAGTGAGTGAGTGAGTGAGTGAGTGAGTGAGTCAGTCAGTGAGTGAGTGCTATTTCGCTTTTATATATATAGATTATTATTTAAATTTTAATAATAATCCTGTTCAAAACGGACTCCACCTTGCACACGGACTAATCGCCTAAGCCAAAAAGTAGTTTCATTCATACTTAATTATTTTTATACCAACGCTATATTACAATTCACTTTTTGTGTAGTTGAGAAGTTGATATTGAAGTAATTATTCATATTGAATGAAAAAGGCTAAGAAATTGTCAAAAAAACACAGATTTATTGATACTTAGAAAGACCGGTTTCGGTTATTACTTTAGTTTC
Organism: Nilaparvata lugens; assembly: GCF_014356525.2. Lineage (NCBI taxonomy): Eukaryota > Metazoa > Arthropoda > Insecta > Hemiptera > Delphacidae > Nilaparvata > Nilaparvata lugens. Next base: position 18,860,133 of record NC_052508.1, read on the forward strand.
TCAGAGATTGACAATGGTGTAATAACCGAAACCGGTCTTTCTAAGTATCAATAAATCTGTGGTTTTTCATTCTATATTACAATTTATTTTTTACACTTGTTATGATGTTTATTGTGCAATAAGTAATACAATTACTTCTTTAATTAAATTAATTGAACTGAATCATTCACAATTGATCATCCTTCCGTGTATTTAATAAAAGCTCATATTATTATTTTGACTTTAATTATTTTATTCATACTAGTAAACACTACTAGGAAACGCTCTGTAAACGATCACGTACTGCACATTAATTAGAAAGAAAGCCAGCTATATACGCTCCAACAGTACCGCTCCATGATTAACATTGAAAATCTATTATGCGTCATAAAGCATTGCGTTGCGCCAAAGTTATATTGCAAGTCATTAGCCTTGATGATCGGCTATGATCATCCATCCATGTTAATACCGCCATGAAAAGTTAGGTGAAGTGTAATAGGGTGAGCTTCCAATAACAAGATTCAAAGTCTAGGTGTGGGGGGAAAAGTTTTACTACTAGCGAGGCATACTGAAGCAACGCGCCAGCATCAAGAGGACTCTGCCACGTAGGCACGATTACGTTCACCATACGTAGAGCGTAGACGTAGAGTTGCCAACTAAACCAGCTATTGGAAAATATTTCAAACTTTTGGCCAGCGAATTCACATGGCTAATGCATTAGCTGCCCGGCGCAAACTTGTCTTAATCAAGAGAGCACTACACAATCAGTGATAATTTTGTGTGATTAATCTATGCATAAAAAATATGCTAATGAAAATAGTACTCAGGAATATCATTATCAACCCTAATCATAAGGATTCATCATTGCAATGATTCAAGTTTGGTTAATTGGGCGTACTAACTACATTATCGTACATAAAATCACTACAGTACTATTTCATTAGTGTAATCATACTGAACTACAATATTCATTTTCATTGATTCAACAATAATTTGAGTGATAATTCCATAATGAAAGTGGTAATACAAGTGCAAACATGATATGCAATTTAATGGAAAATTTTTTATTGTTGTAGATTGAGTGATTTACTTCCATTTGAATCATTATGTTTTCAATATTCCGGAGATAATAGAATGAGAAGTGCCTGTTTATTTCATCCATCTTCTACAATACTGAATTATATAAGTATTGTATTGAAGATTTTGGAATAAATTCATGTTATCAAATACAGTATCCATTTATTGCATGTTGTAGCCTCATATGATGACACAGCTTTGTGATTACATCATAACACTCTTCCATGATAAATTAAAATTGAGTATTTCCAACTGTCAGCAAAAACATGGTAATAACCATTTGACCCAAAAACCGTTTACAAAATAATCACGACAATATTCTGCAGCCTTCACCGGTCAAATAATCCAAGATGGTGACAAATCTCAAGTTTTGACACTCCTTAGTATATGATAAGCCTACAAAAATAACTGGTTATACAACTACACAGCAGCATCAGCAAGAATCTAATAAGGCAACAAATAGCATATTGGTGGCTCGCATATACTCGTATACACAATTTAAAGCCCGTAAAATTAACAGAGGATTGTGTTTCTCGTTTGCGAGCTGCCAAGGTCATTTCTACCCGTCCACCTGCAAGACCACGTGACCATCCCAATAACATCGTCAATGTACCAAAGCGTGCATTGTCATTCTAGTTATTTATGACTTTTTATTAGAATAGTCTCGTACCATGCACGAGATTGCCCCATTGCCATCACAGCCAATAAAAAACCAACTTTAATCTAAAACTCATATCACTGTCTCTCTCTCTTTCTGTTGGGAAATAAAAAATCATCATCATATTAACTGACCGATTTTCCTTCTACGTACTACAAAAATTCCGTTTAGGAAACTGAGAGGTATGCAGTAATTGAACCAATAAACCAAAAAGTGCGACCCTAGTTCAGATTCTATTTCGTCCCTAGAGTATGCCCTATAGTGTTATCTACTTCGTTTGTTCTTGATTCGGAAAAGACAATACTATTGTATAGTATAGTGTAGTTTATACAGGGCGAAGTACTGGATATGGTATTCGTAACATAATTGTCAACTGGATGACACTCAAATTATATAACTGTCTATAATCCGTCTGGGAGGGAAAATGGAGCTAATTATGTCACTACATCCAGTCTCGACAAGGACGGTCAATACAGTAGCAATTTTCTTCATAAACAAGCTTCAAGATACTACAAGAAACAAGAAACTTCAAGATGCAAGAAGTTTAATTGTTGATTTATAAATCATCAATGAAAAAACATATTAATACATGAAAAAGAGTAAATATGCTGTTCATGCAGAAAGTATTTTTTTTAATTATATATATATATATATATATATATATATATTGTCACGTTATTCTTTATATTAAATAACGATTAGCCTCCTGCTTGGCATCAGTCGGTAAAGCATGAGATTTAATATAATTAGGGCGTGGTTTTCTAATAGTATTCAGTCTTAAAAAATCTTGATAGGCCTAGATATGGCTTCTCCAATAACTCTTGTAATTCAATAAATAATAAATATATATATAAATGATACTTATACTATAGTGTTGAGGAATAAAAAATAAATTGCACACCATGAAAGTTTCATACATATATTACACAAATAATGCAAAAATAAATCGAGGCAAAAAATATATATAGAGCGATAAAAAATATAATATAAAAATAGAACAATATTGAAATCAATAAAAATATCACAGGCTAACTTTATATTCTAGATTTATGGCACGAATCATTACCATGTGCCTTTATCTTAAAATCATATGCATTCTTTTGCATGTAGCTGCGATATGCACTTGCTAATACTTGTCGACTTGGATAATTCAATCAAAAATATGTGCTCTAAGATCAGCTTGATAAATTAGCCACTAATAATCCAAATATATATATATATTAAAATCTCTAGTATTTAGTAGATTTATTTGTATCGAATATATATTTTTATCTCAGGGTGCAAGATTCGGCACCTGACGGAATAGGTAGAGCCATTCATCTAGTGAATTAGAACTATGATAAATTATCGCAAATTGTATTGCAAAAAATTAAATATTGTATGCATACGTTTGATAGCCTAGATTTCGTACTTCTTTGATTAAATAGAAATTTCTAAAATATTGATCTATATTTTTCTTTCAATTAAATACCTTTAATACTAATTTTTACTTGCGCAAGTATTACTCTTATTAATTTCTCAATTTATAATAACCCTTTCGGCGAGCTAGCTTTGATCATCAGATTATTTCGAAGCACTAGGGCGCCCATCACTAAATTCAAATTTAATCACTCACGTGTCGAAAATCTTCTTGTAAGCCGCCGATGTCGATCCAACTCCATGTGGTCCGGGAATATGGTAGCCGGAATCGTCTCCTCCAAGGGGTTATAAATTTAATTAAAAATGAAAATGACTTCTGCTTCACAATAGCATCACGAAGTCTTTTAAGAAATTTAATAATTTACTTTAACTTTAATTTTTACAAAATTATTAATAAGGTACTTCGCTCTAAAATATTTGGGGTCCTCTTATGGTGGCATCTGGCTGGCGAGTGCTGGTTCTTCCTTCTCAAGTTTTACAGATCCTCTTTCCGACTTTCAAATTAGCATAAAATTTAAATATCTCAATCCTCCGCCATTAAATTCAAATAGATCTTACAAAAAATGCCAAAATATTGCTTAGATTATATGATTAATAATTTCTTTGCATTCGAGCCATATTGATAACATAGATTACACAAATTTTTACACAAAATCTAGTACATTTATATAAATATATATAAATATTTTTGAATTGGCCTACAGTTGCCGCCTATTAACTGCCGTTTTACTATTGGTGCATGCAAATTTTATTAGGTATTCATGCGCCTGGTAACTCTTATTTCCTGAATACATTAAATTATTTTTATTTGGTTTTTTATTTATGCTCTTTGCATGCTAGTTAATATTCTATATATAATATTAAATCTCTAGTATTTAGTAGATTTATTTGTATCGAATATACATATTTTCATCTCAGGGTGCAAGATTCGGCACCTGACGGAATAGGTAGAGCCATTCATCTAGTGAATTAGAACTATGATAAATTATCGCAAATTGTATTGCAAAAAATTAAATATTATATGCATGTGTCTTAATAGCCTAGATTTCGTACTTCTTTGATTAAATAGAAATTTCTAAAATATTGATCTATATATTTTTCTTTCAATTAAATACCTTTAATACTAATTTTTACTTGCGCAAGTATTACTCTTATTAATTTCTCAATTTATAATAACCCTTTCGGCGAGCTAGCTTTGATCATCAGATTATTCGAAGCACTAGGGCGCCCATCACTAAATTCAAATTTAATCACTCACGTGTCGAAAATCTTCTTGTAAGCCGCCGATGTCGATCCAACTCCATGTGGTCCGGGAATATGGTAGCCGGAATCGTCTCCTCCAAGGGGTTATAAATTTAATTAAAAATGAAAATGACTTCTGCTTCACAATAGCATCACGAAGTCTTTTAAGAAATTTAATAATTTACTTTAACTTTAACTTTTACAAAATCATTAGTAAGGTACTTCGCTCTAAAATATTTGGGGTCCTCTTATGGTGGCATTTGGCTGGCGAGTGCTGGTTCTTCCTTTTCAAGTTTTACAGATCCTCTTTCCGACTTTCAAATTAGCATAAAATTTAAATATCTTAATCCTCCGCCATTAAATTCAAATAGATCTTACAAAAAATACCAAAATATTGCTTAGATTATATGATTAATAATTTCTTTGCATTCGAGCCATATCGATAACATAGATTACACAAATTTTTACACAAAATCTAGTACATTTATATAAATATATAGAAATATTTTTGAATTGGCCTACAGTTGCCGCCTATTAACTGCCGTTTTACTATTGGTGCATGCAAATTTTATTAGGTATTCATGCGCCTGGTAACTCTTATTTCCTGAATACATTAAATTATTTTTATTTGGTTTTTTATTTATGCTCTTTGCATGCTAGTTAATATTCTATATATTAATATTAATTCCATGCTACCTAATAATTAGCCACGTGGACGGGTGTTTTTTCACATTGCACACCATCCGAATGCAATAAAGCTCTGCCAAGGGGTTTTGGTCAGATTCTACGTTCTTCGGTTTGATCGATCTCTAGGTCACCGATCCGTGAATACATCTACATAACCTCAATCTTCAAATATTTTATAATAATCTATTTATGAGTAGTAAACTTCCTTCAAATCCTTTTTAGGTTCTTGTACCATTTAGCCAGAACAAGCTGATGCTATCTAATCTTGTTTATTATCTGCTTGGCGATATTAGCCAATTACTTTATTTTTAGACCTATTACTATTTCTGTTAGGGCTTTTCATCTACCCAGATTTAAATATGTTACACGCGCCCCTGGGTTTGAATTCAAAATATTTGAGAATCACAATGTTTTTAATGAAAACCCACCCTTCAATACATTGATATACACTATACTTTATTTATAAATTATACTCTCCTACTTCTATCACATTTCGCAGACATATTTGCTGCATCTCCTTTATACCTTTATCAAAAACAATAACAAATTCTCCTCCTCAACACACATAAAATATCATAAATATAAACTTCTAAACGTACTCCTCCTGACACCATTTACAACACAGTAATTTTTGAATTCGCCGCTTGCAGGGCCGCCAACTTAACTACACACATTTCATAATTCTCATAAATGATTCCTTTTAGACAATAATTTCGATTCATAAACTTCTGGGCTTATATCTTATAGTATTTCTTAGGTCTTAATATAAATAATTTTCTATACATCAGGTACAATACTTTCTTTGCTAATGGCTCTTTGGTTTTGGTAACTGGTATTCACTTTAAGTCTTTTCAGGTAACAAACGTGGCATAATTAAAAGTAATAAATATAAAAACATATAAATAAATATATCGACATTAATAAATATAATAAATAACAATAATAAATAACTCTTTGGGTACAGTACTTCTTTTTATAAACATAGGTGTCGGTCCGGTGTCCTCTTCGGGCGTTTGAACCGTGCATGCGGCCGGTATGCGCGCGCGCGGTTCCTCCTTCGTCGCTTCTTCCGCCTCCGGGCCTTGCGATGCATGTTCCTTTTATCATGTAGTCCGTCCTCCTCGTCCTGATGCCGGTCGGGTGTCCTCGGGCGCTTCCGTCTCCGGGCCTTGCGGTGGTCGCTCCTCTTATCCGGTAGTCCGTCCTCCCTGGTGTCATCCTCTTGGTACTCTATCCTGGGTTCATTGGGGTGCCTTGGTGGGGTCGAATGATGCGCGGGTGCGGTGGCGGTCTCTTGATGCGCGAGTGTGACTTTCAAAGCGGTTAGTATGGTGGCGGTCTCTTGATGTGCGGGCTGCTCTACCTGCGGTGATGGATTGTCGGCGGGGAACAGGATGCTCAGTAGGGATTGATGCTTACAGCTGGTTTTTGGTGGTGGTTTATCTGGTATTGGCTTCGGTTCTTCTAATACTATTTTCGGTAAATCATTTCTAAAGGTGGTGTATGATGTTGAAATTTCTTGATTTTCGTTGTTTGTTTCATTGGAGCTTGTAGGTGTTATATCGGGGGTATCATATAGTCCTGGTTTATTAGCTGTAGTTTTCTGTATATCTGGTGGCGGGTTGTTGGGTGTTGGGTTCTGTGTTTTTTGGTGATTTGATCTGGACGCATGCTCTAATGTGTAGTTTGTACTTATTTGATGAGGTGGCGGTTTGTAATTTCTATTATAATTATTCTGAGTGTAATCATTATTTGTGTTAAATCGATCATGGCCATAATAATAATTTCTTTCATAGGTTTGCTGTGGATAATGGTTTGTTTGACGATTCTGAAAACTTCTATTATTCCAGCTGTTATTTTGATTATGATTATAGCGGCGTTTAAATTGAGGGGTAGATCGTGAGCAATCATATGGTACTGATTCATAATTTTGGCTGTTATACTGATTAAATTTTGAGTTATGTTGATTTTGTGCGTATCTCTGGTCTGAACGGTGGTTTGATATTGCCATCACAGACTGTATGCCATATAAATGATTTATCAGCTGCTTGCAATCAGTAATGGGTTGTGTGGCGAGTGCCATTCTAACTTGATACGGTAGCTTCTTTAAAATAATACTTGCTAATGCCGATTCGTTAATGGGCTCGCTCAATTGAGAATTTTTAAACTGTAGGGCAGTGACGAAAGTGGTACATGCACCGTCTAAATTAGGGTTGAAATCGCATGATATAATGTCCGCTAGCACGTCCAACTGTTTACTTCTGCTCCAATACTGTTCCAGGAAGACAGCTACAAACTCATCCAATGATGTAAATTCATGGGCTCTACTCCGAAAGAACATCAGGGGTTCGCCAATCAATAAACTAGTCAAACGAAGACGCCAAAAATTCCAAGAGGTGGGTGTTAATGATTGAACTAGTTTTATCTGATCTATAAATTCTTTAGGTTGGAGATAGCGGTCTGTATTGTCAAAACGGCCTAATTCATTGAAACTGTGTAGTGAATCAAACGTTGCTATGGGAATAGGCTCTATATTCTCGTGCGGAAATTGATGTATTTGATTTTCAAGTTGTACTATGTTTTGATTTATATCAGAATTTGGGTGAGCTATTTCATGAATTTGCGAAGTGTTTTGTGCTGGTAGGTTATCTATTCTTTCGTTTAACTCACAAGTGACAGTATCTATTTTTGCTGTTAAATCGGTTGTAATTAGTTCTTGATTTTCAGCGGTAGATGCTGATATTGTGTCCGCAGTTTCCTTACCCGTTCTTACCGATGTATCCTTCAATGATTCCCGCATTTCCTTCATTTCCGCCTTCAAGTCCTTCATTACCATGGTCATTGTTTTTTCTAAACTATTAGAAAATGACTTGATCATCCCCTCTACTATAACCCTTCTTATTGCTTCTTGGGAGACATTTAACGGTTTATTACTGTTCACAGGATTCTTGGCGGTGATTGAAGAGATCTGGGCGTTGGACTCCATCGCGCCCCCCTCAGCGTCGATCTCCGCTACTATCGCCGTCTGCAGTGTGTCTGCTACCTTACTTTGCGTGGACGAAAAGAGACTCATATTTTAAAAATGGATTAAGTGTCAAGTGTTTGTTAAAAAAGTGAAAGTTTTGGCCAACAAGGCATTAATAAGGACACAAATGAGGATAGGCCTATGGACATTACAAGCCAGGTAACCTATTTATTACTTAAGCTCTTATAATATAATAATACTATTCATTGATTTCTGACTAGCAGTTTAGGCCTATAAAATATAATAGCTCTCTCTATAAAATATATTTTCTTTTTTACAATAACAATAATAAAAATTTTCTTTAAAACATATAATTTCTCTTATTTAAAGCTATTGATTCCCCAAAAAGTAATACAAATTTTCCTTCGCCAGTTTTCCTCACAACTCGTATAAGTTATCTATAATTTTCAATATGGTTATTGACTTAATTTCAAATAATTATTCAATGAGCTTGGCTCTCATCATCAGTCCCACGTTGGTACGACATGTCTTTCTGTCGTATCCGTGGCCTATCACGTTGGGCGACATGTCTTTCTGTCACGTTATTCTTTATATTAAATAACGATTAGCCTCCTGCTTGGCATCAGTCGGTAAAGCATGAGATTTAATATAATTAGGGCGTGGTTTTCTAATAGTATTCAGTCTTAAAAAATCTTGATAGGCCTAGATATGGGCTTCTCCAATAACTCTTGTAATTCAATAAATAATAAATATATATATAAATGATACTTATACTATAGAGTTGAGGAATAAAAAATAAATTGCACACCATGAAAATTTCACACATATATTACACAAATAATGCAAAGATCAATCGAGGCAAAAAATATATATATAGAGCGATAAAAAATATAATATAAAAATAGAACAATAATTGAAATCAATAAAAATATCACAGGCTAAACTTTATATTCTAGATTTATGGCACGAATCATTACCATGTGCCTTTATCTTAAAATCATATGCATTCTTTTGCATGTAGCTGCGACATGTACTTGCTAATACTTGTCGACTTGGATAATTCAATCAAAAATATGTGCTCTAAGATCAGCTTGATAAATTAGCCACTAATAATCCAAATATATATATATTAAAATCTCTAGTATTTAGTAGATTTATTTGTATCGAATATATATTTTTATCTCAGGGTGCAAGATTCGGCACCTGACGGAATAGGTAGAGCCATTCATCTAGTGAATTAGAACTATGATAAATTATCGCAAATTGTATTGCAAAAAATTAAATATTGTATGCATACGTTTGATAGCCTAGATTTCGTACTTCTTTGATTAAATAGAAATTTCTAAAATATTGATCTATATTTTTCTTTCAATTAAATACCTTTAATACTAATTTTTACTTGCGCAAGTATTACTCTTATTAATTTCTCAATTTATAATAACCCTTTCGGCGAGCTAGCTTTGATCATCAGATTATTCGAAGCACTAGGGCGCCCATCACTAAATTCAAATTTAATCACTCACGTGTCGAAAATCTTCTTGTAAGCCGCCGATGTCGATCCAACTCCATGTGGTCCGGGAATATGGTAGCCGGAATCGTCTCCTCCAAGGGGTTATAAATTTAATAAAAATGAAAAATGACTTCTGCTTCACAATAGCATCACGAAGTCTTTTAAGAAATTTAATAATTTACTTTAACTTTAACTTTTACAAAATCATTAGTAAGGTACTTCGCTCTAAAATATTTGGGGTCCTCTTATGGTGGCATCTGGCTGGCGAGTGCTGGTTCTTCCTTTTCAAGTTTTACAGATCCTCTTTCCGACTTTCAAATTAGCATAAAATTTAAATATCTCAATCCTCCGCCATTAAATTCAAATAGATCTTACAAAAAATGCCAAAATATTGCTTAGATTATATGATTAATAATTTCTTTGCATTCGAGCCATATTGATAACATAGATTACACAAATTTTTACACAAAATCTAGTACATTTATATAAATATATATAAATATTTTTGAATTGGCCTACAGTTGCCGCCTATTAACTGCCGTTTTACTATTGGTGCATGCAAATTTTATTAGGTATTCATGCGCCTGGTAACTCTTATTTCCTGAATACATTAAATTATTTTTATTTGGTTTTTTATTTATGCTCTTTGCATGCTAGTTAATATTCTATATATTAATATTAATTCCATGCTAACTAATAATTAGCCACGTGGACGGGTGTTTTTTCACATTGCACACCATCCGAATGCAATAAAGCTCTGCCAAGGGGTTTTGGTCAGATTCTACGTTCTTCGGTTTGATCGATCTCTAGGTCACCGATCCGTGAATACATCTACATAACCTCAATCTTCAAATATTTTATAAATAATCTATTTATGAGTAGTAAACTTCCTTCAAATCCTTTTTAAGTTCTTGTACCATTTAGCCAGAACAAGCTGATGCTATCTAATCTTGTTATTATCTGCTTGGCGATATTAGCCAATTACTTTATTTTTAGACCTATTACTATTTCTGTTAGGGCTTTTCATCTACCCAGATTTAAATATGTTACAATATATATATATATATATATATATATTAGTATTTTTACTTCGTTTGCGACATGCAGTAATTAAATGGAACTCAAGAGAGTCTGTGAGTTAATGAATTTGTTGCAGTCGGTAAAATAATGACAGTAACGAACTAAAAAATCGAAAGTGAAAGCATCGCAGTTTGTAATGGAACAATAAATGGTATTTTTTAAAAAAATTGAAGTATATTTCTTATTCAAGATTCAATGAACTAGATGAATAAATAAATAGGTATCAGTTGGAAATTCAAAACACGACACTAGCAACCGATAAAGTTCTTTGCAAACCACTGTCGAGGGGATGAACTTCCAAAGTCAGAAAAGATTGAGCGCATAGATTAGAATTTGTAGCAGCAAACTTTTCAAGAGAAACAGACAACTTGGGTGAAGTTTGGAGCGAGAATGACTCCGGAAAGAAAACAATCTTCAACTTACAGAACTCTTGCACGGATTTTGAATTTTCATTGTTGGAATAAGACAGGGTGGGTGAGTGAGCTTGTTGCTTGCCTACTTGCCAGTCATCTTTCTGTTATTGCCTCATTCCACCAAATAGCTGCAGGAAATGTTGGGAAAAGATAGCTTCCTGCCCTTATTACTGAGTTTCCTGGTCGATTGAAATGATTGTGACGGCAAAGAGGGGAATACGTGAATACGTGAGTGGCCAAAGCGCTTTATTTGTGAGCGAAAACATTACAATTTTCCACGGGAAATTCGCCACCATTTTAATTCAACAACTGTGTCGAGTGCTAACGGAAATGGCAATCACAAAGAGTTTGAACTGGAGTAAAAAATAATAGCCTATATTTTGTGAAAAGGCCTACTTCAAAAAACAGTATTTCAAACCATTGACCTGACTCAACAAACTGAGATTAATCAATTGCCATGCTTTCCCCGTTTGAAACACAGTTTAACTTTGAAAAAAGTGAAAATCTGATTTCAAAATATGAATACAGAATGTTTTTCTATAATTTGAAATTCCAATTAGGTTTATGTCAAGTTGAATGTTTTATTCTAGATTTACATACATTTTGTCATATTTCTTTATACTGGCCTTGTTATTCCTTAATACTGTGCATGACTAGGTTACTGAAAGTACTGAATGTTAAATGAGAAATAAAAGTTACTCAATTCCTACAATATATTATTATTATGGTGAGATGAGATCCACTAAACTGTCAGCTTTGCTTGAATAAGGAGCACTGATGCTATTCATAAGGATATCTTCACTAAGGCCTGATGAAAAGTTTTGAAGAATTATACATGATTGTTTTGTCTCCACTTCCCAAATTCTCGTTCCTTGCAGAAACTACACGTTTACGTGGTTCCTAATGCTGACAGTAAGACCCTGCAGTTCCTTAATACATTCAAACATTTTTATGAATGCGGCAATGCAATGGATCATAATAAACAGGAAATACAATATTTCTGTAATTGTTTTCAAAAATTCTCAGTAGAGGAATAGATTTTCCTCAACTAGAATCGACTGGTTAAGAAGTTTGATCAAATCACACATACACGGTTCAACTGTAGATGTATATTTTGTGATTTTTTGAAGCTACATTGAGAAAATCATGGAGTTATGTATTATGGGAGGAGTTTTTGTAGCCCACAGTATATCATTCAGTAAATTCAAGATCCCTCAAACATATGATTTGGAATAAGATAAACCGCAAATCCACGTTTATAATTCGACTGTGAGACGTGGACTGCTTTACCGGAATACAGAGCTACAATATTCCGAGGTCAATGACCGTTCAAATGTCCCGAGCGGATAGAAAGTTCAAACCCGTTGAGGTAAGAAGTTTTTTGGACACCTACATGCTGCAGAGCAAAAGCAAAGCAAGCGGCCATGGCCAAGCAAGGAGGCCAGTCTGTAAACTCCACAAGATAACAAAAACCAATTCACTGGCGGCCGGAGTAATCACAATTATGCCGGCGTTTATTAGCTGCTTATCAACGGTCAGGATTGTTGTTTATCGAGAGGCTGCTATAACGTGAGTTCGGCGCACAACCGAGCAAGAACGGTGTTCCGCTTTCATGTAGTCATACCAACTGGTTTTCCACTAGATGCCAAGTTTCGCAACAAGTTCCCCATTTGCCCTGTACTATCGCCGGCAACCGCTTGTTCGAAACTTCAATTCCAATCACGATTGAGTTGCTATAAGTCGAAACTAGATAAAATTCAGAAATGTGGTCTCCTTTTACCAAAAAGTACACTTGAAAATGAATAGAACACTTTTAATTAATCCATACTAAGTTTGACCGTTTGAACCAGTTTTTTGTTTACTAATCAACTCACTCTGGTTTTCCCTTCTCAAGTACTAATTCATCTCCAACTTCCGTCTCACTTTCTTCCTCCGACTTCTTCTTCTCACATTCAACTCCTGTATCAATTTCTCTGTATAGTGTATATTCTTTACTCATTATCAATACTATTCTCATCCCTTATCCTAAATAATATTATTATCACAGTAAATAATATTTCAGGTGAAAATACAATCTTCATTTTCTCACAACCTATAATTCTTATCAATTTCCAATATTTTCAATCCTCCATTTTCACCTGTCTCTGTATCCTTTTGTTGGTTTTACTGAACAAGTATAACCTATTGTGTAATTAGCATAAATAACGATTACTCCAACTATCTCAATTCCTACCTCTATAGATTCACTAAAAATAAAGTTACTTAATTTCATCTCAATCGCTTTTATTACTCTTTTCGTGATCCTATTCCTACCTCTATAGATTCACTAAAAAGAAAGTTACCTAATTTCATCTCAATCGCTTTTATTACTCTTTTCGTGATCCTATTACTGTTTCAGTTACTTCTTGTACATCCTTTTTTACAAGAAAAATATCATGTTAATCAAACCAGGAACAAATGATAAAATCTCAAAGGGTTTGTCGAATCTAATTGTCAACGGTGCAAGAATAATCTCACAACCATCCATCTTCAATTTATATTGAAAATGGCCAATCACACTGGAAGATGATTTTAGTTGGCTCGTTCAAGATAGCAGTGACTCACAACATGATTGATGATTTTAATAACATCTACAAAATCGTCCAAGGCAGTTCCAACGGAATTAAGGCTGCATGAATAGAGAGACACGTGGGGAAAGGGAGCTGTGTCAAGGAAGATAATGAATGCTGGAACAAAAGCACAGAAATTGGAAAGGAAGCGCGTGAATAGTATTAGCACCATTAACACTAACCGCTACAATAGCGAAAATGGGTACAAGTGACATGGGTTCAGGCTCAATATTGCACAAGCTTTCCGATGGTGTTTGTTGGTGCTGTTCTCTGTACTATAGCAGCCAGATTCTATGAAGCGATATTCATGGAATTCATGAAGCACTATCCGCTCTACTGTGTGCTAATGAAATTCAACTTAATTCTCCATTAGTAACGGGCCACGACTTCGACATGAAATACCCTAGTTGCAATCTCATGGCTGAGCGCTGAGGAGGCTTCAAATGGGGACTGCCAATGATGCAAAGTCACTTGTGTACTCCAATCAAATTATCTCCTCTCCTCTTCCATTGTCACAACTCTATTGTCAGCTAACTGGGTTAGAATAGAAAAATGGATCAAAACCTTTGATCAAAAATAATTAAGATGATATCAATCCTCTTCATTATAAACTGACCTTTATGAATATACATTTCACAAACGGTAGAAGAAAAAACTCTTTCTCAAAGTAACAAGGGTGCATAAAAAGCTTCACTGATTAGAAGGTTGGTGATAGTGTCCTGATGAAATATATAGAGAGTCCATCATAAACTATGAACTTTATATTTTCTTTTAGTAAGGAAGGAATCAGGTCAAGTGAATAATAATGTTTAATGTAAGCTGTAAGATATATTAATATAAAATGATATTAATATAAATAATATTAGATGATTCTATACTATATCTATATCACTCCATCTATGACTGTATATTTTTGTTCTGTAATGTCTGACCATCAACCATTGTATACTTCATGCATAGGCCTACAGTTGAAGACTGACGAATGAATTTTAAATTCATTACATTATTCTGCCATATTAGAACAAGTAGTGTTTCCATTGATTCATGAAAAAACAATGTAGGCCTATTTTACGAGTATTTTTTGTACCACTATGATCGGAAAATCGAAATCAATGTGTATAAACCATATAGGATCTATTAAACTTGGTTCAAAACCTAGTTTGTAGTACAATAGAGAAAAGATAGTATAATAAAGAAAGATAGATTATGCTATCTTTTCTTTTATGGTAGTACTGTAAAATATTATCAAAACAAGATAAAGATAACAGTTAGAATGTTTGTGGGTCCTCTTTGAACATAAGAGTGATGCCCTAATAATGTAATAACAGACTTTCACGGGTTGTATTTTCACTTCTGAAACCAAAATTGTACACAACAAACTATTAATTGTAGATACGGTTTTACCGTGCTATGTCAAACAAGCAAATTCGCTATCTGAACTTTGATCATCAAGGAAAACGTTTGCAACAACACAACTCATCATCGTCAATTAGTTGACCTGAATGCTGAATGAGCTGCACCAAAAACTGATAACGTAAATTAAGTTTGTCAGTTCGTGTTAATTATTACTAAGGTGCCAAGTTACTGCCTATTTAATTAGGTGAGGTAGCTACTAGAGTCAATATCTTTTGTTTCAAAAGTAAAACATTTGATATTATTAGAATGGAAGCCCCATAGGCCTACTTACTAATTTTCGAATTATTTGCCAACAATAAACAAAGTAGGTACCGCCGCCGCCGCCGGTCTAACAAGGAATGATAAATTGTGAATATGATTTGTAAATTTAACAACACAGTTCTATTTACACATTGATAGAATAAAGCTTCAATATAATTACTTTATTTATTTTTCTCTCTTATAATCGATTCTTATCTCAACTTTGTTCGACAAGCTGAACAGTTTGTTTGTGATGGAAAAGTTTACCTTTTCCGCAGCTTCTAATCAGCAGTGAAACACTAAACAGACCACTTTTACAATAATATCTACAGATTGAAAAGTGCCAGCTAGTGAGAGTGAGAGGCGTTCAATCATACTCAAACAATGCTCCAAAATGATTTACTTTTCTGGGAATATTCCCAATCCAATATTGAATTATTCCCAATTTATAGCTTGATGGTCTTTTACCATCATTTAGGCGTCTAGGACTACGGGGTCTCCAATATGCCCCTGTAACAACTTACAAGAGGTCAGATAGAGATTCCCTTATTCCTTATTGAAAGAAGTAGAAGAGGAATCCTGAATCCTGATTTAATCAGGCCTGAACTCCTGATAATAAATAAAATTCACTATGATAAAATAAGAAAACTACTGTAGGGTATATTTCCGGGGCAAGTTGAACTAGTACAACAGCAAATTTTGTAGTTTGAGAACTTCTTCCCAGTTTTTCCCATGAAAAATGAAAAGCAAAGGCTTTCATCTTTGGATTTCAATGGAGCACAACACATTGGTAGAGATTGAATACAAAAATCGGCATACCTATACTGACTTTGAAAATCAGAATAAGAGGTTTCTTAATTCTATTCTACCAAACCAGACTTGAAAATGAGGTTAGGACAACTATCAGGAGAGAAATTAAACTAATGCAAAAATAAGATGTCCCAAGTTTCCAAGGCCAAAAAGATTCATAAGATTAAACTTTACTGAGGAAAACTGAGAAGAAAACCTCAATATTTTGTATCTAATATTGTAATACGAGTTTAAAATAGTGTTTTACGAAACGCATGTGGCACGTTGAAAAGTTTTGAAAAGAAATAGTTTGACAAGTACGGAAAATATGGTTGAAGGCTCAAGTTATATAAGTTGTAGACGTTTGGGAGGCAGTTTACCTGGATTTCTGGAGTCAGCCTGCAGTGCCAACCCGGCCAGAAGTAACGGAACTAGAAGCCACATCACTTCTCAAACCGGCCGGTCGCCACACCACTTTCAAATTCTTATTCAGATGCAAATCTTGTCGATAGTTAACAGAGCACACATAAAGCAGGTGTTTTTTGTCGCGCACTTGTGATCCAAACAGCTCTATCCTCAGTAGCTGCAGTCTTGGAGAAGTTTGTTCTCAGCCAAGACTGATAGCAGAAGACATCGCGCGGGTGACGGGTACTCTCGGTGAGGTAGCACAGGCAGATACGAACCCCGGCAGCGCCACAACACAACTGAGCAAAAGGATGTGAACAACTCCCCCACCACCTGGACTCCTCAACTCCTCATCACTCCCACCACTCACCATTCCTCTTCCAGCCACAAAACATCAACAACACTATTGTATTCGCGCATCTCTACAACTTCTGCAATTTTTCATTACCTCTTATTACAATAATTTACAATATACAATTACAGAAGTACAGTAGTTGGGAATTTTATCACTGAATACCAGGTACTGTCCGAAGTGAAACCATCACTGCGATATTTCCATCTCTTATCGTCCGGACAGTATAATGTGACGTCCAGAGAGTATAGAATGTAATTACTATTACCACATAATAAAGCATGCATATTGTATTCTGTGCAATTACATACCGTATAGAATGTGTAATTACATTACAATATATTCTCTGGTATCGTCATCCTCAGAAAATACAGCTTGAAATGCTCTTGATCTTCAATCTTCATTGATTTCCAATTTTGTAGAATTTGATACAAATGAAACACATAAGAAATTTGTATCTGATGTGGTTTAATCACAGCGTAGCTTACCGATTACATTCTAAATCATGAAAAATGTGATAATTTATAATGTATTACACTCTAATAAACATAAAAAAATTTGCTGAAAATGTGTGTTTTTTTTTAGTTGAAATGGTTAAACTTGGTTATACATTTTGAGTGATGAATTTGAATTTCTTAAGATTAATCCAATTTTGGAGATTGTTCAGCAGCTCAATACTAGGTTACCAAATGCACCCTAACATATTACATATGTGAACTAAAGAGAACCGCTGATATTACAAAATATGCTTCTTCTGATATTTCAAATTCAGGTGTATTTATGACTACTCAGTCACTTGACTTTTTTTCTCCGGGGAGAAAATTGCTGATTCGATTCTCAATTATGCATGTAATGGAATAAGACAATAATCGTGTATCCACTTTGGATTTGAGCATCAAATTGATTACTCAAATATATTTCTTGCATTACTCACGCATAAGCTTTTGGTTTCGTTGAATTTGAGTCAAACGGCACAAAATTCTCTGATTGGTTCTCGTGAAATAAATCACGATTGAAATTTTACCGACTTTTATGCAATTGGAACAAAATAATGGTTTGTCAGATGTCTTTCTAATATTATCGAAACAACAAAATTTGACAAATTATTGTATTATCAAATAAAGTGCGTAATTTTAGGGTTTATAAATTTCTCTCATATGTCAAAATAGCGTCACGATAAAATTTGTTGATATAGGTTGATTTATACATTTCATGTAAATAGAAATACAGTATTAAGATAGCCTACATTAATATATCAGAGTTAGTAATAAAGAATTCTTCAGTAAGAGGCATATAATATCTCAAGTCTTTATCAGCTTGGAAAGTTTACAACTAATTATTTCAGATTTCATATAAAACTTCCTTGAGTGTCGTGGATCATCAGTGGTTTATTTGAAGAGTCGTCTGAAATTAATAATGTCACCTGCATTTCATAAACACAAAGATAGAGCTTCATTTAATCAATCCAAGTTTTTAGTTGACTGAATTTCCACGAATTGAGAAATTGTAAAAGCTTCACGTGCCATATTTCAAATTATTCTTTGAAAACTCGTTTTCTTTTCTTTTTTCAGACTAATAAAAGAAATATGACTTTGGTTGGTATATCTGCGTCACAGCTCAAAGCAATCTGTTTGATGATGCTATTTATTTCGTACTCTTGCTTGATCATCTATGAAATTATCTTGAAAGATGATTTTCGGAAAAAATGCATCATTATTAAATAATTTTATAGTCCGTACATCTCAGAACATAATCATTTTCATGAGCATGAAGTATTCAAAACAAGTTCCAATCCTGGCCTTCAGAAAAACCCAGAAATTTGCCAAGTATAAAACACATGCAGTAGCACTAAAACCTCATGAAAAACTAGCATGTTTTCCTCATCTTGGTCAGTCATAACAACCATACATAGAAATGCATTTTATAATTAGGAATTTCACAATGAGTGAACAGTGAACTCTTCATTCTCATTATAACAATCATAATTCAAAGTAAATTTATCAAAATAATGAACGTCGACGTTATGTCTACGAACTTTCCTTGAAGGAAAACGGGGAAATGATAAATTCCCTGTAAGCTAGGAACTGGAAATTGTCATTCTATCGCAGATCCCGTAGGCTACCTACTATCTATCTATCAATCACATTTTATGACAGATCCAGCGCAATAGCAACTCTATCAGAGCATTGGGTGCTCTTGACGTAAGATAGTACTAAACTTGACCGAATGATGCTGATAATTTTTGAATGTGACGAATCCAGAGAGGTGTGAGGAAGAAACAGAGGTAGAGAGGGGAGAAAGACGAATGTGAGAGTGAGGTATATCAAGTTGATAAGCGAAAGATTGAGATGGACAAGGAGGAATAAGTACGTGGGGTCACTCCGTTATGTTAATGCTGGCAGATGCAGAGCTGTCCTGATGAGGACATCGCTTGGTGGTTGGAGCTGCCACTAACGGGACACCATCCCATTATTAGTCTGCCATGAAACGCCTATAATTGATCGAAAGAGAACTCGGAAAACAAGCGGGCGGCCAGCTAGAGGAGAGAGAAGTGCAAATCAGGCCAGGACGCGCCTCAACAAACCACAAGGTATGACAGAGTAGACAAAGTTCATCGAGCTGTTCCTGGAGCCTGAGGCTCCAATCTCAATTGGAGATCGCGAATTCATCCAGATTGATTGTCTCGTTAATCAATTACATAATTATATCAATCTTACTCCTCAGAAATCGAAAATTGGATAAAATAATCTCAAGATAGAAAAATGCAGAGAGTGGTAAAGTTTCTTCTTAATTTTTATAAATTCTTCTTTACATATTTATTGTGTTTGTCAAAATGTTAACTATCTAATATGTATTGTGATGATTCATCAACTTTTAGAAAGTAGAATTTAAATATTTTCGTATACATAGCATGGGGAGGGTAA
Organism: Nilaparvata lugens; assembly: GCF_014356525.2. Classification (NCBI taxonomy): domain Eukaryota; kingdom Metazoa; phylum Arthropoda; class Insecta; order Hemiptera; family Delphacidae; genus Nilaparvata; species Nilaparvata lugens. Next base: position 18,879,919 of record NC_052508.1, read on the forward strand.
TTTTGGATTATGTAAACGCATCGAAACGTTGCTCTAAATTGACAATTTCTTATTAGTTTACTATAAAGTGTTGGATTCTCAGAAGTTATGCAGCTGGAAAATTTGAAACCAATCGTTCTGGCGAGCTAAGAGAACCTGCTGGCTTCTCATTAGCTAACCATGGGTTTAGTGGAGCATACATACTGGAGGTTATACATAACTGAAAGTTGAACCCCTTAGTATGATGGGTAGTAGAAATGATGATACTATGGCTAGGAGACTACTAATCGTAGTAGACTATAATTATATAGTAGACTAGTAGTAGCTAGTAGACTATACTCCGTACCATGGCTAGTAGACTAGTAATCGAATAATCTTTGAATACATTTTAATCTATTTTGGTTTCCTCCAGTAGCTGAATATCGTTTCTATTTCAGAGTGAAACATAGAATATTATTTGTCCTCAAATTTGATATTTTTCCAATATTGAAGGCTCTGCAATGAGTGTACAAAAATCAGCCAATACTCGATCAATCCACAAATTATCAACATTTCACAGACATTGAATATGGAATTAGGTAGGTGGCATCATTCTACCACGTCATACGCCAGGCGGCAATAGCAAAACAAAAAGCGTGTAGAACGGAATTTGTTCAATTGTTTAGCGAAATAATAGGACATGTTTTTCCGTGTGAAAGAAAAATTGTGAATGAATGAACGGGCCAGTTAAAAAGTGAATAGAAATCGTGGAGGAAGCAGTGTGGCGGTGGCCAAAGAAGAGGAGAATGGAATGATGTGGAAGATGCTAGTCGCAAGAGTGGACTGATGAGTGTTGGTGGGGTGGCGAGGGGAGGGGATAGCCGAGTCCTCCGTACCAACTCGTACCAGCCACAGCTCGAGTTCAGAACGACCTCCATACTGCAACCATTGACACACTCGCAGGCTCGCTTCGCCCCTCTCCACTGTTCCTGATTCACCTCATTCTGTCATCATTCCTTCTACATAACAACACCAGCACTCCCATTCAAACAGTGCTGACAGAGTGAGGTGTAGCTGACTGTGGAACCTTCTAGGTCAACCGAGAGACGAAGCCGCGCAGTGCTGGCTGCTGGTTGCATTTACTCACTGCAGTTCTGCCACCGTCAGAGGCTCAGACCTGTTCATCGACCAGCTATCTTGTCTGTTTTGTACATTCATAGATAAACCAAAATAGTTGTCTTATCCTGTAGTGGTCAGGTGCATTGACAACTAAATCGTTATCTGTAGTTATTGTATCAATCTTCCAATGATTCAGATAAACTTTCAACTTGTGACCATAGAATAAAACAATACGGTATTAGTTTTCTCTGCTTCTGACCTAAACTTTCGCTTATCATTAACCTATAGTGAGATTCACGTTCTGGAGTCAGCACCTGATTAACATTGGTTTGCTATCCTGTCTGTAATTTGTCAAAGCAGATCCATCATTTCTAGCTCTGCACCGTTGCCAAATTGTTTGGAGGCCATGTAGAAATATAATGAACTATCAGAATATTCAATCTCAATTATGAACATTTATTTAATTATGAAGCGATATCTTGGTGATTATATTTGAAATATAATTGGTCATTTTTAACAAAAATCAACAATTATTAATATTATATCAGATATTCCGGGATGACTTGAATCTAATATAGAAGGCGGTGGTAAAAACTGGCAACTATACCCTCCTTTATGATAGCGTGAATCTCACTTCAGATTATCTGTATGAATAGAGAGCATTTTATGCACTTTTCATCTTCAACAATTTCCCAATCAACAGAATTCTTATTATCTATCTCCTTCCTTTGGGAGAAACAGCTAATATGAAGAAATCAATCTCTATGTACGAGTTAATCTATGAATATTATAGAAATTGTATTCTTTAGTACAGTAGTATATGAATAAATAGACATGAAAAAGCCTAGAAATCAAGAACGGTTCTCCCCATAGACTGTGAAAATAATTGGGCTACACTGCTACAGTAAGGGAAATCCCATGAGTATGTGTTACTTTACCGGTATGTATATTAAAGAGACTGTTAATATTTGATATGGAGTATAGTGTTGATAATTCTTGTACAGCTTGTAATATTCATTAGTCATCAAGATAAGATATCAATTTATTCAACACAGTATATCATACATGTAAAATATATAATAAGAGCTATGTTATTTAGAGATTGTCCTGGTGAAGAATAATATTGGGAGCACTACAAGTCGGCAATCAGGAGTTGTCGGGATTGATCACCGCAAATAACTTTGGTTTATTGAATTTCATCCTAGCTGATAGCTGTTATCTCCTGTGATATCCCTTCTATCATTATTTACTTAGAAGTCTTCTGACTGTGTAAAGAGCAAATCTGATGTACCTGAGGTTTTTAATAAGAAATTAATAAGTTCATGTAGTCGTTTTTAGACAGTTTTATAATGCGCCAATGCATTAATATTTTTCTGGTATGTAAGCTTATTGTTTATAAGTGATCGTGAATCAATGATCAATATAGTAGCAAAATTAAAGATGAAAATAGGAAATATATTGAGGTAAACATACAGCGAATAGGGAAGTCTTGGAGTGGGTTTTCCCCATTTGCTTTCCACTATAGGCTACGTGAAGAGCACTCGTTACTGAACGTTCAGCTATATTACGCGCTAAGCTGCTAGCTTGCTAGCTTCTATTAATTTCTAGCTTATGCAAATGCTGGCTACTGAAAATATTGCAGATCCATATGCCATCACCAAAAATCTAGAATCTCTCATAAATTGTCAAGTTTTTGAATAAACTGGAATTAGAGGGTTTGTATTGTTTTTAATATCTTTTAAATGGAATACATAAAATACAATCTGTGTTTCATAAATTTAATCTTCCGAAGATTTTATTTTCTCCACAATTTGTGACTTTGTTTCCCTTCCCATCTTCTATTTCAATAGTATTTTGTTACACCTGTAAACAATAATCTCCAAGAATTTAAAAATCTAATCCCATCCGCGATCTCTAATCTCTATCACAAATTTTCCACTGCTCTTGTTTAAATTTCTTACAGGGGTATTGTTTCAGGAATGATATTACATCAGAATCTCCCACTTCGCAGTTTTTAGATTGATCAAAATACGATTATAATAAACTGAGGACGCCCCTAAGTATTATTGATCGAATCTTCTCAAATCACAGCTCATTATTCTCAGCTTGTGGACCAAAATCATATGTCATGAGTCAAACTTGGTCAGGATCTGAAAATTTCACTCCTAACCTGAACGTAGTGTTTTTCAATACTATTAGTACTGTCACCTGGTCATATGGGACATATATATGATTCATATATTTATCTCATATTGATCAGGATTTTAGAGTTTTATTTTACGAAAAGTTTAATGAACGGTGTTTCTGCCTTTGAACAGTTTTGTCATCGACAGAAAGATTGTTTATTTCACTTGTTATCAAAATTATTGTAGTTTCTCTTTTGTTTTTCATAACAAACGTGCTCGGCTTGTGCGACTGATAAAAATATGTATTTGAAATGGCTTCATGTTTGGCATTGACTGAGTTATATATTAATACCCAAAATTTTTACTAGTCGGTGTGTGAGCTCGTTCGTTAGGACTGAGAGTAAAAGTCCGGCTGTTCTGGTGAAGGGGATAGATTTTGTTCTTGTTTTATAATACAGTTTTCCTGTCACAGTTCGGGCAGTTTAAAGAGAATTGTATTATTGAATAAGAAGGGATCTGAACCCACTTCATTAGATCAGTTTTTTTATTTATTTTTCATTAATAATTAACGTCGCGATTAACCAGTGGATGCCAAATTGGGGGCCATTATCATAAAGGTAGGTGACTACTGAGTCATTTGTTTTAAATTTTCCATAACCACAACAAATTTAATCTTCACTAGCAGCCAAGCGAGTAGCCCTTGAAATATTTATCTATTTATTGTTATTTCATAATTTATAATTATAATTCTAATTTTTTTGTACAAATAATTTATTGTTTTGTTTTAATTATCAAAACCAGTACGATCATTTCTTGTTTTCATTTCCCCACCTTTACATACTCGGTGTAGGCACATATTGCTTACATATTGGGTGGAGGTTTATCCTGCCGTCCAGATCGTGTTTACAGTACCTATTTATTCAGCTATCCAAATTAATTGTAATCAGTTAAATCTTCAATCACGTGCTTCACAATACATTGGATTGATTCCCATAAAAATATAAAAAAAATCTAAATTCATCTCTTGTAATGATCAATATACGGTAGAAGAAACCTACTGTGCATAATTATAAAAAATAGATTATGCCCTATGTAACATATTCCAATCATTATTAATAATAGCCTACCTAGCTAGCATCCACTCACCATCTTTATACTTGCTTGGAATTTGACATTAGAATTTTATTTATACTGAAGAGATAATAAATGAAACATCACGCTACCATACTTATACAGTTTGAAGCAGTACCTGACTCATTACATCACATGGATGGAAGTTTTCCCATAGATATTGCACAAGATTCACGTTATTCTTCAGCCAGACGCTAACCACTGATTATGTCGACACTAATGTAATTCTTTGTAATTTCGTAACTTACATATGAAAGAGAAAAGGTGATGAGGAGTAGTAGCAATAATTTCCCGTTTACTTGAAGTGAGAAACGTTGTCATTGATGAAAATTTATCGTAATGAGATCTCGTTACATTCCAAGGCTTTAAACGGAAAACTGAATGGGACTATTCCAGTTTTTTTTTCAAAACATGTAAACGTTCTTTCATGCTCAAGACTGGATTAATGAATGGCGTAAATCTAGGTGATACACAGGCAAAGAATCCCGTTTCCAATTTGTTTCTTCTTTTTATTGGTTTTTCTACTAAAACTCTAATTAACTCTTATACATTTAATTGTCTTGTTTTCAATGAGTAATGCATTCTAAGTGAAAATCTCTCTGCCCTTCCTTAAACTATGTAGATCTATTTGTGCATTGCAGCTGCAAATCATACTGAATTTCAGGATCATTAATAAAAGTCTAGCATTTCTCGTGAAATCTCAAAGTTTTGCATAATATTAAAATTCAGTTGTCAGTCAAGAGATTCTCTATGTCTGAGAATCACGTAAAGAATAATATTTTTCAATTTTTTTTTCAAATCAAATTTAATTTATTGCCAAATTCATATAAATAATTTACAAATGCATGAAAAACAAAAATATATAACATATCTATCTCGTTAGTTCCAAAAGCTTGGGCTTTGAATTCGACTACTCTTGAATTCATTCAACTTCCGTTGCCGCATTTTCTACTGTGCCAATTTATATCATGTTCTATCACCAGATCAAGGTCTGTTGAAAGACCTTTTCTATTGAACTTGCATCAGATGGGTTCCAAAGTAGCAATAAGTACGAAGGTAAGTTCTATTACCTATCTGTGCTAAGAATGAGTGCTAGAAATAACTTGGGGTCTATTATTTTCTTCAACTACCGTACTCATTAATGTCTAAATTTGTATGTCTATGCTTTTATAAGAAGGAATAAATTTCATTATATTTTAATTTCGATTGTACAACAAGAAAGGTACGAGAAACCGTTCGTTTCAATTTTCATTCCCAATCTTTCAAATTATGTAACTGAATTTATTTATTTCAGCCCAAATACTAGATGCAGTTACGTCTAATTCTAATTTTCTTCTGTAGAAATATATTACACTTAATATTTCAATTGAGTGATTCCTTGAATAAATGAGTGATTGTAAAACCGTGACTTTTTAAAACTGTATCTTTTTATATTTTTGATAATGTATCTTCCCTAGATAAATGGTCTTATAAGATTAATAATAAGAAAACAAGGATATTGTCAAATTTCACAAAAAAATCCTTGTATATTGTCCCAGACAATATCCTTGTTTTCTTATTATGGAGAGATTTCACAACATCACCATCAATTCTATTGGTCTTAAGATTCTTCGAAATATTAAGGAAAGACTCATATAATTATATGAGTCTCATATAGAAATACGATTATAAGTCGAAATACGATTTCGATGTATTCAAATAAAATAGGTAACTAATAGTTTTTCATAACTATACATTTCTACTCTAGAGTAGAGGTACAAGTAGTAAATTACAATAAATTATAGTATTGCAATAGACAATAATAGAACAGTTCGTTTTAGCTCTGTAAGAAGAATCTATAAGAGCTAAATGTGATCTATCTCTGTGACTATAGTACGGAGCTAAGTGATCTTTTGAAGCATAGTCTGATATAGACAGATGGATGGACTGGGGCTATCCAACTCAATGGACGTCCTGCGAGCATCTTAATAATTTTTACCAATGGTGACAATCGGAGTCAGCTCGCACAAATTGGTGAGTAGACTTTGTCACAAATTGTGACGTCACATCCTGGCCTTTGATCGGTATCCAACATCAAACCCCCATCCCTCAGCCTAAATAACTTAACACCACGACCAGAACTTCACTTGTAGCATCCAAACGAGCATATTCTTCTACAATTGACAATAAAAGACCAATTACACACCAATACCTTCTTCAGAGTTTATCAAATTCAATATAGGTGATAACCTGTACATGTGAAGTATATTATACAGCAGAGCTTGACATTTATGTATGTCTATAGTCTATACCTATATAAAGTCAGTGGGACATAAAGTTACATGCGACCAAGAAATTTTCAAAAAAAAATTATTTGCAAACAATATGAAAAATAAATATAGGATTTTGAAGAATTTGTTTATGTAACTTATTTTATTTTGCTTTGTGACTAATTTTGTTAAAATACATCAATTAATTGTGGGAATGCTCTTCATTATTTTGTTGATTGAAAATTGTGAACATTCTATCTTTTGAAATGTGATCGTCATCTATACAGGCTATTTCAGGCATTTGAGGAGTAATTTGTGCCAAATTACCTACTCAATGTGTTATAGAAATTAATTCATTTTTGGAAACAGCCATTTCAATCAACAGTTTGTCGAATCAAGCAATACAATACCGGTATAAGAGATAATAAAAGAAAATATCCTATGCTTGGAGAATGAGAAAGAGAATTAAGGAAAGGTAGAAGGTGGAGAAGATACCTAGTCCTAGATGTCTAACTTGGTTTAATCAATATTTCCAGGAGAGATCTTTCAATGGAATGGAGTCTAGCCAATATTTGCTCAACTCTCGAGATCATCTCTTGCTTTTTGTTGTGTGGGAGACTCCTCGACTGACCATCTTATATAGAAGTGTACATACACATGTCTTCACCTCACTGCACGATACAGTATCAAGTTCTATGTGTGCTTCAGCCTATAATCTATGTTGATACATGCGTGGGAAGAATCGAAACATTTGTATCATACAGTTATTAAAAGACGAGTCTATGTGATAGCCAATCAACTTCTGTTTAAATTTTTTGTTATTATTCAAGATTTTTTCATCTTTACACCTAGTTTGACAAAAAATATGTTACTTCATATTGACAGAAGATTCATTAAAAAAAACTGAATTAATTCTCAATGCTGCTCAACCAACATTTTGCAGGGTACCTATAGCCTATACCCTGTATATTGAGAATAATCATTACTTGAATAATAATAAAGAAAGAGGATTTCATAGATAATTTACTAGTACTCATTGACCCATGAAAAGGCCTAATAGGCCTATGTGGGCAGTTATTATTCCATTAGGTATATACAGAATCTTTGGTAATCAGTGCAATTGTACAAAAACAATTTATTTCTATCAATATTTATAGATACCTATCTTTACTATTTCTTATAAAAATGAAACTCCAAATGTCATCATGTCTTGAGTTTTATTTTACACTGTTGTTATATTTGTGCTGCATACATTATTGTGCCCTGTTTTGAAATGTTACAATCATCTATAATTTTGACGAAATAAACTTAATTCAATTCATTCTCGGTGGTTCGGAACCCATCTAGACTCATCTCTCGTCATCATCCGAACTTTTCCTTCAGCCTTCACTTCAGCCATTACCTTAAGCCTGAAGCTTATTTGGGCTTTACTTTCAGCAAAAAATAAATATAATATTGAAGTACGGTAATCAGTTTTATTAATTTTTCATCTACTATTTACTATAATTATTACTATAGCCTACTGTGTTTCTCAGAATTGGCCTACATTCCAAATGAGGTTTTAGAATGGTAGAATACTATTACATATTTTTAATGTATTCTTTATTCATACATTCATACAATAAGTACATCATCAGAATGATAGGGAGAGAAAAAATAAGGTATTTTGTATTTAAGGTATTTTGTATTTTTTATATTTAATTGTGCTATTCCTCTCCCAAATTCAGATAAGGTTACACATAGTCCGTAAAAGAAACATTAAATGAATGTTAGAATTATATACAAATTTAAGGCATATGAGTCAGTAGCAATAGGATTCTACTTATTGTGTCTCTTATTACAATAGCGTTATTGACAAACAAGAAACAAACATTCACTATTTCAAGAAATTGAATTCTTCCAATAATCTAAGAATCTTCTTCACTACTCATGATTGAATACAAATGCCGGTACCTCCCTGTCTGACCTAATAATCACCTTCACACAATAATCTTCAATAATAATAGGTAACCGGGATTCATTTCAAGGTTCTTCCTAGTATCACAGTAATTTCTGATTGATTCAAAAAATGTGACAATATTCATGAATACAGGCTAGGGTGGAAATTTCAATATTGGTCAACATACTTTAATATAATTTCAATTAAACTTCAGCCTTCCAATTTTTTCAGTCTAGTTATGCAACGTATTTTCTTTGCAAAGGTTGAATGGCTGTCGTGCTGAACATTGACTAATATCGAGTGGAAAAATTTGGAAGAGACGCGTTGAATAATAACAAGCTATCGTAGTTCAATAGAGAGAACAATCAATAATGACCGGAGATCAAAAGCACATTGTGATGAAGATGGCAGGTGGTGATAATTAATTTTGATGGCACTCATCTCAGCTCTCAGCGGCAACCAAGACCATGCTTCAAGGTTACTCTTCTCAACAAGAGCAAAAAGGTCATTGGGAAAATTCTTAAGACGGTATCACAAGTTGGGTGCAGATCCTTATCAATCAATCACTTTCTGTACCTACTTAGGATGTTTGAAAAAATATAATTCCATAAGGTAAAAATTTAAAAATATATTATTTTGAATATAATTGTGAGTTAATTAACTCTGACGCAGTGGGCTAATGATCGATACACTTCACTAAAACCATAAAATACATAAAAATGACGACTTGCAAACTATATAATTTGTGTTTTTTCGCTCGTTAACAGAATTAATGCATTACCTCTTTTGGGGCGCGTCTATTCACGCGTATAGTAGTGAGACCTAACTTAATTTTAAACTAATACAATTTTGTGCAACACATTGCAAAAGCTTTATGAGATCCGAGTCTCCAACTAGAGACACGGTGCTCATATGTCCAATCCTAACAAGGAACCCTTTTTTGCATTATTAACATTTCATCTAATAGGCTTCTTGGTTCCCATGTAACTTATATTTGACAAATTTCCATATTAATATTTTGCTTCATATTTTTCTTGTCAGTTCTCCTGTACAGTGATTTGAAATGTTCTTCTTTGAGTCGAAGATTCAGCATAATATTCGAGGCACTGAATCAAGAACGTGTAATATCATTAGAGTTTCATCCAATTTTGGAATCATTAGCTTGAAAGTTAGTAATGTCACGTGTTCTATCTTGACACAAAATAGCATCACGTATGGTGAGAATGCTTGAGGCGACCATGCATGAAACAAATACCTAATACTACATCACAAGGTATGAAGGTTTTGTGAGCTGCAGAACTATAAACTGTTGCTTGTTATACGACTTTGACACGTGAAGTGACTATAGGAAGGAAGGGAAATAATTAGATGTAGACTACGAGTTTGTTGATACGAGTAGGAGAGAGAGAGAGAGAGAGAGAGAGAGAGAATAGAGAGAGAGAATACATTTCTGTAATGAGCCAACCAGAGGTTTTAGATGCGGTCTGTGTGTTTCATGTGGGACGTCAGATGTAGGATTTGGGTTTAGACAGGAGAAAAACATTAGCACAAGGCATACGGCAAAAGCTATCTCTCGCGAGAGGTGAATCCCAATCTTATCTATTTCAGGATCTTGCAAGAAGGAAAATTCCTGTTAACTTACACGTTGATTAAGCCACAGATTCAAATTATTTCCATGTTATTACTCAGTTTAGTGAAATACGTCAAACTCCTGTGAAAACCAGTTCCATTTGATATACAGTATATGATAAATCAGTTCTCCGTTAATTTTCATCAATGTATCAGAGCTTAGTTCTCTACTAATGTGCGTGCTATGAGGCCCTTTTGTTCAATTATCATTTGAAAACTAGAAGCAACACGTCTATGATAGATAGTATTCATCTCATATTTAAGAAACATTACACTGAATAGATAGGTACAGTTTATCCAAAAATAAAAATGTTTCATACAATCTTTTATTAGGATGAATAATTTCCATGAGAGGCTAGTATGCTAGAGCCATAAAAATCATTGATTTCCTACCATAAAGGTTTATCATTCATCCTCTACTAATAGGCCTATAGTAGCTAATATATTCAGACACTACATAGTTAGCTATCGATATAGACAAATATAATTTTATTTTATTGGTACTGAGCAGGCTTCACTTAATTCTAAGAGGATCGATATTTTCAATCTATAATTTATTAAATTATTATCAATCCTAAATAATTTCTTTGCATTTTCCTTTCAACATGATTCAAACGGTATTTATGTATTTTTTATAATGCTTCATTTATTTATTCCTGTATTGGAATTTTTATATTGAAAATTGATATCGATATACGCTATTAGCAATCAATCTTGGGTTTTGCAGGAGTGCCAAATGTGTTAGTGTATTTTGACAAAGTTAGACACTTTTCATTAGTAGCCTATATACTGTATAAGGATTACTATTTTTCTCAACTTTGTATGAGGATTATTATTTTTATAATTATGACGAAATAAAATGAGATTTGGACTCTAAAAACGGATGTTATTAAAAAATGTACCTATGTGGTAAAAAATGTAATAGTTGAATTATTATTATTGAGTAAAACATTTCTTTGATGCTTTAATATTATAGTAAGCCTGTTTTTCAGTCAATCTTCAATAATTGAAGAATATTATTCTTTCAGGTTCTTTATTCACCTAATGGATATTGCTTATTTTTTCTGAATAACGAACGGTACCGGTAGTGTGGAAAATTGATGGAACCATAGTTCTCTTCATCTTTATGATAATTGATATGGCGGAAGGTGTGGCTCGTTCATCAATTGGGCTAGTCAGTCGGGTCGAGCGAGGGGTTTGTTACCACTGTCTGAAGAAATGGCTTTTGGTGGCCCTGAAAAGGGACCAAGATTGTTGCTGGTGGCCCTAAAAGGGACCAAGGCAGGCTAGATGTTTATTAGTCGTCGACTGGCGCGATACCACGCCGCGCAAGGGTCCCGGGCAGGTCCGTCTGGTGCGAGAGCAGGCCGGCAGGGGCTCAAGTCAATGGTTTGCAGTCTCCACTCTGGTTTACCCGGGCTACGGAGAGGGCTGACCGGGTGATCTACTAGCCAGAGGTCGTGCCGAATCTCTGCCGGGAGGACCTCCTCGACCACTTCCTTGTTTAGAAGGGGCCTTCGGTCAAACCCCGGGCAGGCAGGGTCGTAGGCTTCCGCTGCACACACTCCAATGTCGGTTCGGCACCCAACCCGCGCATCCAGAACCGCGCGCCAGTTGTTAAGCTGGGGCGCTAAGTCTTGGGGCGCAGCTGGCGCGGCGGTGTACAGCCTCAGCCTCTCCTCCACCTGGCGAAGCCGACGTAGGACCCTCCTCTTCTGGATTCGGCGGCCGGCTCGGTTCCTCCTAGGCATCGGCTGGGTAGTAGACAAGGAAGACACCTCAGGTTGCGGTTAGTCTCGCCGTGGTTCCCTCATTGGCCTGCTCGCTGCTCTGCTCCTGGTCTCGGTAGTGGTCTCGGCTGGTAGTGGTCTCTGGTAGTGGTCTCGGCTGGTGGTCTCTTCTGGCTCTTCAGTGGAAGGCTGCTAGTGAGCAAGTGCTATCGAGGGTAGCTGAGTAGCCCCCTTTTATTCACAGTCCCCGAGTTCACCTGCGCTGCTATTGGCCGGCGGTGCTCGGCCAATAGAAACGCAGGAACGGGTGGCGGCGACTGAGGCGCACCCTGGTGGCGGGTGGGTCAACCACTCATTTGGCTGATGCGTGGCGTGGGGAGCAGAGCAGAGCGGCAGGCTGAAAGGTAGCAAACGCGAGGGAGGTATCAATTCCCCCCCCCCCCATTTGAGGTAGCCACGGCGAGAATTTATTGATTGCAAAAAACAAGATACAATGTTTACAAAATATACAAAAGTGCCATTGGGCGATAATTTTACAGAAGTGAGACCAGAAGGGTCTCCCCCAACAGGTGGGTTGTGGTCAATAATTACAGAAATAAGACCAGAAGGGTCTCCCCCAACAGGTGGGTTGTGGTCAATAATTACAGAAATAAGACAAGAAGGGTCTCCCCCAACAGGTGGGTTGTTATTCCAAGAGATGTTGCTGGTCGGTGGTTGGAGCCGGGCATAGTTGAGTCTCGTACACCTTGATGGTCTCGTTGTCACGGGTGATCCAGTAGACAGCTCCTTGGTTGTGGGCGACTGTATATGGTCCCTTCCATCTGGGTGCTAGGCCCGCGTGGAATTTCTGAGCCTTGTTTGAGAGTTGATGATTCCGTGTGAGCACCTGGTCGCCGATCTGGTAACGAGGCTGTGTTTCGGCTATCGGGTCTCCCTTCCTATTGAGATAATTTTCTTGGTTCAACACGGCTTCGCGTTGGATTGCGGTTAGCGTGTGTAGATGCTGGTTAATATGGTCTTTGTATGGTTCGAGTTGATTTTCGGGCCAGTGGCTCCATTCCCCTGGCCATGGAAGGGTTTGGCCAAACAGGATTTGACTGGGGCTGTATCTTGTTGCCGTGTTCTGTCGATTTCGCAGGGTGAATAGCACGAATGGTAGTTGGTTCTCCCATTCTTGGTGTTGTTCTTGTAGGCGGATCTGTGGTCCCTTCTTGAGTTCCTGGTTCCTTCTCTCGGTAGGGTTGGCTCGGGGGTGATAAATTGGCGTGGTGTAGTGTAAGACTCCCCATTTGAGGCAGAGTTCGTTCCATAGTTTCCCCGTAAACTGAGTGCCATTGTCGGAGAATAGGATTTTTGGGTATCCCCATCTGGGAAACAGGTGCGTATCCATCGTGCGGCCAATCGTGTTGGTGTCACCGTGAGGCAGCGGGTAGGCTTCTATCCACCTGGAGAAAGAATCAGTGATGACCAATATGAATCGATTTCTTCGCTTGGAGAGTGGGTAGGGGCCCATCAGATCAAGACATACGGTTTCCCATGGTCTAGTAGACCATCGCGGTCGTTGTGTAGGTTCGTGATTCCGGTTGTACGCTTTTGAGCAGCTACACAGCAGGCAATTTTGTACGTACGCAGTTATCTGCGCCTTCATACGGGGCCAAGTGTAGTATGTAGCGATGTTTCGGTAGGTTTCGGTGTAGCCTGGATGTCCCATTAGATCATAGTCGTGATAGCGGAACAGTAGCCGGGTGCGAAAGTTGGGCGGTATGACTATTCACCAACCGTCGCATGTCTTCTTCTCCCAGAGTCGGTTGTGTAGGCGGTAACTGGTGAGGAATACTTGATCAGTTCCCGGTTGATCCTCCAACGGTCGGGGTTCGATCTCCATCCATCGTTGCACCTGCGCATTGATCTGGTCGTCTGTGGCCTGTGCTTTCCGAATCTCTTCTAACAGTTTAGTTTCAGTTGCGATGCTTGCTAGCGTAGCGGGTTCACTGGTGACTGGCAGGATGTCGGGAGGCATGGTTCATTCTAGTTGTTGACTGGTCTCCTCAACTTTTTCATTGTCGGGTTGCCGTGACAGTGCGTCGGCGAACTGATTCTCTTTACCCGGGCAGTGTTCTAGGGTGAAGTCAAATTCTTGTAGGAGCAAGGCCCATCGAGTGAGTTTGGCGCGGCTGTCCTTTGCAGTTTGTAACCAGGTAATCACCTTATTGTCGGTACGGAGTATGAATGGCCTGCCTTCCAGGTAAGGGCGATATTGCTTTATTGCCCAGACAACCACAAGGCACTCTTGTTCGTTACTGTGATACTGTTGTTCCGTGTGGTTCAGCTTGGCACTGGCGTATGCGATCACCTTACGGTCATTGTTGATTTCTTGGTATAGGACAGCCCCTATACCGACCTTGCTGGCGTCTGTCTGTAGGATGAAGGTCTTGGAGAAATCTGGTCGACAGAGTGGTTGGATGTTGGTGGTCAATGCTTGTAGGCGGCGGAAAGCTGTCTCTTCTGTTGGTGACCATTTCCATCGCGTCTTCGTGCTAAGTAGCTCAGACAGAGGCGCACAAACGTCAGCGGCGTTGGGTAAAAATTCTCGTAGCCAGCCGACTACTCCGAGAGATTCTCGCAGTTTCTTTCTGGTGGTGGGTGGTTGGGCAGAAGTCACAGCTAGGATAGCCTGCGGTTTTGCTTGGTTGCCCTCGGAGGTGATTATGTGACCGAGGTATTCAAGTTGCTTGCAGCCGATCTGGCATTTTGCTGCTGAGACAGAGAGATTGTATAGATTTAACCGTTCAAACACTTTGGCTAAGTGGAGTAAGTGTTCTTCCCAGGTATCTGAGTACTTAATGATGTCATCGAGATAAGCGTAGCAGAACTTGTCGATGTATCCACTCAGTACCTTGTTCATCATGGATTGGAAGCAGCTGGGTGCATTTCGTAGGCCAAAAGGCATGACCTTAAATTGTAGCTTTTTGCCGTAGGGAGTGGTGAAGGCCGTGTAAGGTCGAGACTGGGGTGCGAGTGGTACCTGCCAGTATCCCATCCGTAGGTCGAGTGAGCTGAATATTTTTGAAGTTCCCAGGCTTCGAATGACATCCTGTAGGGTCATCTGCGGTGCCGTGGCTGGAACGGTGATGGAATTCAGCCATCGGTAATCAATGCAGAACCGTGATGTGCCGTCCTTCTTGGGGACAACGACGATTGGAGAGTTGTAGGGCTAATCACTGGCTTCTACCAGGTTGCGTTCCTTGAGGGCGGCAACTTCGGACTCGATAATTTGCAGTTTCTCCCATGAGTATCAGTAAGGCCGCTGGCTGCATATTTCTGAGCTGTTGAGTTGAATTGTCATGGTGGCGGCCGTGGTGATGGAGGGTCGCATCTGCTCCATGAACAATTTTGTGTGTTGTTGCAGTAATACTGTTAACCGTCGGTGCTGGTCACTGGGCGTGTCTTCTAGTAACTTGTCAACCAGGTGAGTGTCCATCTCTACTGAGACTGGTGGTTGCGCTATCCAGAAGATCGTGTCTCGCTGCATCTTGCCATAGATTAGCCTGTCTTGCTCAAAGTCAAGCACTGCCTTATTCTCCCGAAACCATGGTCGTCCCAAGATGATGTCTTCGCGTAGGTCAGGTAGACCTAGGAAGGGAATATTTTGAATGTGCTGTTGGATCTGGAGTTCCAGATGTCCTTGTATGGCCGTTTCGCAGCTAGTGGGACGGTTGGACAGCAGTACAGGTAGCTTCAGCGGTTGGATCCGTGTACCGTGGTCGAGGTGGGCAGCTCTCACGAAGTTGTGCGTTGCGGCTGAATCGAGTAGAGCATGTAGTTGTTTACCCGCGAGGATGACAGGGATCTGGGGAAGAGTCTGTCCGTCTATCTGGATCACGGCTAGGTTCGGTGCTTGGCTGGGCGGAGGGCTGGTGATGGGGTTGTTGACTACTGGGGCGGCAGTGTTGGTGACCTTGTCGGTGACTGCGGCCAGGGCAGTGTTGGTGACCTGGTGGCTGACTGCGGCTGGGGAGTGTTGGTGACCGGCTGGTTGACGGCGGCTGGGTCAGTGTTGGTCAACTGGTGGCTGACTGCGGCTGGGGCAGTGTTGGTGACCTGGTGGCTGAATGCGGCTGGGTCAGCGTTGGTGACCTGGTCGTCGACTGTGGCGAGGGCAGTGTTGGTGACTCCGTCCATGACAGCGACCCCGGTAGGTGGCAGGTGCGTGTGGGTCACAGTTGCATGTTCCTCCCCAGGCTGGTGGTCGATGACACACTCATCGTCGGCTGGTGATGCTGTCCTCTCGTGGGCCAGTAGAGGCGCGGCTGCTGGGTGCTGTGGAGAGTCTCTGTCAGCCGGGAAGAGCAAGAGGTCTTTGGTGACATTGGAAGGAGACTTAGCGATGCTAGCAGGGTCTACGGTGGCGTGACGGGTAGGCGATCGATCTGTTGTGAGTGAGACGGTCATGAGTGACGGCTGGGTGGTTGATGCGCAAAGGTGTGCCGGACACGGTTGCTGTTGTGAGACGGTGACCCGGGTGACGACTGGTACTGGGTCATTCTTGATAGCCCATGGAGGTGCGGCTGCTAGGTACCGTGGAGAGTCTCCATCAGCCGAGAAGAGCGAGGGGTCTTCGGTGACGTTGGAAGGGGGCTTGGTGACGCTGGCAGGATCCACAGTGGCGTGACCAAGGAATGACTGGCTGGCCGGTTCGGTGACGGTTATCGCTTGTAGTGACCTGCGAGGCTGGCGCTGCAGGTCTTGCACCTCATCGTTAGTGTAGTGGACTCCTACTTTCTGTGCTGGAGGGGTGGAGTCCGAGTCTCTCCAGTATCGCCATTTCCCTGCCGTTTCTTCGCGAGTTCTGGGCAGTCACAATGAAAATGCTTGGCCGGGCAGTAATGACACTGAGGAAGCTGGTTGTAGTTGAACCTCGGCGGCGGCTCTCGATGGGGTGGCCCTGCGGGTGCCGTAGGTTGAGGCGGCTTATATTTTGGTCGACTGTTGAGGTCGGTTTCCAGGTCGTTGGCGATCATGATCAGCTCTTCATAGTTCGTGGGACGAGCAGCTCAAACTAGGGTGCGAAGCTCGGAACTCAGCTGACCGATGAGCAGGGCGATCACCTCGTCTTCAGCCAGGTTGGTTCCTAAGCGCTGCTGTAGTTGGAGCTTCTGATGGATGAATCGCTCCACTGGCTGGTTCGGTTTGTGGGTGGTGCCATAAAATTCCGTGTGAGCGGCTGCGATTTTATGGGCTCCCGAGAAATGGGCCTGAAGTCAGTCACGGAACTGTCCCAGGTGGTGACGAATTCTCCATAGTCTCTCCACCAGGCGGCAGCATCGTCTTGTAGTTGCGCTTTTAGAAGCATGACCCAGGTATAGCTGGGAATGTGGTGACCCTGTAGCAGCTCGGTGCACTGTCGCATGAAGGTGATGGGGTCTTCATGGAGCTTGCTGCGGAAGAACGGTAGCAGGGTCGCTATGCTGGTCAGCTGGCTGAGGTTGCCGGTGTAGCTGACGACTGGAGCCGGTAAGTTGGCCATGTTGCTGGTTGTGGTAGTGGCGTGACTAGAGGTTGACGGTGGAGCAGGCAGGTTGATGGTCAGCGCGCTGGGTTGCAGGGTGGTTGGTCGAGCGGGCTCGCTGGTGAAGGCGGGTGGCTGCGTTGCCCCGGTTTCGCTGGTGGAAGCGGGCGGCTGCGTCGTGCTGCTGTCGGTTTGACCGGTGGTCTGTGCAGGCCAGCCGGCGAATGTAGACTCGGTGTGCTGGCTGGTTGACTGCATTGAATCTTCGGTGGTCGTATCTCCACTGTCTCCGGCTCCGGTTCTAGTCGCTACCATGTTCAGGTGTTATGGGCGCCACTGGGAAATTGCCTGTTCCCAGACAGGTATTCTGAATTGAAAGATTCAGAGACACATTTTGTTGAAAGAAAATAAGTTTGAATTTTTTGTGTGAAAAATTCAAGACATACATTTAGATGAAAAATTTAAGACATACATTTAGTTGATAATTTAGGTTGACATTTTGTTTGAAAAAAAAGTTTTGACAGTGGTAACGGGTTACTGTATCTCCATACAGTGAGTGGCCCCACGTTGGCAGGCGCCAATAATTGATATGGCAGAAGGTGTGGCTCGTTCATCAATTGGGCTAGTCAGTCGGGTCGAGCGAGGGGTTTGTTACCACTGTCTGAAGAAATGGCTTTTGGTGGCCCTGAAAAGGGACCAAGATTGTTGCTGGTGGCCCTAAAAGGGACCAAGGCAGGCTAGATGTTTATTAGTCGTCAACTGGCGCGATACCACGCCGCGCAAGGGTCCCGGGCAGGTCCGTCTGGTGCAAGAGCAGGCCGGCAGGGGCTCAAGTCAATGGTTTGCAGTCTCCACTCTGGTTTACCCGGGCTATGGAGAGGGCTGACCGGGTGATCTACTAGCCAGAGGTCGTGCCGAATCTCCGCCGGGAGGACCTCCTCGACCACTTCCTTGTTTAGAAGGGGCCTTCAGTCAAACCCCGGGCAGGCAGGGTCGTAGGCTTCCGCTGCACACACTCCAATGTCGGTTCGGCACCCAACCCGCGCATCCAGAACCGTGCGCCAGTTGTTAAGCTGGGGCGCTAAGTCTTGGGGCGCAGCTGGCGCGGCGGTGTACAGCCTCAGCCTCTCCTCCACCTGGCGAAGCCGACGTAGGACCCTCCTCTTCTGGATTCGGCGGCCGGCTCGGTTCCTCCTAGGCATCGGCTGGGTAGTAGACAAGGAAGACACCTCAGGTTGCGGTTAGTCTCGCCGTGGTTCCCTCATTGGCCTGCTCGCTGCTCTGCTCCTGGTCTCGGTAGTGGTCTCGGCTGGTGGTCTCTTCTGGCTCTTCAGTGGAAGGCTGCTAGTGAGCAAGTGCTATCGAGGGTAGCTGAGTAGGCCCCTTTTATTCACAGTCCCCGAGTTCACCTGCGCTGCTATTGGCCGGCGGTGCTCGGCCAATAGAAACGCAGGAACGGGTGGCGGCGACTGAGGCGCACCCTGGTGGCGGGTGGGTCAACCACTCATTTGATTGATGCGTGGCGTGGGGAGCAGAGCAGAGCGGCAGGCTGAAAGGTAGCGAACGCGAGGGAGGTATCATAATACTGTAAACCATATTTTTTTAAAACTAAAAGTACATTCCATGAAGGGTCACCATAAATTAATAATGTAGGGAGTAGGGATGATAACAAATAATATTTTCAAAATATTGATATTTTGGAACCTTGGTATTGAGTAACTTATCCATAAGTTACTCCATTTCAGCCCATTTGTTTTTTTAATAAAGAATTATAAGTTTGTACAGTCCTTTCCTTAATTATATTATGAATTTAAACATATCTTTATCAAATGAAATTAAATGTGGATGTAATTTGCAAAGGTGATTGAAGTGTTTTACTGACTTTTCTATTATTTATTTTATTAATATTTGTGTTTAATGTAATTTTTAATTTGAAAGCCATTGATTTTGTCTTCATATTGTAGATATTTTTAATCAGGTACTACTGTTTTGTGCAGCCTTATTTAATATAAACATTGATATAAAATTTGTAAACAAAATTATTAATAATTCAAAAATGCACTATTTAAAAAGTAGAATAATATTTTATGCATCAGCTTTAAA
Source organism: Nilaparvata lugens (assembly GCF_014356525.2). Classification (NCBI taxonomy): domain Eukaryota; kingdom Metazoa; phylum Arthropoda; class Insecta; order Hemiptera; family Delphacidae; genus Nilaparvata; species Nilaparvata lugens. Next base: position 18,899,412 of record NC_052508.1, read on the forward strand.
ATGAGGGCCTTTAACACACAAGTTAGATGTAAAACTGTTGTATATACACTATTTTATCCATCGGGAACCGTGTTATAATGTTCATCGACTTTATGTTCACATTATTGTATAATTTTGAAAAAAAAAAAACATTTCTGAAAGACCTCTGTTATGGTATTGATTGCGATGTTGTAATGTTTACATTATAACATTGTTGTGGATAAAGGCTACTAACGCTCCAGTAATAAGTTGTAAGAAAATGAATTACTCTCTATTCTTTATTATACCCGGTTTTATAATAGGAATCTATTTAGTTTCTTTGGATGCCTTTTCATCATAATTTTCAAGATGGAAGTGCATTTGATTACAAATTCAGTAGTTGACATCAATCTTTGTAGGTAGGTATAAAAAGGTTGACGGTACCTACAATATGAAGCCTTATAAAGTCCATAGAACATTAAGTGTAAATGAGAAGCATTTAAAGAAGTCTTCTTCTATGGACATAAATAGTCAATCACATGGAAATCTGAATCTTCTGTGATTTCTTCATCTAGTAAGTATTTATTCAGTGCATCAAGATCAAGATTTTGTTTGGCAATTGGATCACAAGAATTCTCGTCAGCAAAGAAATACTGCAGAAGTTTCTCAGTACTCTTAATTTGAGGTTTATATTCTGGTTTTAATCGTTTATTAATAATTATCTTTGATCTCTGCATCAGTTTTCTAGTGGTGGTTTGTTTAGAAGGTTCATAAATGCCCATCAATTTCTGAGCACTGCTATCAAATTGCTTTAATAGATTGCGCGACCTTCTGGCTAGTGACAACTGTGCTTGTTCATCAGAATGCACCTCCAAAATTAAGGCACGATAGCGGGCCGAATTCAAAAAGTCCTCTTCAAATTGTAGTCGCTTGTGTTCTGCTTCTAGAGCACGAAACATCTCCAAAATTGATAGAGAAGTGTTACTGATATTAAAGCACTGGTTGAAATAGTCCTGAAGATGAGCAAATGTAACATGGTATTCCTGGCTAGAGAGTATCTTACTAGCACTTGAGTTTTTAACAATCTCTTTAGCATAATTCTCTGCATCCACGCGATCTTTCTCATAGGCTTTGATATGTTCTTCCTTTCTAGATACCTTTTCCTCTAATTCGACAATCAACTCTCTAAAATACCTGTCAATCGGTTCAGTTTCTTTTATTAAACTTTCTGCCATCTCTTCAAGCTTTTGTGAAACCAAAGTATCTGTAAAGCAATATTCTTCTAATTCATTGAAAATCATGAAAAGTTGAGCAGTTTCCTTGAAATACATATCAGTATCTCCTTCTTCAGCTAGGGCTTCATCGATTGAACCATACTTTACATTGTAATTCTCCTTCCAAGAATTAGGACTGATAGTGTACAAGAATCTTTCACAATCTTTACATTTGTCATAGCGATCTTGTAGTATACTGATTTCATGCTGTATTGTCTGAAGGTCATTGATAGTGTTTTCCAAATTTTCAGTTTTCTCTTGGTTCATTCGTCTTAAATTTTCAGCTTCCAAGCATACAGCTTTAGTAGATTTGTAATCGGATTCTAAAAACATATTGAAGCTTTTTGATTGGAGATTTAATTTTTCTCTTAGCCTATTTATAACACTTATTCCTTCATTATATTGAACTTCTTCTTTAAGATAATTTTCATTTTCAAATCCAATCATCAAATTATCTCTTAAATTTTTATGAAGCATTTTCGTATATTCCTTCCTATTGAATTGAGAACTCCTCTTGAAGCCTTTCTCGAAATCTCTCAAAAGCGAGTTTCCTTTTCCAGCATTTTTTAACGTTGTCCGACTATGAATTTCGGTTCTTTTATATTTTTCAATTCCTTCAAAATAATTATTGGTATCCGAGCTGTATTTTCCAATGTAATTTCTCAGAATAGAGTTTTTGATACTCATTTTACAGGACACTGTAATAAAACACAGGACAAACACACTGTTGCCTATCCTTAAAAGTCCCAGTTGAAATTTTTACCGTACTCAATTTTTAAAACTCTCCAACTAACAGCATTTTTATTTAAATTTACATTTGAAATAAATTTTTTATTATTTTCAAAATTTAATTAAAGTAGGCGTACTGATATCACACACTTCTTTGGAAATATTTCATTTTTTAGCTCACTGTACAGTATTCTTAACTTATATGAGTATAAAAATAAACAAAACAAGTAAAGGTTAATCAAGTTTAAAAATCAGACAAACAGGTGTTGTTTTGAATTCGATATTTTGTTTAGTAATTACGTTAACACCACTACCACAGAATAGGTATATGTATACTGTGCCACTACAACAGTTACTATAAAGTAGATAATAGTAATACTCAGAGACCTTAAAGAGATATCATCTTTAAGGTCTTTGGTAATACTAGTAGTTCGGAAAACAGTAGAACTCACTACACTTACTAACATCGCTACTCACACACGTCCGCCTATTCACACACAAACACACATACAAATTGGATATGGAGTATGATGATATAAATGCAATAGAATCGATGAAGGAAGCTGAGAAATAGAAGTTCTTTACACTTTTGAGCTAGGATGCACAATTGAAGAGATAAAAATCTGAAACTTGAAATGTACGACTTTAAAAAAAACATTCGAATTCCAAAAATTTGAACATGTGATACATAAAATAATTCCACCTTGTTGCGCTGAAGAATAAAGGTCCACAAATTGAGCTCGGAAGCACGGTCGAAAAGATAAATAATCTGAAATATGGATTGGGACTTTAAAAAAAAAATCCGAATTCCAAAATTTAAAAAATTTGAACATGTAATACTTGAAATAATAACGCTTTGAAGCGCTGAGAAGAATGAGCCCAATTTGAACCTGATCCGATAAAGTATTGAAAAGTTAGGTTGATTTTTAGGGCCGCCATCTTGAAACGGGTATGAATTAGACATTTTTAAATATATACGTTTCTGCGCCTTGTTTCGAAGTACTTGTATACCAAATTTTATCCAAATCGGACCATAACTGCCAATGTAACTGCGGTACAAACAAACAGACAAACGCCGATTGACTTGAAACATAGAATTCGCTTCGCTCATTCAACTATAAAAGATAAATAGTAACTGAAGTAACCATCTAAGGCCCAATTCACACTAAAGTTACGTGGCGGTGACATGGTGTTGACTTTTTTCCACTTCCACGCCACTCTTATATAAACATATGGCCAATGCACACTGAAGTGACATGCCACTGGCGCACTTTGCCATCACTTGCGGTACACGCCACCGACAAAAAAAACCTATTGAATGGACTAGAAGAAAACGCGAATAGAATTAAAATAGTCCAGTCAAGAAATGCCCAAAAAAGGAAGAAAGGGAAAAGTTGGAAGAACAATTTTTCACCTTGCAGGTCTTTCAAGGATAGTTAGGAAGTAAGCATGTCAAAATTCCCCACCCCTACCACCTTTGCTGAGGATCTGCAGGGTGGTGGTTCGAAGGTACCATTTTATGGTTTTTTATTTATTTATTTCATTGACAATTTTTTTGCATATATCTAGAAAAATATGCTACACTTTTCGAATTATACGCTCTTGAAGGTGTGAAATTTAAGAGAAAACCTCTGTTGCCTTCAATTTATTTCATATTCTATCCTTTCAAAGTAACAAAGTTGTAGCTGGGATTAACTCTTTGAAAAGGATTGGACACCTTTTACCTTTTCCTACTAAAATCATGTTAGTTAAAACATTGATATTCCCCTTTTTTTCTACTGTGACTTAGTGACTATGGACATGACTGTTCAACTTACTCAGAGATTGCAGCGCGCTCAGAATTACTGTGTGCGCTTCATCTTTGGTTTACGACGTGACGAACATATTACTCAATACTTTGGACAGCGCAAACTTCTAAGACTGCACGAGTACAGGAGTCTCCATGCACTCATGTTCCTCTTCAAACTCTTGAAATCTCGGTCTCCCAATTACTTGGCAGCGGGGTTTCGCTTCATGGGTGATGTTGGGGGTGGGACGCCCATTGTCCGTTCCAATTCACAGAACTGAGCTATATAATAAGTCATTTTATGTTAGTGCGATTAGATTATGGAATTCACTGCCAGCTCGACAGTCAACGCCGGTTCAGTGCGGCTGTCGTGGCGTGGATCAGGGGGGGAGGGCTTAATTAGGCGGTTTTACTCTACGTTCTTTAGAGTTGTAAGTGTGATTGTGTGTGTGTGTGTGTGTGTGTGTGTGTGTGATGTTTTAATGTTTTGTATGAGTGAGATTTATTCACTATTAAGATTTCTTGCTTTTAGTTTTCTCGTTTTTCCTCTTAATTTATTCAATTTGTAGTGAATTGATTCAGTTGTTTCCTTATAATTTTTAATTATCATTTAATTTCAAATTGTAATGTATTATTATTTTTATGTAACTTATAATCGTGGGTTAAATGGAAGAGGGGGCTTCTATTGCCTCAATCGATTTCAACGATTGATGGAAAAATCCGTGCTGATTGTAAGCTTTAAATAGAGCATTAAATTCTTTCCAATGCAATGCATTAACTATTTTATGCATGTCCCTACGAACAGTTTTGGTGTGGAATCTCCACTTTAGCAACAGTAGATCAGTTGACAGAGAGCACAATTTTCGCGACTTTGCAGCTTTGTTAGGACTGGACTAATTAGAAGGTGAAAATATCAGAAGTCTTCATCCCTACACCTAGTAATTGAGAGATGATGATGGTGCTTTAAAAGTTCAAATAGAGATAATATTGAGCATTGCAAAGCCACTTGCACAATTATTTCTGGAATACAGTATCAGCCAACGAAACAGGATAATTTGATATAAAGTAGGCCTAATTAGTTGTTGCAAATCAATTTCATCAAGTAATTGAAAGTGCTTAAATGAATATAGATACGCTATTTTCGTTTATGAGCAACTAACAAGAAAAGGTCATTCTATTTGATTAATATTATAACTCTAATGATTGTGTACCATTTCATTTAATATTACAATCAATACATCATTATCCTATTCAGTCGAAAAAGGTAGGTTTTATTTGATAATACAAGGTGCGCCAGAGAAACTTACAAATAAGTCTTATTTGAAAGGTCAATGAAGTACTTTAGTTATTGTTTTAATATTTTTTTATACGAGAATACAATATCCCTATTTTTCATGAATACTTGAAAATAACACAGATCAATGGCAACCCCCATTGCGCATACACTGATGAAATCGAATTTTTAAATTTGTATCGTTGCAGTATATCAATCGGTATGTTGGCAATGGTGTCGCGAATGTTGTTCTTGAGGTGTGCTATGGACCGTGGTCGATCGAAATTAACCAGGGATTCCAAATAACACCATAAAAATCGCATGAGCCTCGTCACTGAAAAAACTGACCGCGTCTTCAGGCAGGTTGACAATCAGCATATCACATGCATTTTGACGGGGAACAAAATCGCGTTCACCGTTCAGTCAATTCTTCAACAACAGCCAATTTATAGGGATGAAATTGAAGGTCTTCATGGAAAATTCGTCGAACAGTGGAGTCAGAAAGTGCCATAGCAGCTGCGTGTTTGCGAGCCGAACGCCGAGGAGAACGCACAACTGACTGCCTCACTCTTTCGATATTTTCTGGAGTTCTGATGCTTCGTTTCCATTTCTGAAGTCCATTTCTTCGTTTCTGAAGTCCATTTCTGGGTTTAGCGACACTCCCACACTCCCGAAATGAATTAACCCATGACAGAATCGAATTACGGCCAGGAACGAGTATGTGAGGAGGAATTTCAAATCGAACGCGGATGGCACGAGACCAGAGCATGATAGATACTTACTTGAGGGAGGATAAATTTGGGAACATCCCCCTCCAGATGCACCCCCTCTACACGGCCAATTCACCGCGCTGGACTCTTTTCAAATAAGTAAGTTTCTCTGGCGCACTTTGTATTATGATTCCATAAAATAATTAATACCAGACTCGTAATATCAAACTGGTCTTGCTTCTATATTTCACGTTCTGTTTTACTAAAAGTCTATGTTTCTGAAAGCGCACCTGAATACAGAGTAGTTGAGCATTTTACCAACTAGGAAAGTTAAATGAAAAGGCAATCGGTATGGTTGACTGGTTTAAAAAGACGAACTATTTAAGTATTGTTAGTTAACGAAACTATCAATTCTCAGTAAGTATTCAATAATTGAAATAATTACTGAGGTAATGTTGGAATATTTACTTTCCTCTTACTTCTGCTACCAACAATATTATGGTTCAAAGATCTGCTAATTGCCAAAGTTCATTGAATATTCTTTAAATTATCAGGGTTATTGCGTCTTCAGTGATGAAAATTGTTATCAATAGGTAACTAATAAGTTATCAGTTGTTGATGCTCCTCGATAGACTCTTTGACCATTGTATTGTGTCAACATTGATTATAACTCAAATTATAGCTTGAACTTATTGCAAGCTCCATAGTTTCAAATATCTCAATGTAAAATATTGTAATGTTGAAAATAGACCATGTAATGTAATACTTGTTTTCAATGAATTCCCGTGAATAATGTAGGAAATGTAGAAGTTGAAATTGATAAAATAGTCTATATATTCTCCTATACATGGTTACATTATTGGCTGTAAGAAATTCTTGACTTTTTTAATATGATCACAGATATGTTTCAATTGATTATTCAAAGTCTTTGTGAACAAGTTTACAGAAGTGAGACGTTTTTGTTTCTAGAAGAATTTCAGGAGTGTCAAATTCCAGAACTTCTCCATCGCCCATCACGAGAACCCTACAAAAAAGCATAAACATAGAATATAGTAGATTATTTTCAATTTTTTAATGGATTAGATTACCAGTAATATTGTTATTCATGAGGTGACTGTGTGGTTCGTATTTATGCAATATATAGAGTACCACAATCGAAAATGGTATTGTTTATGCTTTTCACCAAACATAATCAATATTTTAGCTTAGCGATAGAGTAAAGGATGATTTGAAAATGTACGTCAGAAAGGAAATTGAATCATTATCAGCAATAGAATAGAATCACGCCTCATAAGTTTCGAAGTTTTAGTATTGTAAGGATAAGAGGCACGTAATACGTAATAATCATTAGTTTTCCTTGAATTAATTATACCAAATTAATTGAGAGTTCTAAAAAAAATATAGTATATTTAGTATTAAATATAAGAAAAGTATTTTCCACTGATTGTACTCACATACTGTAATTTGTGTAGATGTAATGAGGTTAGTGGTGCTACAAATTAGGAAGCTATGACATATACATCGACAGCAGTATGCTAAAAGTTACTATCAGTTAATGAAATAACAATATCTTAATATTTGGATACAAAGATAAATAAAATAAGCTCTAATTTGTAGCTGAGAGCATAGCGTATCTATTCAACGCAAAATTATAATATTTCAATCAGTAAATAGCATACTGAATTTACGATTCCACTAAGTTGTGTATGGATTTATTTCAAGGAGAGTCTATTCTCACATTTAATTAACTATGATTGATATTATTCATGTAATAATTTTACCTGTCACTATTCATAATGGTGGAGATGCGATGGGCAATTGTCAAAACAGTGCACTGTCGAAATGATGTCCTTATTGTTTCCTGAATCTTTCTATCAGTTTCCTCGTCAACACTCGCTGTCGCCTCATCAATGCATAGGATCTAAGCACAAAAGTAGAATATAAATAAATGCTAAATGCATTGATTGTAGTTCAAGGTTCGAGAATAATTGTTTGTAACGTTATCATTGGAATATTGCAATATTATAGTGAATAGTTGATTGGGCCAGCTATAAAAATATGAATAGCTTGATTTGAACAGAAATATACTCAAAAACGTATCAGGTAATTTTTGTCTATCACTATATTCAGATACTTGACCATTCATGATAATAGGATGGGTGAAGAATTAAAAAAAAAAGAGATTGACAATGGTGTAATAACCGAAACCGGTCTTTCTAAGTATCAATAAATCTGTGGTTTTTTGACAATTTCTTAGTCTTTTTCATTCAATAAGAACATTTATCAATTAACTCCAACAAATGATGAATTCTTCAATTTTTTATTTTGATTCCCCTCTGAACCACCTGAATGCCTCATTTTCTGTTAAATTTGAATTTTATTCAGAAAAACACGTTAAAAATTTGGAAAAAAAAAGATTTTCTACACCGCAGAGACATGGAATAATGAGGTTTCAATCACTATTCCAATGTGTGTCTTCTATAATCTATTATACAGAGTGAGTCATATGTATAGGAACCCTTTAATAAGTTGGAGACTGTTGTATATATAATACTGTAACTTTCAGGATAAGTTATTGGTCGTATAAATAAATATCTTTATTTGCAATCGGGGCCACGCCCCATACAAAGTCATAATCATCATGATACAAACAGACAAAATACACAAACAATATGAAAACATTGATTATAATTACAAACAGAATTACAAACACAATTCATTCAATTGAGTGAAAAGTCATGATTAAATTGCTGCGATTATTAAAAAGGCTCACTGCCGGCTCAACCTGTTACGCTTAGTATCTCTGATCTTATTTTGAGCGCCTCTACTGTAAAAATTGTACACGGAATTTATTTTCTCTACACTCAAGTTGGATAGCAGTACCATTACTTTATCTGCGTCATTTACAACATTCTGAGTAAATTTGGCAGTGAATTGCCTCCTGATGTGGCAATACATGAGACATACTGATAAAAAATGTTCTACCGTCTCATCAGTTCTAAATTTACAGATTGGACAGTGCTCTTTGCAATTTATCCAAATACCCTTCCCTTCAACATACAGGTAAATACTCAGGTCGTTAGCCAATCTTAGTCGGGATAAACAACGAATCTTCGAAAAGGCCAATCTAAATCTGAACTGCTCACCTAAAATGAAATTTGGATTCAACTATGTGTATCTGGGAGAGGACTGGGAATCGATGGCTCTACCTACATCTAAGTTGTACAGATTACCACAATATGCTTCTATAAGCTCCTCATAGCGTTGTTTCAAAGCATTCACATCAATACTACAATTCGTCCACAAATTTTCCGCATTGGAAAACTGACTTTTGAGTGAATGTACCTAATTGAATCTGAGCTTTGAATTATCAATTCCTCCCCGCGCTAATTCTGATACCATAATATCGTAGCACTTCCTAGGGTATCTACTATTTGGCATTTCCAGTATTCGAATCAACCATTTGACGGCTTTACAGAACACAATGAAAGCCAATTTGAACCTTGCTGTCTCAATACTGATTGCCCAGTCAGGAGTGCCGCTATTCAAGAAAAGTGGACATTTGAAAAATTGACATTGAATTTTTCTAAGGAATCTATGCTGATATTGATCGAATACTCAACCTTTTGACGTACAACTGAATTTCAACCACTCATAAAGGGGTGACTTAGGGGTTGTAACATATTTTCAATGTTCCGAGGACGAACATAGGCTTATTTTATTACTATCAATCAATTAATTCTAATATAAAATAAATCAAATTGTGTTGGAAAATATAGAGACGTGTGGGTGAAACGTTGAACGTTACCTTGGCATTCTTGAGGAGCGCCCTCGCAAGACACAACAGTTGAGCCTGGCCGTTGGAGAGGGTCTTGTTGGGCTGGAGTGGGATGTGGAGGCCGCCCTGGGCGCGAACGACTGCGGCGAGATGACATCGCTCCAGGGCTCGCCACACGTCTGCGTCGCCCCACACACTTCCCGGATCCACGTTCTCGCGGAGGCTGCTGCCCCACACAAACACCTCCTGTGGGATCACCGCCAAACGAGACCTGCAACATAATTCACTTCTGATTAGCGGAGACAATAGGAGTGAAAACGGAGTGCTTTATTATCGTGATATACGAAAATACAACTCGTCCAAGAATAACTATTATATAAATTGTCCCACGTATGAAAATAGAGAAATTACGACCATTATAGTCCCATTGGAACTTATGGGAATAATATTTTCACTGCATCGGACTCGTACACTGGGAATATGTGGGTATCCGCCTTAATTTCTACATTTTTTGAGTAATTCTAAAACATTTTACAAGTGGCATTTTTTTCAAACTTCGATTTGGCATAATTTAAAGACGAATGTATATTAATCTTTTCTACAGATGAAAATTAAATTACCCTTTTGTCAATATTTGCAGTAGCAGAAGTCTTCGGGGTGATTTACAGCATTTAATTTGGATTTTCGTTGAATAATAATTAATAATCTTTTCACTAGAAGTTACTTACAATTATGATCATTCTTCAACTTAATTGCTGTGGAGGTTGAGGCATTTGTCATACCAGTGGACCAGCCTGCAAAAACCCTATTCATAAAATCCTGCCGCCAAATGAGTTTAAGTGGGCTGTGACGTTTTTTTGGAGCTCCTCATTGTTTGGAAGCTCTCCCTCTACGACATATCTTGAGTTTGGGAAAAGGTATAACTTACTACAGTGGTGGACAAGTCAGGTTTGTATGATAGGCTATCGAAAAAATTCAATTTGATTTGTTTGGTTGCACCAGCACTGTGAGTCCGAGTTCATCACAACGATTCCGGAAGTCATTTCAACTGACAATTTCCCTAGACAATTAATCCACACACAACCTCATCAATCATAACGTTTCCTGCTTAAACTTGAATCATTCTTCGTTAGATGTATGCTAAACTATTATTTTTCGCTTGAAAAAACGAATAAAGCTAAGTAGTACTTGGCGGGAGACTCAAGTGACGCGGCCATGTTTCTGGGTCTATAACTCGACAACAGACAATCTGGTCCACCGATTGGTGGGCGATCACAGGGCGTTTGTTGAGGATGAGAAGCTGTTCAGCTCTATGAAAGTCGCCCCTCTACCGCATGTTAGCGTTTTGTAATATGTGATTGGAGGTTGAAAATAATAACCCCCGTAAAACACGCTCTTAGTACACATTTAATCTACAGGTCCAACTGAACCTATCAAAATGAATTTTGTTCATGTTATTGATTTTTATATAGAATTATTGATTATTGTAAGAAGGCAAGACCGTTCGTACCTGAGCTGTTGTAGACCAATCATAGCTATGTCGACTGTATCGATAATAATCTGGCCTGAGCTGAGTTCTACCAGACGAAAGAGAGCAGCCAGTAGACTGCTTTTGCCGGCACCTGTTCGGCCAACTATGCCGATACGTTCGGCAGGGCGAGTTGAGAATGAAATACCCCTCAGAGACGGTTGAAGACATTGGCTGCAACATAAAGGAATAGCAAACATCAATATTACATAATAATACCAATTAGTTAGATTCAGAATGATATAAAATTGTATAAAAGAAATAAAATTGAATTTATTCACAACATACAAAAATGCAACGATAAAAAACAATTATATAATAAAACAATTATTACAATAGAAGTTACATTAAATATAAAATATTAAAAATAAGGAAAAATTGCTAAAATTATGTGATGTGCTGGATACCTTGCCAACTATGGTATCCCATGTAATAGGAGGTGAAATAGTTTTACATTTATAAAATATAAGTAGCCATGAATACGATATACATTTTAAGAAAATAGTTTTATATAATTTAGCTGTACATCACAACAACGGATATTATTTAGGCAGAGAAGTTTGCTTATCTGTGAAGTTCTATTAATACGAAAATAATACAAGAGAAAATCAAAATGCATTCATGAGCAATGAGCACAAACTATGTATAAATAGAAGAGTAAATAACTGATTCTCTCAGATATTTTCGCTACCAATGTATCTCTATTGTATTAGAACTGCGTCAATGTATCTGACATCGAGTAATAAGATGTGCAGTGAGGTCCACGTTATAATGGCAGTGCTTGATTGAAATTGGTGTTATCCTTGTCTATCATTCGACAAAGCATATAGTACTATCCTTTCCTAGCTCCGCAACGTTACCAGATCGTTCTCCAACAATGTAGAAATATAACTAATTAACAATATATCTAATCTCAATTATGAAAATGTATTATTAAATCATTGAAAAATATATTTTTCCTACAGATACCTTGAAAAGTGACCATTTCTGCACTGATTGCAGGCCGCAAAGAATCACTTTTCCGCTCTAGTGCGCAAAGTATTACTTTGCGTACTCCAGATTTGCAGCATGACAACGCAAAATAGTTAGTAGGTTATATGAAGCACCAGTGCAGAAAAATCAAAATTAAGTTGGTAACACTGACTGTGGTCCACGTTATAATATGGCAGTGGAGAACGGCGTTGCCTTGCCATTATGTGCCTTGATTAATTCAATTACTGTATTATTATTCCATTTTAAATAAATCAAGGTTTTTATTAATAATAAAATTACACAGAAAAACATTTGATGGATTTCAGGGAATTTTACCCATAATTACCCACTTTTCATATTCAATGGTAACTGTAGGAAAAATTTAATGTAAAATACGTGCGCAAAGTACGTTTGCTGCACTCAAGAAACCATTATTCCGCACTCACCTACGGCTCGTGCGTAAACGTTTCTTTCGGTGCAGCAAACTGTCACTTTGCGCACTATTTTCACAAATAACTATTTTTGGCGGATAAAATATAATTGATTATTTTTAACAAGAATGAACAGTTAATATTACCTTAGTTATACCGGCTGTCAGCTGTGATAAATCAACAGTCCTCCATAGAAGGCAGTGGCAAGGCACGCTGTTATCTTATCTTTCTTCACTGACATTGTGACCAATTTATTTTATAGTGGAAAATGAATTAGAAATTGCATTTGTTCAAATGCTAATTGATAAATAATTAGTATTAAATGAAAATCCTAATTAAATGCTGTAAATCACCCCGAAGACTTCTGCTACTGCAAATATTGACAACAGGGTTAACAGCTAGATGGAAATTCGTTGAGAGCTACTATGTAAGGATAAGCATTACATTTCCTCACTGGCAATTAGAAGATACAGGGTTCGATTCCCGGGCAGGCAAATCATTTTTCGAATAGTAGCTCTCATTGAATTTCCATCTAGCTGTTAGCCCTGTTGTCAATATATGCAGTAGCTGAAGTCTTCGGGGTGATTTACAGCATTCTATTAGGATTTTCATTTAATGATTATTATTTATTAATTAGCATTTGAACAAATGCAATTAACAATTTATTTCCCACTATAAAATCAGCAACCTTGTTCTCAATATTTGCAGTAGCAGATGTCTTCGGGGTGATTTACAGCATTTAATTGGGATTTTCGTTTAGTAATAATTAATTTATTTTATCATAGCATGAACCTCACTATGGAGAGGAAAAAAGAGAGATATAAGATAAATCGATAAATAAATAGATAGAGATATAAAAAGACAGATATTAAAAAATCGACGTGAGTTCAACGAGGCTAAGTGTTGATAATTTTATTTTTGTTGATATAATGTGATTGTATCAAATTTTTGGTAACTCTTATTTATCAAGAAATAAAAATCTAAGTACCCCTTTTTAAAACTTGTGAATAAAATCTTTTTAAAAGGGAACTTTGATTTTCTATTTCTAGATATGTAATCGTATGTATGACTTTGTAAGAGAACAAATAAATTTAAATTTAAATTTGAAAAGAGGTGCTTACCGATATCTGAGGTAGACGTTGTTGAATATGATGACGCCCTGACTGGGCCATGCATATGGCGGCGCCACCTTGCTGGCGAATCGCTCGGGTCGGATTTGGCGTAGAGCCTGGTCCACTCGCTCCACACTCACCATTTCACGCTCTGTCTCGGCAAACGCGTAGACCACTCCGCCCAGCTGACCCGTCACGCCCAGCACGTACGACAGCGCTAGACCTAGCAGACCTGCCAACACAGTTCACATTTATCAACTGCCTTTCTATTTACATTCATCTACCAATTCAAAAATTCATAATTTAATACTTGAATATTTATGCAACATCGATACATATACCGACAAATGTGTCGCAAGTTATGAGGGTAACTCATAGGACTTATATAATGTTGCTAAATTTCAATGTGGAGACAATGAAATTAGTGATGATGGTTGAAGACATTGAGTTTTTTTCAAAATACAATTGTCAGGAGTACCTGGAAATCTATGTGAGATGGAGCGCTCTACCTTGTCTCAGGTCGTAGACCACAAAATTACGCCCAGAGATATTTGGATTATATGTAAATGGTGACAATCGGAAGATATTGTTGATTAAAAACTAAAACTCATCAAAATTAATTTTTTTTCTTCAAGTTGTACTAATTTTTGAAGAATTTTAACTCAGTACTCATTAAAGATAGAGAGCTCCGAATGATAATACGATGTTTTTGGGTCACTCTGTATCTAGAACAAGGAAATTTTGAATAAAAAAAATGGTTTTGGACTTCTATATATAAAAAAACAGAACTACAATATTATTGCAAGCACCAATGTATACTAGTAGTTCGGAGAACAGTAGAACTCGCTACACTCACTAACATCACTACACAGACACAAGTCACATACAAATTGGATTTAGAGTATGATGATATATATGCAATGGGATCGGTGGTGGACGCTGAGAAATAAAAGTTATTCATACTTTCGAGCTAGGATGCACGGTTGAAGTGATAAAAAAATCTGAAACTTGAAATGTGGAACTGAAAAAAAATGTTCGAATTATAAATCAAAATTTTCAACATGTGATGTATGAAATAAGACAACCTTGGAGCGCTAGAAAATAAAATTCTCTCACACTTTTGAGCTAGGATGCACGGTTGAAGAGATAACAAATCTGAAACTTGGAAAATATTATCGAATTCTATTTTTTTAAGACCACCTTGGAGCGCTCAAGGATAAAGGTAAAGAAAGTTCAGAAACATTAAATACAAATAATTTTACTCGAGTATTATAAATGTGAAACATGAATTTCCAATTTCAATTATAGTGGAATAACAGAACAGAACAGAACAGAACAGGCTATTAACATTCCATTCAATCCATTATTATTGACTAGCAGTCATTTGAAATAGATTAAAGTTTATAAATAAATAGTATTGAACATTGAAAATGACATCAACAAACCTGGATTAGCAATATTGTAGGCATGTTGGAAGATGGAGAGTACACTGACACTGGTAACCATTGCAACTCCTATCAATTGCAGGCGAAGGTTTAACCACTGATTAGCAATAAGACTGGCTAGCTGCACTTTCTGGTTGCTTTCAAGACAGAGCTCATTATGTCTCCAAAATCTGTAAAGGATTTAAATAAATAAATGAATCATGACATTTATTACCACCAAAAAATTGAATCATTAGAATTAAAATAGCTACTTTTGATCAACGATATTGAATTCTCTGAGCGTTGAGTAGTTGAGCACTTAATGAAGAACTGATCATAAAGGCCTTACCTAGTATTAAAATATTATTATATTAACAGACATTCCCTCATTGGATATAATTTCTCTAATAAATGTTGATTTTCTTTGAAAAATTGGGTTTTGGCTATTTGATAAGTTTGTGGGGCAGAAGTGATTCGACGTATCCTGTATTAGATCAGCAAAGCAAGAAATATAAGAAGAATAAGCATCTAATTATCTCACATACCTAACCACTACAGTATTTCATAACAAGACATGTTCTATGAATTTTTTATTCTTTTACAAGTCTCCAGTGATTATTACAGTTATAGTTATTAAAGTTCAGAATTTGAATGTCCCTATTCTTTAACTTAACCTTTAGCTCTTAACTTCAAGACCTTTGTTACTGTTCACAGAACTAATAGATCTTAATGTTTTTCAAGTCATGATAGCAAACATGAGAGTCAGCATAATTAGTTCATTTATTGACAATATTCATTAAAAATATGAGATGATAAAACAGGCTAGTTTGTTATTAATTCGTTTTGAACTATTTTGACGTTACTAATGTCTAATTTTTGAATGATAATTATTAAAAACTAATACTCACGTAGTTTTTAATTACTATTATTCAATAATTAGACTGCAGTGTTGTCAAAAATAGTTCAAAACGAATTATTAGCTTGCAGTTCGTCATGGATAGTAAAATAGCTAGTTAGTTACTGGTTGTACTGCTTCAACTGCTCGAACTGCTTCAAGCTCTAATTTCAAACTACACAATCGAAAGGTTATATTGATTTCTTTTTAACATTTTTCTCACCTAGAAGAGGCTCTGAAAGCTCTGATAGTGACTAGACCCTCGAGGGACTCGTTGAAATGGGAGTATAGCGGCGACAGTGATGTGGTAGAAAGTCGTTTCAGTTCTCGGGACGTCAGCCGGTAATGATTCTGAATCCACAGGTAGATTGGAATGAGAGGCAGTAGGAGTAGCGTGATCCAAGGCAATCCATAGACTGTCACTATCACTGTTCCTGTTCGTTACAAACAAAATTGAAAATTGTAATTACAAAAAATTCAATGAATAATAAATTCAAGTTCAAATTCAACTAATTTCAAAAGATACCATGAGCCTTGAGTGGATGAATAGTTACAGAATGATCTAATAAGTAACTAGTTCAACTTTAACAGCAGTACAGTACTACATGTCATGTACGGAATTATCATGAATAAAATGTGTAGTGAAAAAGTGAAATGAAAATCTGATCAGGAAGGCTCATGAGATTGAGTTACAAGCCATTCAGCAGCAACAGAATCTAGCCGAGGAAACACATTGGAATATACCTCAAACACAAAAGAGAAGTTGCCTATTAGTCCAGTCACTATATACATTGGTGCATGCAATTTATATTGTAGTTCTGATTTTCTAATATATTATTTGGGTACATAAGAGAAGTCCAGAACCAATTTCTTGGCCATTTTTTGTGTATTGGAATATGGGCTTAAGTACACTAAACAATAAATTTTCCATTTTTCTACCGAATTAGACTTATGATGCATGATTTTGGACCGCCTTGACGAGCCGAGAAGAATGAAGTGTAGTACAATGAAATCTGAGCATTGTGTCAAAAGTTATAAGTGTTTGTAATTTTGATCCTTGAGGTGTCCTTAGGCGCGCCTCTCCACTAGGAAATACTGAAATGAAGTTTATCTAACGGGTGATTCTCATAGAACATAATCTCATGAACTTATGTCATTGTGCGAAATATCAATTTGAAGACAATGTAGTTGGTGATGATAATTGAAGCTGAAAATTAGGTGTTTTTCACAATACAAGGAGCATTGTTATCAGGTGTACCTGGAAATCTATTTGAGATAGAGCGCTCTCCCTGATCTCAGATTGTAGAGCACAAACATACGCCCAGAGGGATTTTGAATTATACATCTAAATGGTAACAATAGGAAGATATTGTTGATCAAAAACTAAAATTCATCAAAATTGATTTTTTCTTCAAATTTAATTTTTGAAAAATCATAACTCAGTACTCATTGGAGATAGAGAGTTCGCGATTATCTCATTCTATTCAGAATTTTATAATTCAAACAAAAGGCGAGAGCAAATTTTTCTGTCTGATTACGAGATTTGGAAGAAATAGCTGAAAACTGGAAAATGAGCCGAAAATACGAGTTTTTTGGGCCACTCTGGATCTAGCACAAGGAAATTTTGCATGAAGAAATTGGTTCTGGACTTCTCTTATGTACCCAAATAATATATTAGAAAATCAGAACTACAATATAAATTGCAAGCACACCCCCTTTTTTATGTCTATATTGACTGGACTATATATAAATATTATGTATCTCACTGCTTAGACAGCTTGGACCTATAATTACATGCATATGTAGTATAAGTGGAACCCACCTATGAGACCGAATAGCTGTGCGAGGAATATGTTGGCAATGAAAGGTAAGGAGTCATCTATTGTATAAGTGTCCGATGACAATCTATTCAATATCCTTCCTGCTGGAGTGACATCGAAAAATGTACTCTGAGCCTGTAAAACGAACAATAATAATCGTAGATAAATAACCCATTGTAGCCTAGCAAGCATTGAATCAACTACTGAAATGATTTAAAGATCAGTTGTCTAAGAATACATATTAAGAATACATATTATAATAAAAATATCACGAATTTATTGTCAAAACAAAACGAAAAAAAGTATCTGAAGAAATACATATCACATGTGTGAGTGATTTGTTGGACATTCTTTTGCTTTAGAGACTGTACTTTAAGATTTACTGCTAACTTGTACAAGGAAATCTATTTTGATAGTAATTACAGAAACTGTCTATTTTGAAAGGTAAAACAGGAAGCTTTCATACAACCAGTTAATTCGGTTTAAAACGGTTGAAGGTAAAATTAGCACAGGCTCAAAGAAATGTATCAAACTATATTTGTTTTGAAATAAAAATGAGATCTTATATTATGAATAGTGTATCAGCGATGGAAGAGATTCAAGACTATGGCACCTAATTTCAAAAACAAAAATTTTGAAAGTAGTTGAAGTGTTTAATGAATTATCGAGAAACATATTAGTATTGAATTATCGAAGAAAACTCATACAGTTGATAATGTAATGAATACATATTTCGATTTTGAAATAAAGCCCAACTTGCATCAAATTACACGATTTGTGCATCGTTCCCTTGTGAGTTGTAACTGAATAAAATACTTTCTGTGTTGTGAAAGTGATGTTTTGGTGTGCATCCATTTTTGTCATACCTATGTATCTGTGTTTTAAGTTATATTGTTTGTATTTTATTTGACGTTTCCGATAGCATGTTATATTGTATCTTAAAGGAGTGAAATCATTCTCATATTGAATAGAAGCGACTTGAAATTTAAAACAGTCACTGGTTTAATAAACCATTTTGAAACCCCAGTCTCAGTTCTTACACCATTATCAATCAACTTTAAAAAATTATCAATCAACATTATCAATTTTTATAAAACTAGCAAATTTTGAATTTACTAAAGATGTATGTAGGTAACAGTCGAAACTAGTTTCTCAAATGTATTTAAAAATCAGCGGTTGTGACAATTTCAAGTTGAATATAATAATAACACTTGAAATAGTAGCTTCAATCAAATTTCTTCCCTTCATTATTTTGTGATTGATAGAAAATTGAATAATTGTTATTGAACAAATTGTTCGGATCACAACACATTCATTTTCAACTGATTCATATACTTACGGATATAATAGTATTGAGCATGCATTGTGCAGTTTTGAAGCAGCTGTTATGCCACCCAGAGCAAATAGAAAAGCTCTGAACAGAGTTAGAAGTGAGTTGACCCCAGCTATGCACGCATAAACGGTCAGATACCTGCGAGAGTCTGAGTCGCTATCTTCCCAGTCCAAAGTCAAGCCTGTATTAACAAAAATGAAATTTATCTATCAGCTGAAAGAAGTATGAACAAGTAATACATGATGACTTAATAGGAATGCCTTAAATTCAATTTTTTCTAAAGCTTTCTATGATAAAATTTTCCAAGGTTTTACTATGATAAAAACCCAAGTTGAACAGTGAAGAAGTTTTTTCTAATTATCTTATCAAACTTTTTCAAATTCGACAATATTTTACAGTAGTTTTAAGAGTCTAGTGAAAGTGATTATTTATTAAAAGTTATTATTTAATTTGGTTTCCAATCTTTCTAAATTCAAAATTTCTTGTTCGTGTTCAGTAAATTGGATAAATATTTTATAAAGTGCAGGAACATAACCTACTTTCTAGACCAGTCTATGAATAAAAAATCGGGGAGTTTTAGGCTGTGCCTGTTGGTCCTCCCCCAATTATTTTAATGAATAATTGTGTATCTTGAATCAATAAATGAATAAGACAAATAAGTAACTTTAGTTACTGTGAGTAGCTGTAATTAACGTTTTTGGCCAACGTTATCGTGAAAATATGTTTGCTCCATTGTTCATTTACGTTCAGAAGACAATATGAAACTATAAAACTGACCGACAGTACTATTCCAGCCACGAGCATTGGTGACCCACAGCGCTAGCCACCAATCAGTGGCGTTACGAGACGCCTGCATGAAGAAGATGGACGCAAGAATGGCAACCGACAGTCCATAGCCGATGGCCGACCAGTAGCGCGAATAGACACTCCATGACACGGAGCCACGGGCACTCCACTCTTCAGTCTCCGCCTCCATCTCCGCCTCTACCCCCGACTCGACTGGTGGAGCTCGCTCCGTGGAGGCGATGGAGGCGGCACCGGCGATCGACGCAGTAGGGGAGCCCGCCACTTCCGTCTCCATCAGCTGGCTCTGGGTCATGTCCTCCTCGTAGTCAGGTAGTACTCTGATCCTGTACACGACAATAATAATCGTAGATAAATAACCCATTGTAGCCTAGCAAGCATTGAATCAACTACTGAAATGATTTAAAGATCAGTTGTCTAAGAATACATATTAAGAATACATATTATAATAAAAATATCACGAATTTATTGTCAAAACAAAACGAAAAAAAGTATCTGAAGAAATACATATCACATGTGTGAGTGATTTGTTGGACATTCTTTTGCTTTAGAGACTGTACTTTAAGATTTACTGCTAACTTGTACAAGGAAATCTATTTTGATAGTAATTACAGAAACTGTCTATTTTGAAAGGTAAAACAGGAAGCTTTCATACAACCAGTTAATTCGGTTTAAAACGGTTGAAGGTAAAATTAGCACAGGCTCAAAGAAATGTATCAAACTATATTTGTTTTGAAATAAAAATGAGATCTTATATTATGAATAGTGTATCAGCGATGGAAGAGATTCAAGACTATGGCACCTAATTTCAAAAACAAAAATTTTGAAAGTAGTTGAAGTGTTTAATGAATTATCGAGAAACATATTAGTATTGAATTATCGAAGAAAACTCATACAGTTGATAATGTAATGAATACAATATTTCGATTTTGAAATAAAGCCCAACTTGCATCAAATTACACGATTTGTGCATCGTTCCCTTGTGAGTTGTAACTGAATAAAATACTTTCTGTGTTGTGAAAGTGATGTTTTGGTGTGCATCCATTTTTGTCATACCTATGTATCTGTGTTTTAAGTTATATTGTTTGTATTTTATTTGACGTTTCCGATAGCATGTTATATTGTATCTTAAAGGAGTGAAATCATTCTCATATTGAATAGAAGCGACTTGAAATTTAAAACAGTCACTGGTTTAATAAACCATTTTGAAACCCCAGTCTCAGTTCTTACACCATTATCAATCAACTTTAAAAAATTATCAATCAACATTATCAATTTTTATAAAACTAGCAAAATTTTGAATTTACTAAAGATGTATGTAGGTAACAGTCGAAACTAGTTTCTCAAATGTATTTAAAAATCAGCGGTTGTGACAATTTCAAGTTGAATATAATAATAACACCCTTCATTATTTTGTGATTGATAGAAAATTGAATAATTGTTATTGAAAAAATTGTTCGGATCACAACACATTCATTTTCAAATGATTCATATACTTACGGATATAATAGTATTGAGCAATGCATTGTGCAGTTTTGAAGCAGCTGTTATGCCTCCCAGAGCAAATAGAAAAGCTCTGAACAGAGTTAGAAGTGAGTTGACCCCAGCTATGCACGCATAAACGGTCAGATACTTGCGAGAGTCTGAGTCGCTATCTTCCCAGTCCAAAGTCAAGCCTGTATTAACAAAAATGAAATTTATCTATCAGCTGAAAGAAGTATGAACAAGTAATACATGATGACTTAATAGGAATGCCTTAAATTCAATTTTTTCTAAAGCTTTCTATGATAAAATTTTCCAAGGTTTTACTATGATAAAAACCCAAGTTGAACAGTGAAGAAGTTTTTTCTAATTATCTTATCAAACTTTTTCAAATTCGACAATATTTTACAGTAATTTTAAGAGTCTAGTGAAAGTGATTATTTATAAAAAATATTATTTAATTTGGTTTCCAATCTTTCTAAATTCAAAATTTCTTGTTCGTGTTCAGTAAATTGGATAAATATTTTATAAAGTGCAGGAACATAACCTACTTTCTAGACCAGTCTATGAATAAAAAATCGGGGAGTTTTAGGCTGTGCCTGTTGGTCCTCCCCCAATTATTTTAATGAATAATTGTGTATCTTGAATCAATAAATGAATAAGACAAATAAGTAACTTTAGTTACTGTGAGTAGCTGTAATTAACGTTTTTGGCCAACGTTATCGTGAAAATATGTTTGCTCCATTGTTCATTTACGTTCAGAAGACAATATGAAACTATAAAACTGACCGACAGTACTATTCCAGCCACGAGCATTGGTGACCCACAGCGCTAGCCACCAATCAGTGGCGTTACGAGACGCCTGCATGAAGAAGATGGACGCAAGAATGGCAACCGACAGTCCATAGCCGATGGCCGACCAGTAGCGCGAATAGACACTCCATGACACGGAGCCACGGGCACTCCACTCTTCAGTCTCCGCCTCCATCTCCGCCTCTACCCCCGACTCGACTGGTGGAGCTCGCTCCGTGGAGGCGATGGAGGCGGCACCGGCGATCGACGCAGTAGGGGAGCCCGCCACTTCCGTCTCCATCAGCTGGCTCTGGGTCATGTCCTCCTCGTAGTCAGGTAGTACGTCTTGAGGGCGACCTGCCAAACCAACAACAACAATAAGATAAATAAAAAAAGTTTATTTCCCCAAAAAACTAAACTACTACATAAATTACAGAAAATATTAGATAGTTTAAAATTACATACAATAGTTAGTTTCATGAATTTCTTATAATGTGTCTTTCACATGTTTAGTGTTTTCTGTCTGGAATTGACCTACTCCACTATGGCGTACCATGTTCTAGAGTTGGTTAAGATGAATACATATTCGATTAAGAATGAGATTATTTGCCTATACAATTGGTGATTATATGAATAACACAATAATTATTCATAAATAATATGAAATATTTATAGTGAATACATGAAAATATAAAACAAACATATTTCTACATTTACATTTATTTATACATTGATAGATACAATATCATTCTCAACTATGAATGATTGGGAAAGGAAGAACAGGCTTAAAGCCCAAAACTGTTCCTTTCCCAAATTTAGAAAGAAATTATCCAAAAATAGGTTATGTTCACACTTCATGATTTTTGTCCAATATTGAGTCCAAAATATTTTTAAACTTGGAATTTATAATTTAGAAAAGTTGTAACCCAAATTAAATAAGAAAGAATACTTCACTATAGAAGTATATATTATAGACTAGCAGGTAACCCGTGCTTTGCACTGGGGAAAATTTGGAGTTGAAAAATAATGCTATCTTCTTATATCCAGGAAACATTAAAAAATTGAATAATTATCCATTATTTTGTTCAAAATTACGAGGATAATCTTTATAAGAGTTGGAAAATTTCCAGCAAAAAATAGTTTGATAGGCCTAGGTCTTGAAACGCAACCTTTGATTCATGAGCCGCGCGCGCTATCAACTAAGCTACGGAGTTTTGTTCTAATTAAATTTCTGTGAAGAAATTGAAAAGGTAAAGTCATTAAAGTACTTGGGTTTAACTTATGATGAGAAAATGACATGGAAAACTCATATTCAAAATTTGCATGTAAATGTTAGAAGAGCAATAAGAAAGTTCTATTTCCTGAGAAGCATCTGCGATGAGCAGCTAATGAAAACATTGTATTATGCTCTCATACACTCTCAATTACAGTATGGTTTGGTATGTTGGGGTGGAACTTTTAAAACTATTATTAATAGGTTAAGAATAACCCAGAATCATTATATAAGATTGATAATGTTTAAAAATGTAAGAGAGAGTTCTTTTCCTTTGTATGTAAATTTGAAAATAATGCCTATCCAAAATTTATTCGTTTTTAAAGTTTTAAAATTGTTTTATTTGAAAAGCGGAAACTGTGGTACGGGAAATCTTTATTACAATATGAGAAGCGTTAACCAGCTACTGTGTAGGACACCAAAGGTGAGCAGGGAAATTTTTAGGCACTCGTTCATGTACTTAGGACCTTATATTTACAAAAATTGCCAATTGAATTCAGAAGGTGTGATTCCTATATTATCTTTTGTGAGAGAGCAAAGAGCTGGTTATTTACAGTGAACGACGTATGGATGGTTAGAAATGTTGTTAGATAATGGTGCAGGTTGAACTAGCATTGTTCAACGGCACCATTCTTATAAAAATATTATTATTCAATTGAATCACTATTCCACTAAGGCATGTACGGTATTATATTAATTATAATAATTATATTAATTATAACATTTAAATGCATTTCATTTATTCCAGTTTTTGGTTTTCTGGGCTGTTTCAATTTATTTGTTTTTTTCATCTCATGCGCTACAGGCAGTAGTTTCAGTATTGTTTTAGCAATCTTAATCACCTAGACTAGACTCACAGCTTTTACTTTTATTTTTTTCATACAAGTTTATTTTTATTATTTATTATAAGTTGATAATGTTTTTACCTTGTTAATTATACTTTGATTATCTGATCACACAACTGGATACGTGATCAGTATAATTTCCAAGATACTATTTAATTTCTACTTTTGTAATTTGTAATTTGAGGAGGAAATAAATTCATTTATTCATTCAATTATTAAATTGGAATTATTTTAACAATAGAAATAAAAATAAGCGGAAGACAATTGATTCTACATGAAATTCGCAACAAAAAATGTTTCGTAACATTTTCTAATATAGTTTCTTAATTTTCGAGATCTATCGATTTTTTGATATTGTTGAAAAACGTCAATAACTAGAATAAAAACAGTCTGATTCTATGGATGTGGTTGAAAAGAGGAAGAAATTTCCAATAAGACTCATATAATTTATTCCTTTGATTGAAGTTTTAGAAGCGTTTTTATGAGCTCTTAAAGTTGAAAAAGGACATTAAACATCCAAACAACATGACAAATTTTGTCCAGTTCAAAGTCAAATTTCAAACAGTTTGGACGCTAATAAAAAGATCAAAACCGTCAAACAAAGGAACAAATTATATGAATCTCAACACAATAGAAAATCGACATGAAATATAATACAGACAAGCAGGGCAATTTCGAGAACCATTTCACCATTTCGAGATACAATATTGTAAAATGACCTACCTTGTTTGATTATAGAGCCTTCCTCAAGAACTAGAACCTGGTCAGCTCCAAGCAAGAATTGAGTGTGATGGGTACAGAGCAGTCTCGTTTTCTCTTTTAAAAGCCCATTAATACAAAAGTGGAAAATGTGCCTCCCAACCCGTGGATCAACAGCTGAGAAAATGTCGTCTAAAAGGTACACGTTACGGTCCTGTCAACAAGAAACATTTTTAATTATAACTTTACAAATATCATGATCTTATGAGTATCTAGTTTATTAAACTCCCATGAGCATACAAAAATGTTTATCTACGATTATATTTTCCTCTTGAGTTATAAATAAAATGGTCTTGAAACTATTTCAATTTAATAACTAAACGAATACAATATTAAGATCTTATGAGTTCTAGTTCATAAAGCTAACATTGGCAAACAAAAAATATTTTGATCTAATCAAAAAAGTGATATTTGATCTATCAAACAAAACATTTTTCATCTAATTGGGCAGTTTTCTGCATGATTATTTTTTCCACTTGTTTATTTAATTATAATTATTTAGTAATATTTTACGAAACCAATAAATTTGCTTCATAATGATTAAGCAAACCAAATAATGGTGTTGGTCAGATGGAAGACATGCTTTTTCTGGCGGATGTCGAAATTCTTCCTAGTGATACTACACGAAGTTCCGTAATAATGTGTAGTGGTTGGTGGAACAATGAGAACAGAACAAGGAATAATTATTATTCAAATTTTCGTTCAATAATGATTAATTTATTAGCATTCGAACAGATGCAATTTCTTATTAGTTTCCATCTATAGATAATAATAATAATATCGAGTGACCTGGCTGGCTCATGTTTGGTGTTAAAGAGTTTTCAGGACCATTTGTAGAAATTTATTGATAACTATAAGCTGAAACTAAAATGCCTGGAATATAACATTATAACAAATAATATTCGAATATAGAATTGACTGACATGATAGACAGCTCTTGCCAATGAAACTCTAGCCTTCTGTCCTCCACTGAGTGATGCACCCCTCTCTCCTACATTGGCTAGATCGCCTCCAGGCAATATCTGCAAATCTTCATTCAATGCACATGCATTCAAAACTTTCCTGAAAATAGAAAATGCCTTTTTAATAAAGTTGTTTTGAAATTTACTCAGAAATAATTAAGTAATGGTAATAACAGATAATACACTATAAATGTAGAGTTATTTTTTCTTGATGATGCTCACATAAATATTTGAAATTGAATGTATATCAAGATGTAAATACATCTTTCATACAGCGTTCCATCATACAGGCGGAATACTGTATGACAGCGGAAAAGACAACGGGCTTGAAAGCGGAGAGCCTCGCCTGTCCGTCATATGGCCTGTTCCACTATCCTTCCGCCCCACACAAAAATCTGAAAAGAGTCAAATCGGAAAACTGCATGATAACTGTCATGTTAACTGTTGCCCCCAGCTTTGAGGAAACATCTGGCTGTCAAAGTTTTCTGAATTAAAACGTAGAGTGTTTTAATATAATAAAGATTATTTGAATAAAAAATTACTATTAAAAAAAAGACTGAGAGATTGTAAAAAAATTACTGTTTTAAATCCAAAGATTTGAGACTTCAATAGAAGGCTTCGGGGTGGTTTACAGCATTTAACTCTGGATTTTCGTTTAATAATAATTATTCATTGATTAGCATTTGAATAAATTCAATTTCTCATCAATTTCCATTTGATATTAATTATGATTTCTTCTATTCGGAGTAGTTTTTTTTATTCACATACTACGGTAACTAGACCATGTTAGTTATTCTATCATCAATGCATGCACGATTGTGTAAGAGAACAGTGAAGATTATTATTTGTTTCAAATGTATCACTTACTTATAACGGTTGTGATCGAATGGCCTGCCAAAGAGAATGTTGTCCCTGATGGTGCCGTGCTGAAGCCATGGTGTTTGACTAACAAAGCCAAATCCTGAAGTACACACAAACAATTAATATGAGAGACTAATCAAGGTTGCAACGTTATATTCTAGTAAACATATGTCACATCAGACTTATTAGAAGTCATTGCTCCGGTTGCACAAGAGCCTGTTGAATTTTAATTGTGATTAAATTCCACGAGAACCAATCAGAGAAGACTTTTTCTCGGAAAAACCTTTACTGATTGGTTCTCGTGGCATTCAATCACTATTTTTGCAACCGGGCTTTTGTGCAACCTGGCCATTATTTATCTCACCAGCAGCTATGAGACCAAAATTATGAATATGAGAGTAAACATTTTTTAAATCAAGATAACATGAAAAGTCTTCTCTCAAAAAGTTTTTAAATGAAATGTAGAATTTTTGGTATTCTTCTTCTTCTGGCATTACAGCTCGATGTGAGCTTTAGCCTCTCGCACTAGAGCCCTCC